>NC_088646.1:16299137-16354137 GCF_964019385.1 Sycon ciliatum
TAGAACATAACGTTTTTTGCTAAGGGTGTCTATTATTATTATTATTATGGGGGTGGCTTTATTGGTTTTGTGTTTGTATTATGCAGCATCCCGGGTCATTTAAGACCATGGGGAGTACTGCTGTTGTATGTGAAGAAAATGTAATAAGGAAGACTGAAAAAAAAGAAAGAAAAAAGAGAGAAATACTGTGAACAGCAAATCTACAATGATGCATGTACAATCTATTATACAACTAATCTGCGAGAATGAGACTTAACACAAGCAGGTACAGTAATAGCAAGAGAGCTAAATCAGAAAACAAAATCCAGCCCTTCAGCAACACAATAGCACTGAAGGCAGCAATATAATTCTTCTCATTCAACATCAGTGAAGCACCGTCAAAACCGGTGAATGGGGGCTGATGGTATTATTGTTGTCTTTGTTATTGGCAAGTGATTAATATTATGATCATAATATTATTATTTTCTGCAAATAGGTGCTTCAACTAATAGTTCGAACCATGGGCATTCGCAAACCAATGTAACTTATTAGAGTGTAATTATTATTTCATCTGAGTTATTGACCTGATGACGTCAACTATTATTCATAATATATGTCAACTATTATTATTATTGTAGAAAGGAAAAGGAAATATAGATACGAGTTGAGAGTATTATTTTCAAGTATTATTATTATTATTCAGATGGAGAGCTAAGGTTTCATTTATACATATGTTGGAAGGCTGTCGGTTAGCGCTACGGAGATGTGTTGAAGCTAGGTGTCAGGACGTCAAATGTCTCAGTACTCTTGTCAGTTTTGTGCCTAGTTATTGCACTTTCTGACTGTATATAGTATCCAGTTACAGTGATGGAGAGTTACTCTTAACTCGTATCCATATGTCCTTTTCCTTTCTACATTTATTTATGGCTCAACATCCGAGTTTCAAATTGCACACCTGATGAGCCGTCACGAACCATACGGCGAAACGTACGTCGTGTGAAACAACTTGTTTTGTAGTCAACTAGTCCATCACAATGTCATGCATGAGGAGTACTGTAGGAGTTTGGCTTTCGGCTTGTACAATTCGTTTTTCGCAAAGCTTCCCCTTTCTTTACTTATCTTTGATATTTATGACCCACCCAAGTTTAGTGGTGTGCTGCTTTGCTGCTTCGAATTGTAGTTAGACCGCTTTGTCAAATATTGTACTGGTCTCGTCATCGTCCAGTAACAATCGACATTCTTTGTTCCGTTGGGACTGTAGCTTTTGCTCGTTTTCGTTGCGCTTGCCTTCCCCTCTTTGGTCTTTCCATAACCTTGAACCTTCCAAGTTGGAAGGCTGTCAGTTAGCGCTACGGAGATGTGTTGAAGCTAGGTGTCAGGACGTCGAATGTCTCAGTACTCTTGTCAGTTTTGTGCCTAGTTATTGCACTTTCTTACTGTATATAGTATCCAGTTACAGTGATGGCGAGTTACTCTTAACTCGTATCCATATGTCCTTTTCCTTTCTACATTATTATTATTATTATAGGCTTTTCCGCGTTGGCATCGCCAAGCAAGCTTGGCTAGCCTTCGCATAAGCTGCTCCATAATGATGAGACGAAACAATGAATGCATGTATATACGATCTAGGACAGAACCAAGGTTGAGGATATTTTTGAAGAAAGCTGCAAGTTGTGTTGAGGAACACAAAGTTGCAAACTCTACGAAAGTAAACTGCAAGAAATGTTTTGGGGTTGATCTCATCATTATTGTAGTCACAGGTTGTGTTAGTAGCATTAAAGGTTGTGTTTTCTTTTCACAGGTATATTGTTTACATTCCTATTCTTTTACAGGATAATATTTTCAAAAAATATGTTAGCCAATGAACTTATGTTATGGTACAACGTACAGCCATGCAGCTGCCACAGGTGGAAGCAGTATCAGGCTTTGATGTATGCTTTTATCACATTGCTGCATAGGTCTTTCCAGTCTTGTCGTGACTGGGCGATGGCATGGAGGTTCTCAAGTTCCTCGCGTTTCTTGAGTGACCCCCCGATACGCTGCAGGTCCTGGTGCAGACTCAGTGGCAGAGTGGTACGTGGCCGGCCCCGCCAGGTGGCAGCGGAACTTGGGTTTTCGAAGTATGCTGCCATCATAACGCGTGCTGGTACATCGTCGTCTAGTCTCAGGACATGGCCAAAGAGCCGCCACCTCGCTCTCACGATGGTTTCCCCTAGGGGCTGGGAGTTGGTGCGTTTATACAGCTCGCTATTTTTGATGACTTGAGGGTACTTGATCCCGACGACTGTTCGCAATTGACGTCTGTGGAATGCTTCCAATCGCTTGATGACATTGCTTGGGACTGCCCATCTTGAGCAATTGTACAGGAGTATTGGTGTGATAAATGCATTGTATAGCTTGACACGTCTGTCTATATAAGAGTATATAATTATACTCAATCTGCGGACAGCATGCTGTTTCGTTCTTTGTGAACTCCTCAGCGCAGCACAGAGAAAATGAGGCCGAACCTGATAGCAATGAAAATAAAATTTCCAAAGCCAGATTTTAATCAGGCCCGAACGTACCTTGCCAGAGTGCTCAAACTGACAAGTCAGTGAGCTATATGTGTGTGTGTGTGTGTGTGTGTGTGTGTGTGTGTGTGTGTGTGTGTGTGTGTGTGTGTGTGTGTGTGTGTGTGTGTGTGTGTGTGTGTGTGTGTGTGTGTGTGTGTGTGTGTGTGTGTGTGTGTGTGTGTGTGTGTGTGTGTGTGTGTGTGTGTGTGTGTGTGTGTGTGTGTGTGTGTGTGTGTGTGTGTGTGTGTGTGTGTGTGTGTGTGTGTGTGTGTGTGTGTGTGTGTGTGTGTGTGCTGTGCTGTGCTGTGTTGTGTTGTACTGTGAAGGGTAAACGTGTATTCTGGGCCCATCGAGGAAAAACTGCTGCTCAGTGGCACACATCACATCTGCAACATCCATTGCAAAGGTTGTGAAGCGGCCGTCGGATGGAAATATGTAAGTGAATGGCTGTCCATATTTCTTATGCTCAACCAAGTCGAGTCAAAGGAGCAAAATACTCAATCCCCGGACAGCTAGCTGTTTCAATCTTATTAAATCTTGTCAGCGAAGCTCGGAGTTACTGGGCAAACCGATCGCAATGAAGTCTAATGAACGACAAAGCATTTTTTGTTTAAAGCGGCTCAACGCATCAAAGTCAGAGTGGTCTAGCTGTGATAAACACGGCGAGCTGAAAGATATTATATTTCACGTGAAGGCTGGTGGGTGGGGTTTGTTTTACTTCGAAGTACATGTATTGGTGATTGTGATAAAAAGAATACATTCAGAAGGGTACTTTTTTTAGCTAATATTATTGACCGTACCCTGAGGTACGTTGTAGTTCTGTCACCGCAGACACCGCACATATGATACCGTGCAGAAGATTGTGAAATTGAAATTATTACAGCCGTCCCTCTGTAATCCTGCACTTGTTTATCCAGCACCCTTGCAAACTAGCACACTTTCTGGCAAACAATTTTTTCAGTTCATTTTCTACGCTTTAATCCGGCACTTGAATTCCGCCTCCAGCAGCGAATTTGTGCAACAAATCACTCAAACTGTACATAATTCGATTTCTAATCCAGCACTTGTACATCGCATACCGTACCGGTGCACAGCTGTGTCAGTTTGGTCAGTGCATAGGATATTCCCAAGTGCATGTTATACATGTAGACATGGCATGTTAAACATGTAGACATGCATTCCACAAAGTACATGTACTTGGATTGACACAAAAAATCCCTACATTTTGACATACGGCACAAACATGTATTAATAGGTGGGCCGGGTTGGAATATTAATAGGTGGGCCGGGTTGGAGGGTAGGATTTGATAATCTAGTACCCTTGTTTATCCAGCAGAAAATTCTGTTGCGAAAGGTGCCGGATTAGAGAGGGACGACTGTACAATTTATGGCTTGTACTAGCAAGCGTGCATAGCTTGTCATAAGCTCCCAAGAGTGTGCCGCTCTAGATACCCTTTCTACGGGATCCGCCGCCGACGGTGAAACTCACATCATGTGTTGCAGTGTTCCTGTTGTCTTTAGTGACAAATGGAATAGTAATAATTTTGGCTGAAATTGAACTCCCTGACCGAAACCCACTCAGCCTATGCGAATCATCAGCATGATTATGGCAGATACTCAGACTGTGCGCATGCTGGCCTTCGTTGCACCTAGTACAAATCCTACTTGGAGCACGTGATGTGAGCTTTCGCCGCCGGAGACCCCATATGCAGAGTTGCACACTCGTGGGAGCTCATTTACTCTTGGTGCTAGCAAGAGTACATAAACCAGAGTGTGCAACTGTGCATATCAGATCTGAAACAGCGTAGTTCGTGCACTATGTCACCCTGATGAGGTCAGCCAAGCCGCGACTTGCGTACAGCTCAAATTTCCATGTTTCATAGCCCGGAAATCAGCCAAGTTTGCTTGATTTTAGACGTCCAGGTTCAGGATTTCGGTGTTTTGTGTGACTGTGTACATCCACCGACAAGTAAAGTCACCGGGCTATCCGTATCAAAAAACCGAAATCTGGACAAACTCAGTGACCTGCACCACCATGACTGGTTACGCAACTTTTCACCGTACCTGTGGCTTACCATGCCGTCAGAAATGACGTACTGCACGAATTACGCTCCCACAGGAACCATCCAGAGTTGCACACTCTGGTTTATGTACTCTTGGTGCTAGCAAGAGTCCATCATCCCCCAAAGCGCGCAACTGGGATGGAGTTGTGGGACGGCGTAATCCATGACGTACGTCATTTTTTGGGCCGGACTTGCGTCATTCCGTCGACGCGGTCCACCATGGAAACACTTCCCCTACTCACGATGTCACACTATGACATGCAACACGGATTTCGCCGTCCCAGATCTGATCAGTGAAGTTGCGCACTCTGGGGGATTATGGATTCTTGGCAGTAGTACACTCCAGACCAGCACACATTGTACATGGCATAATGTACTTTTATTGTGTTGTGTGGTATTTGATTACACAGGTCAGAGCCCAGCCTACTTCTCAGCGCTATAAAGAAGGGAAATATATCCTTGAATGTGTAGCAATGCACAAGGATAACAATTGGGGAGGAATGTGATTTCCTTTCGCTCAGTGTCATGACACATCCCAGAGTGGGATCCAAAACTAACAATTCAGTAACCCTATTTGTCACCCTACCCCAGCAGGGGACACGCACGCACGCACACACACACACACACACATGCACACACACACACGCACACACATGCCAAATGGACGTCTAGTATTTCGTACAGACTAACCCCCTTAACCATGCTTTTTAAACTGGCCTTGAAGACACCGATAATGGTTACTGTATTGACCTTTGAGGATAGGAATAGACCGTGATAAATCTGGACCTCCCGTAATGTATCTCTCTCAATACTCGCTTTATTTTTAGGGGGGACCCCAGATGTGAATATTTTAATTTTCTTTCTTCCTATCAGTAACTTACTCAAAGCTGCACCTCACTCATTCCGATCCTCACTCATTCTGATCCTCACTCATTCTGATCCAGCATCTCCCACTGTACACAGTGTATGTACTACACAGGGTATGAAATCTACAATGCACTATGGCATTGAGACAGTACGCCCCTGCTGCTCCTTACTCGTCTTCGCCGTGGTATTGGTTTTGTTGTCAACAGGACTTCAACATATAGTACAGTTATAGTATATCAACCTTGTACATGTACTGCTTCTTTTTTTCTTCTTTTTTTTAATGTCGACAACCTCTCTGTTACACCGCCTGGAACTTATTGCCTACTGAATCTCTGGTGTGTCTTGGACATCGCATTCATTCTTATCGTAGAACACGGCACATCTAAGCACAAACATTGCTCCGGTACCACCCTTTCCACCAGCTTTCTGTTATTGGTGCAGGTATGGTGCAGGTATGGTGCAGGTATGGTGCAGGTATGGTGCAGGTATGGTGCAGGTATGGTGCAGGCCGATATGCACACTCACTGTCCACTGACACCACACATCCAACAGTGGGTCAGCTGAAGCGACATGTTACGAAGGTTTTATTGAGATGTAAAGTGGTGATGACCAAGAAATAACTGTGATGGAAATGTAATGTGAAAAACAATAATAGGAACGATGAAAAAATATCGGTTTGGGAGATTGTGAGAGTGAGTGTGGGCGTGTGTTTCGACCTCGTAAGTCTTCTGTGTATAGTCATTTGGTATCTTGTCCTGAATGTTGCCAAGTGTATTCTGATTCATGTTTCTCCGTTTTGTGTCGTGGTTGTTGTAAACCACCAGTTCTCAATTGGGAAAGGCCTTCGCGCTTATGGCATTGTATTCGTTGAAATGTTGTATTTCGACTCCGCCGTACCGCTGATGTTGCTGCATGGCATACGCTATATGCGTTGTGTGCGTTTTGCTGTATACGCTGTTATGTCCAGTTTTATATGCTTATGTTTTGCATGTACGCTGTTTTTGCATGCTATAAATAGCTGGTGTTATTAGTGTTCATTGTTAATTATCAGATGAAGTGAAATATACTGTGTAAAGGAAAACAGTTGTCCTCGTGCCGTGTGGTCGTACGATCCTGACAATTTAGAGAATCTTAGAGGGTTCATAACATTTGGCGACCACGCCAGGATAGGAGCGAGCATGGCAGAGGAACTATGGAACAATTTGGAAGCCAGCTTTATCGACAATGGAGAGCGGTTAGGATTAGAAGGCGAGTTGTTGAAGGTACATGTGGAGCAGAGGCTCCAACAGTACGCGGAGCGTGAGGAGCGCAGTGCCAGACGGCGAGAGGAGGCGCTCCGCACCGAGTTTGCCAAAACACTAAACGAGATTAACGAGCGCATCGCCAATGCGCATGAGGGTGAGGGTAAAGCCGCGATGGGAGGTACAGAGGAATCTCCCAGTCACAGCGGGGGGCGTCAACCGTTGATGAAAATCCCCTCATATGATGGAACGCAGCCATTGGAGCGTTATCTTGACCTGTTCGAGGACATCTGTTCCAAGAACGAGTTCGAAGAAAGCGAATGGCTGCTGCGACTGCGCATCGCGCTAGCGGGTAGCAAAGCGGAGAGGATATGTATTGGATGCAACAATTACGAGGAAGCAAAGCGAGAGTTGCTTGCCTCGCTCGGAAAGACTCCGGATAAAGCGTGGAAGACATTGCTGACAGGCAAGCAGCGGTCAGATGAGTCGTTTCATCAATACGTTGTCCGTGTTTGCCGAGAGGTAGAGGTGTGGGCCACACTCGCTATGACAGAAGATGGCGAGGTGGGCACCAAGTATAGCGCCGATATAGGTAAAATGGCCCCGGTGCTGCAAGCAATGGCAAAGCAGGTAATCTTGGAGCAATGCGGACCTGAGATGAAGACGTACCTGGTCGAACGGCAGTGCTACGGGATGTCACTGCGCCAGGTACAGGAGCACGGCGCGTCTTACCAGGTCGCGCACGGACGACGGGGTGATACTGCCAGGAAGCCAGTAGAACGATCCGTGCCAAGGCCCACGGCGTCGGCCCAGTGCATGGCGATATCGGTCGCAGATGCAGAGAAGCAGCTAAAGTCGCTGCCACAGGAAGAGAGAAAGGGTTTTCTGCAGCGAGAGAGACTCTGCTGGAACTGCCTTAAGTATGGCCATATGGCCAGAGAATGTCGGTCAGGCTCGAGATGCACGAAATGCCAGAGGAAACACCACCTGCTAATACATGATGTGTTGGATAGAGCAGGTTACAGCCGGGAGAAACCGACTGAGATAGTTACGGAGAAGAATGTTGGGTCGTGCTGTCTACACTCGCCAAGTGTGCGGCTGATGACCGGAGTGGCACGAGTTGAGGGAAGAACTCGAAACGCGAAGGTTCGAGTGTTCCTGGACTCGGGTGCTGAGGCGTCATTCGTGACTGCAGCGTTGGTGTCAGCAATCGATGCAGAACACGTTGGGGTTGAAAATGTAGAGGTGAAGCCGTTCGGTGCGGAACCAACCCAACAGCGCATGGATAAGTACGCCATCACGATCCAGGGTAGCTCCGCTAGCATTCGGGTACGCGCGTTCGTGAAACCAACGCTTGAGCTGGACCTGAAGTGCGCAAGTCCGCAGACCATTGCGCAGTGGCACAGTTGGGGAGTAGAGCTGAGTGACAAGCCTCAACAAGGGACATCAGACGAAATACATATGCTGATTGGTGCAGACTATATCAACGCGGTACTGCACAGCAAGAAGGAAGTTAATGGTGAGACGGTGTGGAACACAGAGATAGGTAATGTATTATCTGGTCCAGCGTCTGCACCAAGTCGTAACAGTCAGCCGGTGACCGTGTCATGTATCACAGCCCACATCGACAAACTATGGCAGTTGGATGAACCTCCAGAACAACATCAGCACCTGCCATCTTTCCCGCTATGTCGCCAGGGCAGCGGGTACCAAGTGGGTCTCTTGTGGCGAAATGAGCGTCGCCCAACGGATAACTATGCTCAAGCTAGAGTCATCGCAACGCGGCTTCTTGAAAAGCTGAAGAGGAATGGGAAGCGTGCGCTCTATGATGATGTGCTGATCAGGGAGTACCGCGAGCTTGGAGCAATTGAGCTGGAGCCATGTGAGAGCGATGCCGGGTACTATGTACCGCATCATGGTGTATTCCGCGAGCACGCTGCAACCACGAAGTTAAGAGTGGTGTTCAATGCCTCGGCGACGGCGCCAGATGGCAAGTCGTTGAACGACATGGTTGACCCTGGACCGTCGCTATTGCCGAGTCTCGCAGGTATGCTATTACGGTTCCGTGAATATAAGAGCGCGCTGCAAGCGGACATCCGCAAGGCTTTCTTCATGGTCGCGGTTAATCCCGAAGACCGTCCGTACCTGCGTTTCTTGTGGCCCGGTCGAAGCGACAGCGATGAACTGTTAACCTGGAGGCTAACGAAACTGCCATTTGGCGTAAACTGCTCGCCGTACATGCTTACTGCGGTGATTCAGCATCACTTGAAGGAGCTACGGGCGTTGTCTGCACCCAAAGAGCGAGATCGTATTGATCTCTTGCTCACGAGTTTCTACGTTGACGATTTGGTCTCTAGTGTCTCAAATGCCTCGGAAGCCAAGGAGATGCAAGAGTTCAGCGTGCGTGTGCTTACGGATGCTGGCATGGAGTTACGCAAGTGGCGAGGCAACGAAATCCCGTGCGATCCAGAGGCCGGAGATAAAGTCCTCGGTCTGAAATGGAAAACCAGTGATGACTTGCTCAGCATAGCAGCGCTAGGCGAGTCCGATAGGCCGTCTGTTTGGACCCGGCGATCCCTCCTCAAGTGTGTTGCATCAGTGTTTGATCCGCTAGGTCTAGCAGCACCGGCAGTTGTGCCGGGAAAGATACTGCTACAGCAAGCCTGGAAAGTCGGAGGCGACTGGGATGATATGTTGCCTGATGGCATCGCAGCCGCATGTGCGCAATGGTGGGGAGAGTTGGCCGAAGTGGTGAGCATTGACATACCACGTTGGATTTGCTGCAATCTTGACACGCCGATTGCGCTTCATGCCTTCGCCGATGCCAGTGAGAAAGCGTTTGGATGTTGTTTGTATGCAGTCGTCAATGGACAGTCGCACTTGGTATTTGCCAAGGCCAAAGTGGCACCTGTGTCTCCGCCCACGTTAGCCCGCCTTGAGTTACAAGCAGTATGTCTAGCGGCTCGCTACGCTGAGTTTGTGGTGAAGGAGCTGCGTGTGACCGTCACGCAAGTCTATGGCTGGACTGACAGTCTCACTACCGTTCATTGGATCAGTAATCCATCGTACAAATGGAAAACATTTGTGGCTAACCGCGTCAGTCAAGTCCAAGAGATATCGAAGAAGGTCGGCATTGTGTGGAACCATTGCCCGGGCCTTCACAACCCAGCAGATTTACCGTCGCGTGGGAGTAGTGCACAGCAGATCCGTAGTCCGTTCTGGAGGGGCGGACCAACCTGGATCACGGAGCCCAATGACTGGCCCACTGCATCCTCAACCGCAGCTACAGATGAGTCCAGTGTAGAAGTACGAGTGTCAGCCACCACCTGTAGTCGAGAATCTGATAAGGAATGGTGGCTCCGATTCAGTAAATGGTCGAGGGCACAGGGCATGGTGACTCGGATGTTGCAGTGGAAGCACACTGAGCCTCGTGCTGAACTCTATTTTGCAGCAGACAACGTATTGTACCGCATCGTTCAAGCCGCATGTTTCGCTGAGGATCTTGAGCTGATCAAGCAAGGTCAACCAGTGAAGCCCGGGTCGAAGGTGTATCAGCTTGCACCGTTTCTGGATGAGCATGGAGTGCTCAGAGCCGGGGGACGACTTCAGCACAGCGAGTTGGCATATGGAGCCAAGCACCCAGTCCTGTTAGGCAAACATCATCTGACCGAGTTGCTGTTGGAGAAAAAGCATGTTGAAAGGATGCACCAAGGTGTAGAAGGAGTCTTGTCGTTCATCCGTCAGAAATTCTGGATTATCGGTGGTCGACGAGCGCTACGCAACATTACTCAGCGATGTGTTACATGCCGCCGCTACAAGGCTAAGGCTGCCTCAGAAGTCTGCCCGCCGCTGCCAGAAGACCGAGTTGTTCACGAGAGGCCGTTCTCAACTACCGGCATCGACTATGCTGGTCCGTTGTACGTGCGCCGTGGTGAGTCATCTCCGAAGGTATGGATAGCATTGTTTGTGTGTGCCACCACCAGAGCAGTTCACTTGGAGATGGTCGATAGTTTAAGTACCGAGTCATTCTTGATGGCATTTCGGAAGTTTGTCGCGAGACGTAGTTTGCCGTCTCGGATCAGGTCTGACAACGCTACAACGTTCAAGGCGGCATCTGACAAACTGAGTGTACCATGGATGTTCAATCCTCCAGCTGCACCATGGCATGGAGGCTTCTATGAGCGAATGGTTGGTACAGTGAAGAGTGCCTTGAAAAAGGTAATGGGAACAGCGTTTCTGAAGGTCCAGGAGCTTGAGACCCTCTTGTATGAGGTTGAAGCAGTGGTGAATAGTCGTCCGCTAACTTATGTGTCTGATAGCCTGGATGAGCCACCAGTAACCCCTGCAATGATGATGGGTAACATCTGGATGTCGTCAGAGAAGCCAGCAGGTACCCTGGACGCTGCGCAGATGTCATCGAGATTGCGTTACCTCAGTCGGACACTGGAGCATGTCAAGAATCGTTGGGAGGTGGAGTACCTAAGTCAGCTGAACAAGCACCAACAGACCATGTCGCGCCCTTTAGCTATGGGTGATGTTGTCTTTGTTCTCGATGATACCAAGCGCAAACAGTTCTGGCGTTTGGGACGGATCATCGAGTTATTCCCTGGTCGAGATGGTAAGCGTCGTGTTGCCAAGGTTAAGTTGAGTACCAGTACCCTGTTGAGGCCGATCCAAAGGTTAGTGCCATTAGAAGTATCGTCACAGGACGTGGCCCCTGGGCTTGCCGATACCGCTCAACCTGCTATCGTCCCTCAGCAGCCAGCGTATGAACCGTCAGCACCGTTACCACCACCACGGCAGCAGGAGATGACCCGTTCTGGGCGCGTAGTCAGAGCCCCGGATCGTTTTTGACTTGTGTGCATTGTTGTACGGCGGTGAGAAGCCCTTTGGTGGGGAGAATGTTGTAAACCACCAGTTCTCAATTGGGAAAGGCCTTCGCGCTTATGGCATTGTATTCGTTGAAATGTTGTATTTCGACTCCGCCGTACCGCTGATGTTGCTGCATGGCATACGCTATATGCGTTGTGTGCGTTTTGCTGTATACGCTGTTATGTCCAGTTTTATATGCTTATGTTTTGCATGTACGCTGTTTTTGCATGCTATAAATAGCTGGTGTTATTAGTGTTCATTGTTAATTATCAGATGAAGTGAAATATACTGTGTAAAGGAAAACAGTTGTCCTCGTGCCGTGTGGTCGTACGATCCTGACAATTTAGAGAATCTTAGAGGGTTCATAACAGTGGTTGTCATGGTTATCAGTTCTGTCCCCGGGGAAAATCGCGATTCCGCGGCCGCGTTCTTGAACTTTTTTGTTGCACTACACGTACCGTAGTTCCGCGCATATAAGCCCATGGGCTAATATACGAAAATGATGCATTTCCGGGAAAAAATCAGTATTATATGGTTCGTTTTTTAGCCCTGGGCCTATATTCGAATTTTGAAGGCAGCTGGCACGCGAAAAAGTACAAGTCCGTGCGCGGTTGTCCGCCTACCGTAGGTACCGGTACAGGTAATGTAGTCTGCACTGACATGCTGTACTATCGGTCAAGAGTCCATGGGGTCAAGCGCGTTTGGTACTTTTGAGTACAGGAATGGACTTGTTTTGTGTCTTTTTCAATTTCCTTTTTTCTTTAACCCTCCACTTTCTTGTTTTCTGGCTCATCAACAAGAACAGCTCTGTACCGGTATTGCTAAAAATACTTTTGACAAACGGGTCCGTAACGGTGTTTGGGTGTGTTTATTAGCCCATGGGCCTATAAACAGAGGTGGGCTTATATCCGGATATAGGCCCGTGGGCTTATATGCGCGGAACTACGGTACACACAGTGCACTGTTCGGTCAGCAACGTCTCATCGTGGCGGCTTTGTACTCAAATATGACGAGTGCTTACAGCAGAGACTTGTAACTGATTGATTTCACTACATACTCACTGAAAATTGCCTCATATCAACTGCAAACTTGCCGCATATCAATAACATTCACCGCATATTTACCGCAAATTCACCGCAAATTATGCCATATTACGCCGCGTTTTTTCCCCGGGGACAGTCAGTTACAGGTGAAGGTGTTGGAGGCTGTGTTCCAACGCATTCATAAGCCTGACCTTTGTGTTCAAAAGGAGAGTGTTATCTTTTTGAAATTGTTCAACCAGTAGAATGTTGTGTTTCAGTTTGTCTGGCCGTGTTGGGCCAGAATTTTGTCACTAATGTTGTTTCATCTTGAATTTTGTCCCTTTGGAGTGTTCGATTGTTATCTTTCACGCACATGGTATCGTTCAAGAATACCTTTGTGATACTTTTTTGGCATTGTTTAGGTGTTATAATATCACTATTGATCCTTTATAGTAATCTGTGTTGCAATTTTTTAATTAGTACAACGATGCTTCCTGATGAGCGTTGTGCGAAACATAGTTCGATGCATGTTTATATTTTTCTTCGTTCCTATTATTGTTTTCACATTACAGTTCCATCACAGTTATTTCTTGGTCCATCACCACTTTACATTTCAATAAAACCTTCGTAACATGTCGCTTCAGCTGATTCTGTTTATTGCCATCTTAAAATTGTTGTCACCTCGAGCTCGCCACCTGTTCAAATATAAAACTAATAAAGAAAGTTTTTTTTAAATATGATCTTCCATTTCGTGGTGATAATTTTGTATGTCAAGTGTACCTCTGAAGACTGAAGGGAGATGATGAGGGGGTTGAATGAGCATAACACTTCATGAACTAGACGGACACATATAGAAACACTGGGACATACAACAGGCTAAAAATGGCACCTAATTTTCCAGTTTGTTGTGGAACTGATCGCATGCGACCAAATCTGAAGTCCTTTTCTATCGTGAATGCATGAGGCAATGTAACAAACGGTAGGCAGAACAGCACGGAATACCAGACTGATAACACGGTTAGGAAACCATAGGGAACAAAGATCATCAAACAATACCAGATATGCGACCAGCCACGGTTCAACAGCGAAGCGAGCGTTGCTGGCTTCTGCTTGCGATTGCGCTCGCCGTCTCTTGTGTGCTTGCTATGCAGGACGGCCTCGGTGAGGAACGCCATTGGCAAAGCCAGTACTACTACTTCAAGCCATCGTACAGCATAGATAGCACCGCCCGTGGAAAGATAGGTGAAGAGCGTTGTCAGTGGACCAAACGTGATCACCACCACCAGATCTCCCCAGCCGATGTGCTTCAAGACGGCTGGTTCACGTGTGTAGAGGAAGGAGCCGGACAAGCCGCCGAAGAACATGAAGGATAGCAACAATGGTGACGTCCTGGAGATGAGACACAGACATCCGAACAGTAGCAGGCCAACTATGTAGAATCCCGTGCCCATGTATTGCACGGTCAGTGCCGTCAAGCGCGAGTCAACCAGAGTACGGTCATCGGCCGAGTCACTATCGTCCACACCTCGTATGTAATCGTCGTACGTATTCACCAGATTACCAGCAGAATGTACCGAGAGGACAATTAGCAGTGACAGCACCACAGCGAGCAGCTGCACTTCGTGCATGTCAGCGTACGCTATGCTGGCACCGAGTGCGGCAGGGAACACCGACTGTGCGTAGGTCCATGGACGCAGCGCCAGCACATATGCCTGTGTGTTGCTACTACACATGCTAATAGCGTTTGCTAATAGCTAGCACACAGAGCAGGAACGGTGTAGCCACAACTCCAGGCCCCACACTGCCAATGCCACACTGAAGCCAGGGAATGCACTGAACTGAGAACAATAACTCCAGGCCCCACACTGCCAGTGCCACACTGAGGCCAGGGAATGCACTGAACTGAGAACAATTGTTCAGAATTTTGCGCTATGCTGGCCAGAACTCTGCATGAGCGCCAACCTCTGCGCAGCAGACTTCACAATAGGAGGTGTTGATTGGATGTGGACCGCTCCCAGGAACGTATTCCGCAGAGTAGAACATGGATTACCTCGGGAACACACAGTGGTCGAAAGACACTGACGTGACAGCTCAGAAAGGATATTCTAAGAAATCAATTACGAGCTCCTCTCTAGACTCTCGTTGAAAACAATTTTTTTAATGAAGATACTTCACTGCACTGGAAACACCAACTACACGCACCAAGTACTCGTGCACAACAAACCAACAGACAATTCTTCCACTACAAAAAATGTAAGTGTAAAGAAGTTATTCCTGCTGGATCAGCCCTGCACCCCAGTGGCGAAAGTGGTGATATCTTGAAAGAAATTCACACAGTGACAGTGATACTGCTTGTTTTCAAGGTCGACTTTCGAATTTTTTAGTTGCTAGCTGCAGTGCACGCGCGTGCACGCCGGGCGTTGTGCAATCGCATGATCTGACTCACGTGCACAAAAGTACACAACACCAGGTCAGAGGGTATTCCCCTTTCCTGCCCTCGATATCTTCAACCAGACTTCTACAAGAAAGAAACAACAGTCAACAGCCAACACACACGACTGACATAGAAATCTACGTGAAGAAGAGGTTGGTGCGACTTCACTAATATTGGCGATACTTGGGGAATTGTGTGTTGCTCTACATGGGAGCTCGCGCTTTTCCTGCCGACTTGGATTCTCACTTGACTGACCCACGCCGCGGACTGCCATCCAGAACATACGAGAAGTCCATCGAACCGTCTTCCACTCGGCAAACCTGCAAGAACTTGAACTGAAGCACCACTCCCTGCTCAATACACAGTGTTTCGGGGAATTCACCCCTCATCAGTTGAGCTTGAGTACTTGAGTACTCCGAGGTGGCCTGAGTAGGCTGAGGAAGATGAAGAGCGTGGGCCACATAATTTTTTTAAATACCGGTAGTGCTCTCCAGGCACAAACATCACCAGGGATACAAACTTACAGAGACGCTCCGTTTCCAGCGCGACAAACACCTTGTGAAAACCAGATACATGTAGCAGCGTGAGTCACGGCTCATGATTGATGGAGCATTGAGGTAAGGTGCTGAACAAGCGCTGAGCCTGAGGACCAGAAATCTACACAGGCATCGTAAAATCGTGATGGCGAGGTACGGTACTACTAGTACTAGGTCAGTAGGTGTTTGTCGTGTTTGTCGCGCTGGAAATAGAGCGTCTCTCTTTTTGATAGCATACTCAACAAACTGAGCGGCTCATGCAACTAACGAGGAGCGAATTCCCCGAAACACTGAGCAGGGAATGGTGCTAAAAAGCAGCTTTCATGCAGGTAGCAGACTGGTTTGCCCAGTGGAAACGGATGTAAGTGCAACGGTCTCCTTCTGTGCTCCGGATGGCAGTACTTGACGTAAGCCAGTCAAGTCACGGTCAAAACTAACAGGATTCTGAGGAAGCGTTACCACGTAGGTCTAAATAATTGTAATTCGTCAGTTCATGATAAGGGGCAACCAACTTCATCACAGGCTAATTAATAGTAATTATTATTATTATTATACCGCCCAAGTCACTACTTCTAATGGCGCTAGTACGAGTATGACCACAGACAGTATTATACAGTTTCCTCTGAAACCAAAATGCGATAATACCAAGAGTACATAACCTGGTTATGTACTCTTGTTAATACTCATAAAAAGGACACACTTCAGGCTCATTACGAACATCTTGAAAGTTTTTGTTTTCACAAGTCTACTTTCAAGCCTTCTCATCAGGTGAAATACAGGCAAGGGAAAAGGAACAGGAACAGTGGATTAAGTACAGTAAGGAGGTGGTAAAAACAGCGCAAAGAAGAAGATAGCTAAAGACATTATTATCGCAATGATTCTGGCACCAGAGTCCTAACCAGAGCTCCAAAACTAGCGAGGCCCTCTAGTACTAGTACAATGGCATCTATAATGCCATGCCGTGCACCAATGTACTAATAATGATTTTCATAGGCCAAGCCGGTCTACAATACTACAACTTGGAGTCGTGCTGCTGGTTCGTGAGGTCGGCCAGAGAGAGAGAGAGAGAGAGAGAGAGAGAGAGAGAGAGAGAGAGAGAGAGAGAGAGAGAGAGTGTGTGTGTGTGCGTGTGTGTGTGTGTGTGTGTGTGTGTGTGTGTGTGTGTGTGTGTGTGGTGAGGTGGAATTGCTTCATTTACTTACTGAGGCCAAGCCGGGATGAAGAAAACTGTTCCAGAGTAAACAAAACAGTCAAACATGCACTGTAATATAATCAGTACCGGGGGTACGGTACATGACGTACATGTTCTGTTGTGTTATTGTTATGGCACGCCGGTAGCCTTTCCTGACTGGAGAGTGGAGTCTAGTGGAGGTCCAACAAGCTACCCTACACTACAGTACTCTTGTTGGACACGGTCAGAGGAGTCGGGAGTTGGATGGGTGGTTGACTATGTCTATCCTGGTCTACATGACTGTTAGTGTATGGGCGATCCGCGCACCTTGGTCACTGCACCGAGTCTGTGGACTGTGGACTGTGGTATCATCCTATTGCAAGGAGGTAAGTGGCTAACTGATCAACATAACTTGCATTTTAGATGACCAGTGACTGATAGATGTACATGACACATGACTGTACTTACATTGTATGGACGTACTCGTAGTGCATCCATCACGATCCGCCTACCGTGTTCTCAGCACAGAGGAAATGAGGCCGAACCTGGTAGCAATGAAAAATAAATTTTCCAAAGCCAGATTTAAACCATGCCCGAACGTACCTTGCCAGAGTGCTCAAACTGACAAGTCAGTGAGCTCTGCATAACGCAAACAGCAAAGGCACTACCTCACGCAAGAGTGCTCAACTGCTACAAGAGCAGGAGCGAAATATAATTATATATACATGCATGGATGTATAGTGATAGCAGCACAACGGCAATGGCGGAGAGATCCGACCAGCTCGGCCGACCTTTTAGGTCTCGAAGTCATTGCTAGCTGGGTGCACTAGGCTAGACAAAATTGAAGGTACTACAGAAAAGAAGATAATCATAATTATAACTGGGGAAATGGAGGAAAGAGATCCCGGTGAGGTGGATAAGATAGTTCAAGTATAGTTGCGATGTAGATCTACAAGCATGTCACGTGACTGTGGCCATGTAGACAGCCAATCACTGGCCAATCATTGGCCTTAGCACGCGTTCAGACCTTCACGATATTGCACTCTCCATTGAGCTGATGGTGCCAATGTGCCATGTTGAACAGTGGCACGCCCACGAAGGACATCAAAAGGAAATAAATGGAATAGTAAACTTGGGCATGGTTGCCACGGTGCCATACTTACTACCTACATGAAGAGCTGCTGTCGTCTGTCCACTCGAGTATCAGTCAGTACCACCCCTGCAGTCCCTCGGTGTCGTTCAACATCCCTTAGCATAGGTACAGTCTGGAGCCATGTAAGTAACTTGGCCCGGTGTAAGTGGGATGGGGACTTGGCCCGGTGTAAGTGGGATGGGGACTTGGCCCGGTGTAAGTGGGATGGGGACTTGGCCCGGTGTAAGTGGGATGGGGACTTGGCCCGGTGTAAGTGGGATGGAGACTTGGCCCAGTGTAAGTGGGATGGGGACTTGGCCCGGTGTAAGTGGGATGGGGACTTGGCCCGGTGTAAGTGGGATGGGGACTTGGCCCGATGTAAGTGGGATGGGGACTTGGCCCGGTGTAAGTGGGATGGGGACTTGGCCCGGTGTAAGTGGGATGGGGACTTGGCCCGGTGTAAGTGGGATGGGGACTTGGCCCGGTGTAAGTGGGATGGGGACTTGGCCCGGTGTAAGTGGGATGGGGACTTGGCCCGGTGTAAGTGGGATGGGGACTTGGCCCGGTGTAAGTGGGATGGGGACTTGGCCCGGTGTAAGTGGGATGGGGACTTGGCCCGGTGTAAGTGGGATGGGGAGGGCATGGGGCACCTACATGTACACGCATACACCTCTTTATTCTAGTAGTAGTGTTGTTTCAACGGCACCATTTCATGTGTTTACGAATGTGCACTAAGAAAGTCACATGATGAAATGTTTGTGGTACGTGTTCAGAAAATGATAGTAGAGAGGTTAAGTTACACGTTTTTTGCCCTTTTTCAAAACGCGGTGCAAATCTCACGTTACGTGTAATTTTTAGAGGTTAAGGTACACGTGCGACGTGACGTGAAATTTTGCCTGGCAGGATTCGGGTTTAGTTCGCACAAATATCAAATCTTCCAACAAACTTGATAAATCTCGATAAAATTCCAGAAACTCACACAAATTCGGTCGGGATAACCAAGCGAAACTTCCAAAAACTCACGTCATGAACTTACGTGCGGGACAGTCAACTCACGTAAAACACGTCAAATTTTACGTGAGTTTTTTCACTTTTTGACGTAAAAGTTCACGGACGTAAGACTTTTACGTGAAACTTAACCTCTCTAATAGAGTCTACGGCTTCGCGTGTTTTGGCTCCAGATTTCTACGCGGAGATGAGGTTCTCTACGTTGTGGCACACGCAGAGAAAATTCGTACGGATTTGCTGGGTATCGATCAACTGCATGCAGAAAACTACCAAATATGGAAGGGGAAATTCCCAGTACACATTCCACGTGATTTCTCTACGTGAAGCGTAGAGCAGAACAGGATTTCTTTACGTTACGGGAACGCGAAGAGAGTTCTTGTGATTCTTTGCGTCGCTTTGCAGAACCTCCCTAGTTGCAGGTCCCGAAAAACACGCACCCAGACCCTCTCCCAACCGGATATGCTCGCATCATTGATACCATAGCAGTAATAAAGTAATGACTCTTCTCATTCAGTGATTCACGGTCTCAACAGCTGCACCCTACTGTTACCCACTGAATGGAGTTGTACATAGTGCTAGTAGATACATGGCATAGCTGTGTGCATGGTGTAGGAAGCAGGAACACACTACTGTGATATGTTTGTCCCATCATCCAGGGACAGCCGCAGGGCGGAAATGAAAGGTTCCAGACCGTGCAAATTTCCTACTTGGGGATTTCCTGAGAACACTTGAGATTTGACGTGGAATTTGCCTCAAGAGATTAGCTCACCATGACATTGATAGTAAACACTTTAAAAGGCATGAATTTGCATGTCAGTTTTGTATGCTGTGCTGCGACATGTACAATGTATTATACTTGTAGCCACGGTTATGCCGTTACCTGGAGGGGGAACTGCTGAAAGATCAGTGTCCTCAATTTCCTGATGTCCTCATGGCAGGGTGCACTGTGTCACACCAGCAGATTGTTGAAAGGAGGTGCTGCATTGGCTCGTGCTATGTTCTAGCATCCTAGACCGAGTAGTGAGATGCTGGCGGGGAGTGATAGTGTTAGAAGACAGCTGGTTTCTCTCGGAAGGTGACTCGTCACCCACAATGCTATTGGGTCACTGGGTCAGGAGTATAAGCAGCAGTCGTCATTGTATCAGAGTATACACACAGGCCGAGTTGTGCGTTAAGAACATCCTATTACTCCAGTGTATCCACACTCGGGCATGACCCGTCGAACTCAGGCACAATCATCGACAAAGATAATAATTATTATGATGATTGTGGGAGGAAGCACCTGTAGTGTGGGTGTAGTTCATGGATCTCGGGCTCAGCTGTACATTGCGTTTCACGCATGCCTTGTGCCGGCCAACATACAGCCATGCAGTCAGGCAGGCCAGGCCTAGCCGTCGCTAACACCAACATTCTAGTCAAGTACACTTGCTGAACACAGTCTGATGGCGAAGGACACCAAGAGTGCTATAGCCGAGCATCTCAGGAATATTGAGTCGTTCAATTGGAAATCAGTAGGTTTCTCATATCGAATCTGGCTTCTAGTACATTTTAAATATGGCATTATTTGTCAGTCAGATAGTCTTTCAAACAAACATGGTTCACGGTTGGAATGTATGAAACATATCACTAAGATCGGCAACTGGTGATACGGGCGATGTCCTCGTCCACGAGAGCACCACTTCAATAAGCTTGCCCCATCTTTCTCCATTCTTACCGGTATGAAATACTAGTAGCATAATTATAGAATAGGATGAGGAAACAAAGGAAGGAGCAAATTGAGCCCCAGAAACAACTGGGTAGATCTAAGTGTGCTAAGAGTAACCATCATGTTGAGTTCCATGACGGCCATTTGCCGAGGTACGGTTACTTCAGGTAGCCTGTACAGGTGCTACATACATAGGTGGTACCAGCCTTGAATGGGAGTGTAGAGGCAGGCATGTGACTACTTGCCAACTAGTAGTATTTCCTCACAAGAAGAGACCCTCAGTGATGGTAAATGGCAGGGATCATAGAGGTATTCCACGGGGGTTGTAGCGGCACTACAAGAGCATCTCGAAGTCCACCAGTTGCACTACAGGCGCATCTCGGTGTCCACCATTTGCTCGATCGCCGGCACGTCGGCAGCCAAGAGAGCGGCAGCCGTTGCAGCTGCTGCAGATATGCACACATTATTGTACCCGATCGGGCCAATCGGGCCAGGCATGGACACATGAGTCGGCGGCGAAGCATCTGTAGTGAGTGATCTGCGGTGGTGCTGTGATTGAGTTTGCAGTGCTTGCTGGGATGCTTGGCTCTGTGCTGTGGAGTAACTAAGTGTTGTTGGTGATCCTATGGCGTAATGAGCTTGTTCCATTGCATTACCATCAACACTGGTCACCTAGAGGGAAAGCATGAGAGGCAAAAATCGTCATAATCTTTGCACATACACACATGTGTAACATTATATAGCCTGATACTCTTACTTTGAAGCAGGAAAGATCACTTGAATTACTGCATTGAAGTGGCCAAAGTGGTGATGAGCTTCCTGCCCCATTGCCAGGGAATCCTGGCCTGGACTTAAAGCATCTGCCTGGTAAGAATGATGTGAAAATCATGAAAGATCACAGCTTCTGCCCGTGACCATTATAGAGAGGGTGTCTTGGTCACATGACTGATCACATGACGTGACTGATCACATGACGTGACTGATCACATGGCATGGCTGATCACATGATAATGAAATGACTGAGTCAGGTGAGGAGTAATGAGTAGTAAGTCACATGTTTAATGAGTGACAGGTGATGTAACATGTTTCCAGTGAAATCCATAGTGTTTTGTGACCCGTGATGTCACCAAGGAACACCCACAGCTAGATCATCGTCAAGTAAGCCCGCGGTATATCCTAGCTAGACCATTGCCATGATTGTGGATGTGCACAGCATGGCATCCTGATGGCTTTACTGGAGTACCAACATTATCCTGTGGGATACGTAACATACTCCAAGCACCAGGCCAACCCTGGCCCACGTTGACATGTGCTGTCCAAGACCAAAGGCTGCTGCCGGCCTACTTACTAACAGCCACCGCTGGTTATGCAACACAAGCCGTTCCGATGACATTCTACACTTACCTGGGTGGAAGCAGGACTGGACAGCAAGGACTGATTATCATCCAGAAACGCAGCCTGGTCACAGCTCTGCGGACTTGTTGCGCTGCATGTCGACATTGCCTGCCCAGGCACCCCCGGACTGACTGATGCCGCCGCCGTGGTGGTGGTATGGAGTGATGATTGTTGCGGATCAGTGAGTCGAAGTGGCTGGCCGTGCGTGCCGGGGTGAGACGTGCTGGGTTGGATACCGGCTTGATGATGACTGTTGTCAGCTAGTGACCTCTCTGTGTTTAGCACCTAGAGCAGTGAGCACACAGCCACATTGCATCCTTGAAGATGATCTTACTATTGGTTAGAATGTTTAGCTATAAAGAGTATCAGGAATGCAGACATAAATAATCACCACAACACCGGGTGCAAGTCAAAGTACAATTGTATTCCAAATAATTACTGGTATTGGTTAGAAGCTACAACTTGTGCAAGACACAACTGTGACATCTGTAAGAACCCAAACTCCTCCTTTTCGAATCCCCATGGTTTGAATGGCCAATTCAGCTGGAGAATACAATGATACTTGAGTGGGCAATCGCATTTGATTAGCCCGTGCCACTAAGACCTCATCTTACCCGTTGCTGCGGAGATGACTGCGCCGCTCCCTGCGGCAATGCTAGCTCAGCTGCAATGGACATGAAGTGAAGCTCCTGTGGCAGAGCATCGCTCAGGTCTGGTGCTAGCATGCCCGAGAAGCCTGCGAGTGCTGCTGCTGCCTCTGCCTCGTTGCTGCTACCTCGGTCCAGAAAGTTACCGGCGGCGGTGTCATTGCCTGCTGACGAGTAGGGCAAGTCTCTCAGAGGGTCATGTATGCCGGCACTTACCTGCGGAAAAGAATCAAGCATAAGGATACAATAGCCACATTCGCATACACACACGTACACACGCGCGCACACACACACACACACACACACACACACACACACACACACATACACACACACACATACACACACACACACACATACACGCACACACATGCATGCACGCATGCAGGCCATCATGTACACACATGGACGCACACAGGTCACAAGCATGCACTTCATCAAGGTGGTGTTATGTGTGCTTGCCTGCCGACGGCACCCCACGTCAAAAGCCGTTGTATCTTTATCGTCTCTTGTGTAACATGTCATCATCATGAGTGGCACTCATTGTACCACCATAGCCGCATCATTATTATTTTGTTACATTATGCACCGAAGATCAATGCAGTTTCAGGGAGTTGGGACAACAGAATGTTGTTATCCCGTATGTTGGGAAATAGTGACTGCCTTTACTTGGCACGACTGATGCTGTTGAATGGGGAATTTTAGTGGGAAATCTGTAACTATTTCTAAACCAGCCGGTTTTTCAATGGTCAGCTTTAGTGGCCAGAGTCTAAAGTCCAAGAAGTTTGTACAACAGTGCAGCAGTGATTCCTGATCCCAAGGAATACTAACCCTCATTTGCTCAGCGAGACTAAAGTTTATCAGTTGCACATCTAGAAATCATAATATGCATTTCGGAATATCCACACTATTCAACTCTCAAACAGCATGGTGTGCATTTTACCGACAACATGCATTAGAACTCTAATTCTAATTTCATCACAGCGTTTCGACGGGAGCATCGATTTTTGGTGAGCGCTAAGGGCTTGCTTTCGTGCCATATTCTGTTATGTACATTATGTATTGAAAGGATTCGTGATGTTCTCATGCATATCACATACATGTATTCAGAAAATGTTTGGGGATGAAGAAGAATTTGTAAATGAACAGCAAACGCTCCGTGATGACGCAAGCATCCGAGTCAGCTATAGTGTATGGATTTTGTCGAAATGCATTCAGAATGCTGCTTAAGTTCAAAAGATTAGTACCGTTTTGAAGAAGTCCTCGTTGGTTGGGTGGTTGAGGGTTGGTTGTCGCATTATGGAGGAGTTCTGCTGGAGCGGTGGTAGTGTTACTGCATTGTGTGCTTGCTTCATCGCGGTATCATCACCTGACAGCGATGTTGATGGCAAGAGTCGCGTCTCTCCAACGGCCAGTTGCTGGTTAAGGGCACAGATCAGTGACATGTCCGCTGGTTTGGCGTCCAGGCTACTGGTCGGCGCTGCGCTAGAGTAAACACTACTGGTACTGGAACGGCGACTGTTGTTCAGGTACGGCGTCAGGATACTGGGATCGCTGCTTCTGCGACTGATGTCGCTGCCGTAGTCCAGGCTACTGCGGTGACTGAGGCGGCCATGCCGTGAGAGCAAGTCATCGGCCTCGCCCGGCATGCTCGTGTCGCTATTGCTCCTTTGCAGGCCAGTGGCACGTGGGAAGTGTCCCATAGACAGGGCCCCCACTGGGTTGGACTGCTGTGACTGCTGTAAGTGCTGCTGCTGCTGCTGCAGGAAACACCCCGGTGGCGGCAGGAGAGGGGAGCTGTATTGGCTGGCCGCCGATAGCAGCTCCTTGTCGAATTGTAATGCTTCCAGGGACTGAGGGTGTAATGAGTTGTAATTGAGTGAATTGAGGTCCAGCTGCAGAGATTATAGACAAGAAAAGAAGAAATCTGAGTCCTCCGCCATAGCCAAGTGCACATAGAACTGCTGAGTCTTCCGTCATAGCCAAGTACACATAGAACTGCAACCCTTTCAAGTGTTCCTTTTAGCTGCACGATATCAACTAGTCATGCATGGTAAAGGACCAGAGGAGCTAGTGACTGAACATTGTTTACTCCCTTTGTACCGACCACCATCTTGAAGCATAGTCCGCAGTAGCGACTTCAGACCAAAAATAAAATTGGAATCATCATGGTCAACAAAGTACATGACTGGATAGATATCTGTATGCTTTGTATACTGCATGTCAGGTTGTCATTCGGGCTAATGACAGTTATTTGTGTAGTGGCTTTCACAACATGCAGACATTTAGGTGATTTGCAAGGGGATTGTGGACAGTCTCACTCAAATCAAAATTTGGAGGTTTAATCTTCTGGGTTCTGCATCAAATGAACGGCCTTCCAAGAGTGCAACTACAAAACATCCCCTGATCATCGGCCATTTGCACTCCGGCGATACGAGTATGTACCTGTATAGGTGGCTGTTGAGTTGGGAATACAACTGACCGCTTTCAATTCCTGAGGGAGTGTGTGAATTCGAGATCGTAATAATATGGTAGACGGAGGTTTGTAGCCTCCTCGGGTCAATACCGTTCGACTCAGTACCCATTAGATAACACAACCATAATAATACGGATTTCGTTACCTTGATGCTAGGCCATACTTCTTCTATTTAGATTTGTTGACACTAAGTCTGTGCAGAACTCTTGTGCAGTTTAATGCATCTATATGCTTGAAATGCACTATGGCTTATGCATCTATATGCTTGAAATGCACTATGGCTTATGCCGCGCTACTGGCAGACATGGTGACTACAGTGAAGTCTGCGCACCCCGAGGATAGCATACATCCTGGTCTTACCAATGGTTGCTGGCTGTAGTGCATTTCCGTACCAGGGATAGTAGTGGACTGGAGCTGGTGCTGCTGCTGCTGCTGCGGCGGCAGCAGCTGGAGATGCTGGTGGTGGTGCGGTGACAGTGCTGACGGCGCCGCCGACTGCAGCGGTGGGTATGAAGCGCTGTGTTGGTTGACCCCCTCCGCCACCGCCGGGTGAAACATACTCATGAGCTGTGTAGTTTGCTGCTGCGACATGGGTGTACTGGGTTGTTGTTGCTGCTGCTGCGGTTGGTGACGAGTGCGGTAATGTTGGTAGTTGGCTTCGATAGTGGACGGCGGCAGGGATTGCAGGGAATTTGTAGGGTGAGACAGGGATGTAGCATAGTGTGGGAGCTGCTGTTGCTGTGTGTGCCTGGGGTTGTATTGCGGGTAGATGTAGTGTTGCTGGGGGTGATGCTGCTGCTGCTGCTGCAGCGCAAGTGTTGTATTTCTTGTGCTTGCTGCGGTGAGTTCTGTTGCTGTTGCTGCTGCTGTTGCTGCTACTGTTTTCATCATAGTTGTTGACTGGTGGTGGGGTATATGGCCGGTCGGTATGCCGCCGTCGCTTGCTACTATCAACCGACCGGCCTCTCCGTTTGGGTGAACCAGTTGCAGCTGTTGTGGTGGTGGTGGTTGCTGTTGTTGTTGTGGTGGTGGAGGTGGTTGTTGTTGAAGATTATGCTGGTGCTGGTTTGTGTGTTTGAGGTAATGCATGGCTTGCATGGCTTGTAGGCTGCCATTCATAGCCTGCTGTTGACTGTCTTCATAGTTTCTTTCCAGTTTGGTGTTTGGAGGTCTGCTGCCATGGATTGCATTGTAGTCTTGTTGCATTGCTGTGTTGGTATTAGCTGGAGAATAATTGGCCTCCTTTGCTGCTGCTGTTGTCGCTGCTTCTGATGCCGCAGCTGCTGATTGAGGTGCAGGTTTCCCATTGGGCACTGGTCTGTGAGTTGGAGTAGCATCTGTTGCTGACGTATCTGAACTTGACCTGCCCCTGGAGTGTCTGTGTTGGCGGGCAGCACCACCCTTATCACTCTTGCCACTACTCGTGGTAGTGACCTTGGAGGATAGATGGGATGACTCCAAATCACCATGCACCTTGTCCTGGCCCGGTTGACCTTCAGCCAAGTCGGGTAGAATCCTCTGTGAGCTGCCTGTGTCTTGATTCTCTTCCTCGTGGCGCTGAAAACAAACAAACACACACACACACACACACACACACACACACACCATGTACCATGTACCATGTAAACGCCCGTCGCAAGAGAAGCACGCAAATCTGCAAATGCACTGGATGTGCACCCACAGATTTTCTCTTTATAGCAATGATAGCGGATCTGATTCTGATTGAAACAGATCAAGACAAGCGCCAGATAACTGTCTAATCCACACAACTGGCGAAGCCATGTGAATCGACCCCCCCCAATGCACACCTGACACACCACACACACACACAGACACAAACACACGTATGCACGCACATACACATGCACACGCGCACGCACACACCCACCCACACACACACACACACACACACACACACACACACACACACACACACACACACACACACACACACACACACACACACACACACACACACACACACACACACACAGGAGAAGTGGTTGCTCAGTTGCCTCCAAGTCGCCATGGATGTGTGGTAGAGTAATCACCGGATATGTGTGCCCCACAGTGTTTTCTGAGCCGCTAGTCATGCTCTTGTCTAAGCACACACCGTTTTTGGACACCAAATATTGCATTTCAGTTTATACCCAATTTTCTCGATTTCAAATCGTATATGAACCGTTTGCCCCTGCGGCGTAGACTCCGAATGTTGCGTGTGAATCGACCAGCATTCCATGCATATACTGTATGCATGGTGTCATTTGACTATGATCCGTGTCCGGCAATCAATCCTTGCACTACAGCAAAGCTTCTACCTGCTGTCGGGTTTGAGTGAAACGCAAACCAAGAAACTTTTATTAGAACTTCAGTCATGCTTCTCAAGTGGCATTTCAGTTTTGAACTAGTGATGTCATAGGTACCGTAACCTATACATTCTTCATCCATTTGACCTGATCTTGTTGAAGTGGAGTGTTGAGTTCGGATGGCCGAAACACTCACAGTCTAGTGTACGGCTTACACTCTGCATGTCAACACAATTACGAATTTTGGACCCGACGGGGGGGGGGGGGGGGCTTTGTCTCCTTTGTGGCTAATACTCTGGAATACCCATGCATGTTTTAGCTACATGGGGCATGGCCCGTGCATAAAGCACGATGACAGGGTGGAATTAGGCCAATTGTCTCCAAAATAATAGTGCAGCCTGAACGCCGCAAAAAAATAGCGAAGTCTTGTTCAGCAGCATCCTTTAGTTAGCATGCTACCTGGCCATCTATAGATTGTAACGTTAGTCAGTCACATCATCATCATCATCATCACCATCACCATCATCATCACCATCACCATCAGGCGCGTGCACCGTATGAGTTGTTTGGTGTCTGGAAACCACTTTTTTTCGGGCAATCTTGCCAAAGGAAAAGCGTGCCTACGCTCGTACTGGAGTTTTATCCTGAATACGCGTCGGTTGCTTTGCATGCAGTTCAAAATACATTATTCTCTCTTTCTTCAGTAGAGAGTAGCCACAGAGAGATCGATCTCTAGCTCTGGTTCGCTCCTGGATTGGCGATGACGTTCAAGAAACCCGTTTTGTCTCGAAATTTGAGTCAAGCACGCGCGATGCAAGTCAGTTCAAGGATATGATTGACGATATCTCCTTCCAAACTGTTGACTCAAATCAAGATGACAGCCTTTCGTTCTCGCTCATGTGCGCAGCAGAGATGTTCGTCAAAAACGTTGTTGACTGGAAGACGTACGAATGTGCGTCCATGATCCACTTGCGCTGCTTCAGAACGAAGCGCTGCTCCGGCCGCGACTCAAGGATGCGGGGCTTCGCTTTTCTCCCGCGAGCTTCCATCGAAGCAAGGTCCATAACTCTTTATTGAAATCATGTGGAACATTGCCAATACATACCGAAAACTTCGTCATAAGAACAGAAAGAAAGATACGTCGAATGTAAGCAGTGTTTTGATGAAACAAACATGCCTGCATGGAGTGGACTAGTGAAGTACCATAGACATAGTGTTATACAGTTATAAGTTATAGACTGTAGTGTACATTGTATACATGTACATGTAGCCTGGGCGGCTAGGCCTATCAAACTTTTACGGCCGGTTCAATATGACAAACATGTATATGAGTACATTGACTTAGTCTGTTGCACCCTCTTTGCAAATACGTTTTGAAGTGCTGGTATGTAAAAGGTAACCCGTACCCGTTTTATCCTGCTACCGGTTATACATGTACCAACATTTCCATGTAACATCGTCCCCTCCCTCCATTCCTCGTTACTCTTATTTCTGTCCTTTCTACCCCTGCACCTGGTGCCCTCTCAGACGCGTTTGTGCCGGCATGATCTGATGATAGCAGTCGGACGAGCCCCGCATCTGATCAGCACCAGTGTTCATTGGTGCCCTGCACCCCTGATCTTGAGTCCCCCCCCCCCTAGCCTCCTCCCTAGCCCTCGTCGTTATCTCCGAGGGGATGTTCGGGGATGCGCATGTGCACAAATACATAAAGTGGGTCTCCAGAAAAAAATACAAACTCTAGAAACCCCCCTTTCAAGACTCGGTGCACGCCACTGACCGTTGATGTTGAGGTGTGGAATGACATCGCAAGTACTGAAGTACTGGTTTGTCTATCATGTGAACTTGTGTGAACTGTGATGTGAGTCAGTTGGATCATCTCTGCATACAATGAATACAGGCTAAGGATGATGACCTCCTTGGTGACTAACTGTGAACATGAGAAGGCTTGTCCGGCAACAATCAAGAGAATGCCACATACCTTCTTGATTGTGCCCTGCACGCAGTTCTTCCGGTGCTTTCTCAGTGAACTTGGATCGGTGTAGGCCTTTATGCAGCCCTCATTCGGACAGCGATAGGGTTTCTGAGAGGTACACATGGACACACATGGACACAAATGGACACAGGCACACCAGTGAGAAGTTTGGACTATGACTTAGTGGTGAAGCGAATATCAAAACCCAGTAGCCGAATATTCTTTGGCTTAACGAACGAACATACGATTATTCTTTTGGTAACACAGATGACATCACATGCCCTCCTCTCAGTCATTTGATGGATATTGCCATTATTAATATTAGGCATGACAAACGGTTGTGCCACATAAAATGCATTGCCACAGAAGGCTACTTCGAAGTTCATACATGTTATGTGCAACATTGGCAGTCCAGTATGCACATACATGTGCAAACATGCAGTACAATGTCACAGGCAGGCTGTACGCACTGCACTGTACTGTGTTCGGTGTGCATGTACCGTAAAGTACCGTTGACCCCCCCCCCCCACGCCATGTCGCTTCCCAGCTGGGTTTTTGGCAGGGGGCGGGAATTAGATCAAGGCCGTCAAGTGCAGTACGATGTACAACAACGTGGAGGATCAGACTCGATGTGCTGAATTGTGCACATTTTCATCCTGGAATGGCACGTTTTGTGTACAGCAGTGCAATTGTCGGTTCAACATCGTTGTATACGGCGAAATCGCTTCACAGGTAGAAAATCGACAGGGGGCGGGAATTAGAGAGGGGGCGGATCAACGATACTTTACGGTATGTACGTGCACTGCATTCGAAATGATGTCACGAATACTCGAATGTGACTTAACGAATATTCGAATGTGACGAACCAAACGAATGTTCGAATATTCGTTTCACCACTACTATGAGTACAACGGGGTGGCTGCAGTGTACTTGTACATTGTTGCATGCATGATGGGTAGACATGCAAGCATGATGGTAGACATGCATAGCATGATGGTAGACATGCAAGCATGATGGTAGACATACATAGCATGATGGGTAGACATGCAAGCATGATGGTAGGCATGCATAGCATGATGGTAGACATGCATCATAGTAGTAGCATGATGGTAGACATGCATAGCATGAAAGGGTAAAAGGCACCTGTTGTTGAGACTACTTCCCACCTTCCCATGCTGTGCAAAGTTGCATATGTAGCGGCCTGTAGTGTCCTTTTGCACATTTACGAGAGGGTTATGCTTCAATTGAACCAGGACCACTGCATTTCAGACTGCGTAGCTTGGTACGGTGCACACACCGGGTGCATTGTGTTGGACTCAAAGTCCCGGGTTCCCAATGATTGTATTACCTTGATTATACAACGTATTACATCAAGCACACTTTGGGTGGTCCACGAGTTTGGCCAAAAGAGAGGAGGGGACATAGTGCTCCACTTTGCCTTTTAAAAGTTCCAGAGAATACGGTTGACAGGAAATCCAAGCTATGTCTTCAAATGCCTGTTTTCAAGATCAGGATTGAATTCAAAATAAGTCTGTATAACAGCTAGGTTTTGTGCAGGACAGTCCATGTACTTAATGTACACCACGCAGTTGGCTGAGGCTGGGCTTCTCTCCGACTCACCCTACGCACATACAACTCTGCTCAATGCAATCCGATGGCGTGAATCGAGCGTGCGCCCTGCACCAGTCAACACCCCAGTGCTCACAAAACTAGGGCGGCAAAGCTCCCAGCGTTGCATTCACTCGCTTGACTCTACTACGTGTATCAGTGGCACTGTGCTGGCGTAAGTACCCCGCCGCTACTATTGTAATGAAAGAGGACTGTTTAATCTGCTGAATGGGAGAATGTGCCACATACGAATTGCACTGCCATGCACACTTCTACCGCTTCAAACCAGGTGTGGAAGATTTTGACTTACATCACTGGAGTGTGTTCGGTTCTGATGCTTGGCCCTGTCCGACGCATTGGTGAAGCTTTTCTGGCAGTACTGACAGAGGTAAGGCCGCTCTCCGCTGTGCGATCTCATGTGTGTTTTCAGATTCTCCAATCGCGAGTATGCCTTGTTGCAACCTTCGTGCTGCAAGCCGAGTCACAGAGAAGATGAACGTACACAAATGTAAGCGGCAGGCCTGCCGTATTGCAACATCATGTTGTGTATGATGATGATGGTTGTCTTATTTCGCAAGAGGGGGGGGGGGGGGGGGGTGCTCCAGCTTTGTTTCTTTTCAGATGACTGAATTCGTTATCCCTGTGCATACGACGTATGGATGGTTGATATCCGGGAGTAGTACAATACTGTACTAATCCCCGTTTGATATCGGTCAGTTTCAGCGCGCTATTTGCGAGGGAAAGTGTGGGGCTGATTCTGTAGGATTGAGCAACACTTAGGCCTTGAAGTGCCCAATCCCAAGCATACCCCTCCCTTTGCAGGACAAATGTACTGACTGCAAAGATACAGTCATGTAGATCCAAGAGTACAGTTCTCTTACAAAATATTAAAAAGCTATTGTACTTTGAAGTGAAATAACAAGACTGTACCAATTGAAAGGGCAAGGAGGCAAAATTGCCAGTACAATTTCTGGTATAGAGCCAGTAATCGAGGAAGCAATTACAATGTACGGTCATAGTTTCGCATACATAGTAGAAGGCTGCCACTTTTCTGTTGGTAGAAAGCAGAAACGGGGTCTGGGCTGGCCACCGGCTGAGGGGGGGGGGGGGAGGAGGGGCAGCGCCCCCTTTGGAAGCCACTGTAGAAACTAAAGCATTTTTTAGGAACTCAAGGGCCCTTGACCCTGTCATCATACATGGACGTCATATAATAATTATAATGGTCAGCTATCCATAGTGACATAGACAGTGAGTGGAAAGCAACATCATATTTCACTTGGAAAAATCACAACCTTTAAGTTATGATTTTTCCTTAAAAGTAATGCTGCCAAAAATGTGTTTATGGGAAAGAGTCAGCTTCATGATATCTCCAATAGCTTTCTTCTTTCAGAGTCTGGGCACAATTATAGTTCCTTTTAATATCAAATTCAATCACATTTCAGTGGATTGCCTCACCCAAGACCTTCCCATTGAGCCATCTTTTGCGTAAATCTGACCATCGGTTGCATAGCTATGGTGCGTTTAGTGGCACGGGTGTATGAAGCGGGCCTAGGTCGGGACATTTGAGGGGTGCTTGAGCACCCAAAGCACCCCCCCCCCCCCCCCCCCAGGTACGCTACTGAAGGCAAAGGATAGATAAGGTAGAAGAGAGGGAAGAGGCATATTTTGTGCTATGTATGCTAAGGTGTCGACTGTAGTGCATTCCATCAGCCTGGTTAAGACCACTAGATTGTCCTGGCTAGGCTGATGGAACTCACTACAAGAAACGTTTACATGAGTAGCCTGAACAGAAATTGCAGCTACGTTCCATGTATAGTGGTGAGCTCAGGGCATGTAACCACTGGTAAACGGTTTATGACAGGAAGTAAGAGTGGTGATCCAGGGAATGGAAGTTAGAAGAATGGGATGAAGGGACCTGCATGGATGCTCTAATGCAGAACAAAATTCGGCAGGGTCTGTTCCAGTATTGCATCCGAGTGCTCGATTCGTCCTGAACACAGTTCAGTCTGGAGTGTGGCTAAGCCAGGAGGACAAGAGTGAGTGGGGTTATACAGTGGTGTCCTTGGCACGGGAAATGCCATTATTGCAACCTGATGCCCAGGAGAAGGCTAAGGAATTAAGAAATACGAATTGACCAATTAGTAGGATGTGTGAGAATAATGGAAACCTGATCAGTCTGGTTTGAGGAAGGAAGTAATATTATGATATGCAAGTTAGTGCAAGTAAAATCAGACCTGTTGATCGTGTGACCAACAGCACTCCATTGTACACAGGAGAGTAGTCTTTAGAGTTAGTTGGTCTTTACACACTGGCAGCTCAGCGGCATAGATTTTGAGGCATGCCGGTATAATTGAGAAAGGGATGAGTGTAAACTTGTCTAAGTACTCGCAGACTCTCTTGCAGTCATTTACACTTTAAGGTCCCTCATATCAAAGACTCAAACAAGCCGGTCTCTTCGCTGCGTACGTCACTTGAATTTTTCACCAAATTTTCTGGCCTGTGCATGCAGCACAGTGACCCTGTTTGAGTGTTTGGGTTGAGGGACCCTAGACGGATGAGTGACCTCTCAAAACAGCTGTTGTCTCTTATGGCGGTAATGGTTTCAATTAAAAGTCATAGAGGCTAATCAGATGCAGGGGCGTGGCACACGCTACAGTCACAAAGGTTTCGCCTGTACCACCTATCAGGCAATCACCCCAGGCACTGCGTGAATTAATGAAACACAGTGATTTTGGGTCTACATTTCAAGTTGAAGATGTTAAGGGAGGGTCTACCGGACTGGCTCCTACAATGGCTGGCCGTACTGACCTAAATACCTTGCCACATCTCTGTGGTGGCAGTATCATGTGATGGTTGCTATGGCTGCAGTGCAAGTGTATTTAGTGGGTTAGCTTGATGGAGATCATAGTGAACTGGATTGGCCAGGCCGGCATCAAAGTGTGCGGAATTGACTGTACTGGCCTGGATTTCACTTACGTGGCAAACATGTGGTCTTTCGCCGGTGTGTCGTCTCATGTGCACCACCAGCATGTACTGCGCTTTGAACGGCTTCTGCTGGCGTTGGCAGTCTGCCCACCAACAGATAATCTCCTTCTTCTGCCCTTCGATGTGCACACTATTGACATGTGTAACCAGGTCCTCCTGCAGTGGATGTTTCAGTAGCCACACACAATGTACAGCAATGTAAGTCAGGGCACAAAACAGGAATGACTATGTGGGGATCCATCAATAGGCAGCAACAACCCTGCGGCAGAATCCGAAAGGATCCCGCTCTCCGTTGAGTGGAACCTGCATGTTGTTCAGGTTGTATAGTCCTGCTAAAAAGCGCCCTGTCCCTGTTTACGACGTCGCTAGAGCCTTGCCTCTACACAGGTCATGAGCAATACGAACAAAGGGTACATAGCTTGAGTTGTTTCGAGAACCACCGGGATACTATTATTCCGGATTCACTGAACCCCTACTGACGGGCATGACATGTATGCACACAGAAATCGTTCCAACAGGCTACACACTCTGTAGAAGTGTGGAGGCTTCTCCTAGCTTCATTTGCCGAGAAAGACGGTATAAGCTTGAACAGTTCCTTTGGCCAGAACACTGCACATCCGAGCTAGTTCCGTTCCTTTACAATGTTTTGGCACTTGGCCATCGTTAGGTAAGAGCAACCCAACGATGGCCAAATGCTGAAAATTTTGTAAAGTAACGGAACTGGCTCGGATGTGCAATGTTCTGAGAATAGGTGTGTCCACCCAAATTCCTCTCTAGACTAATCCGGTATACATAGTATATCAATAACCTCCAAGCATAGGAGCAAAGTACTACTGGGCCATACATGTATATCAGATAAAGAAGGATCTTAATTGCTTCCTGGTGGGTTTCTGTTTGATCTCAGAATGTAGCATTTAAATGAGAAACATCTTCAATCCAGTCAACAAGCCATAAAAGGAACAACCTGTGAGGTCGTTGATTGTAACTTGGGGAGCTATTTGCTTTCGTGCCTATGAGTTGTTGTTTAGTTGTCATTAATTTTGTTGTCTTCCACTTGTCCCGTCAGGCCCATTCCACATGCCTGGGGCAATCCATGGTGGCACTGTTCACTAAGTGCCATATGCTTTTCAGCACATACCAGGTTGTAGCCCGTGTCCACCGTCATGTAGTCATAGTATTAGCATAATTAAATGTGACAGGGGTGATGGTGGTTGGTGATGGTGGTGGTGTTGGGAGGGGATCTGAACTGGACTACAACATGTAGACTGCATTCCTGCCAGCTAGGATCAGGAGGAATAAGACCTGAGAGCATGCCATGCCATTTTCGGCGGCGTGTCCCATTCCTGCGTCAGTAACTCTGATTGAGGCTTGAATGATGGTGAAGTGCTGTCGTGTGAATGTGCCTGCGGGCACTACTGTTCGCAAACAAGTCTTGTCACACTGAAAACATGTATGGCGCAAATCGAATTATCAAGTAAGTTTGATAGGATTCAGGGTGGTGGGCAGCTGCAGGAGAAATATTAATTGAGCGCGAGGGCAGCGGGTCCCCATCTAGATTTTTATCTGGAATGCTACCTCAGTGCCATACAGAACACTTCTCTAGAACACTGCGATACCTCATCCACACCAATATGACAGTGTGTGTTGGTGAGCCACTAGTACACTCTGCTGATGGACACAATGATCTTCAGTTATCACCACATGGTGTCCGCCTCCAGGCTGAGGTCACCTTCTGCTCCGTTGCTAGGGGCAGATGTGTGCAGCTTCAACCTTTAACATAATCACGTACTTGGCCCTGCACCACGGTAGGCTCTTTACCATTGTTTTCTGGTACTGCACGACACAATGGGCTTGACAACTCCCCTACCTGCCTAATCAATGGAAGAGCTTTCCAAGAGTCTCTCAAGTCCTGCTATAGCCCTGAGCCTCTGTACACCATGAGGTAGACCTTGGTGCAGACAAACCATGCCATTTTACATTTTAGTGCTAGGCCCGAGTCACGAGGTGGAGATAGATGGGTGCTGACAAGCCCTGTACCCTGCCTCATTACAGTTCAGTGTATGCTGGCACATCACTGACTCAGGTCCCGAGTAGCCAGTGACGCAGCACTTAACGCATTTCAGTCAGATAGGAATGTGCGATGCTTTGAATCAGAGGCCAACACTGAGTATACCTACACGTGTAGCTAGTTAGGTACCGACATCCTTGAGCTCTGAGTATCAGGACTAAACAGCACTAGTGAATTCACCCCTGCAGATTGCGAATATCCTTGGGCTATGCTACAATGCAATACCCTGTGTGCTATGCCATGTAGACATTGCTATGCCATGTAGACATTGCTTCCAAACATGTACACATTGTACACCTCATCATAATCACTTTTCATCAGCATGTCAGCATCTGTAATTCTACATGTACATGTCCGTGTATATCCACCATATACAAGTAATTATGTATACATAAGTGCTTGTATGAACTGTTCGTAAAAGCGGCAAAGATACTAGGGAGGTTTCACTCTGTGTAATTACGTATGAAAATAACTTAAAATAATCTTCATACAGTACGTAAAAATCCATGTTGTTGGGTTTCGCTCCACGTGATTTCTCCATGACTGCCAGCATGCCTTGTTGTGTTGGAGAGGCGTCGGCTGCGTGCGCCGATCACATGCACCACGAAACTAAACCACATTCTCCATGGTGTTTTCCATGTGTTTTGTGGAACTAATACTTGTGTTTCGCGCGGCTTAAAATGAATGCTGCCATGTATAAATCCGGAAAATGCAAAAACATAATATTTCAAAAAGTCCAACGGAGGAGGGAACGTAGGAAAGAGCTTTCCTACAGAAATCCATAGATAGATTTACGTATGAAAGTTGCCCTCGGTCCCCGGCGCGTGCGGCATACGGAATTTCCCAAGTACTTGCGTAGAGCGAAACCTCCCTATTATCATTTTGATACAAGGCAGACTGACAAACTGACAAACACACCTGCGATTACAATGGAGAGGGAGACAGAGGCTCTAGGAGGCCAGTTCAATTGTTCGCATTTGCAGCGGAGCAGAACTCTGTTGTGGCTGGGTGATAAACAACATCATTGTCTCCCGGTGCTGATAACTTAGGCCTATGCGAGATTCATGTATCCATGCAGTTATCAGCAGCAGTGCGCTGAACACTATGCACACTTTCGCAATCAGTACACTCGATTATTGGAAGATTGCGAAAAGAAGGCATACATTCTGTACCGATCATCACAATCTGATGACGGTCCACGCAGGCCTGCAGCATTACCACAGTTGAGTTGCTTGCTGTCATTTACCAAGGGTCCATGTGCTAGCAATGGCAGTAACATTCTCATCTAAATCCTCTCAGACGGTCCAGAACATCTCACTCCTAAATGAATCTCAACATCAGCCCCGAGGCAAGAACTTCTTTTAAAAGTTATAAATTGCAGACCGGGATGACTGAGCCATTCGCATTGATCCAACAATGGCAACACTGAAACAGTGCTTGTGAAGTCACTGAAATTCAATCTGTGATGTCATAATTATATTATTTTCACAAACAAAGCCATATGCAGGCTTGCTACACATTGAGCATTGTGTTCATTTCTTGTGGTAAACAATTTGGTCGGCCGATGGTCTGGCAAATTCGGGCACTTCTTTTGTCTTGTTGCAAAACCAATTATTGCCACCCGTGGAGTGTGTAGGGTTTTCGTCTTTGTCTCTGTGCCTGTAGGTTAGCTAAGAGCCTTGCAATTACAATCCTAGGAAGCTTTCGCAGCACGTGCTACTCTGTTCATACGTGAAGTATGCATGTACAAACCCATGCCTTGTGTGCCATTGCACAACTGCGGCTGAATTGCTACAGCAATCAGCTACCTTCATGATGCCTGCGAGCAAAACACTTTGTTTTCTATATCTGCAACTATTAGCTGCAAGTGCTGATATGACAGGTTTAAACGCGACCGACATACAGGTAACAGAGTAGGCTGGTTGCCATCAGCTACTTCAAAAGTCTACTACTTTTTCTTGATACAGTGCGACCCTTCCAGGGAACCCTAGGGATGATCCTCCATGACTGCACAGGATGAAGGATCCAAAGGCCAAAATTCATCTTAGATTTTTGACTCCTTGCTCTTGTCTTGCATTCAACCAACAGTGTGTCTCTAAGTCATTACTTTAGACCTGTGACTGTGTTGAATGAACACAGCAATCATGGTATGCATTGCTTGTTCAGTCCTGTTGCTCCAGAGGAGCAGAACTCGGATTAACCTCCAGGAAAAACAGTCAAATCTGCCGTTAGCGACCTCTGCTGTAGGCGACTATCTACCAATAGCGACCGATTTTCCGTGCACCCACGGTATCACATACAAATTGATCTGTCCAGAGCGACCATCTGCTGTGCGCAACCAGCGACCGGGATTTCATGCACGGTGGCTGCATTCAAATCTGCTGTAAGCGACCGCGACCCACGTTCAGTCAGGTGCGAAACTGTACGTACTTGCCAGTGCGCTGTCAACTGCAAGGTGTGAAAATGCGCTGTCTTGCAAGTGCGATCGACTGGCCCTGGCACCCCTATATTCTATTGAATATCCAATAAAATGATAATTATTAAAAACGATATTAAAAATGACATTACTCTCGTCGATTTGAGTACATGGAACCATATACCGGTATGCATGCCCGGTATGCCGGATTTATCATACATCTGCCGTAAGAGACCATCTGCCGTAAGAGACCGCTTTTTCTTGCACCAAGGGGCGGTCGCTTACGACAGATTTGACTGTAGATGGATACTCTTTGTTCACATCAACCAAAGGGCTAAACGTACAATATAAATTATTATGACTCTGGAACACCACACTTCTGAAAGAACAACTTAGTACAATTCGAAAGGGGCCGAGGTATCGCTCATATTGACGGGTCAAAGTAGTTTCTATATTTTAGCATTATATTTTAGCATTTCATGCCGAAGAAACATTGAGTGCTACATTCGCCTCTTGATTTCTGTTCCTTGTTGTTGCTGTGAAGATAGTGAAGTGCTCCAGCTACATAGCGTGCTGTGCTTCGACTGGTGAAAAGCGTCTGATGACTGAAACTATTGCAAAAAGGAGAGGCGATGTTCGCTAAGCTTACACTTAACACTGGTTGCTTAGCAGTTGGTAACAACTAGAACACAGGTGAGAGACTTCAGATACCATTGCATGCCTGGTGAGATGCCAAAACGTACGTGTATGTACCTGGTCAATGGCGAGTGAGAGTATTGTCTTTTGCCACTCACAGTTACAGTTGAGCAAGGGTGATCATGACATAGTTTGATATACAGTCGACTCAACCCATAACAAACTCGGATGTGGCGAATTTCGCGATGTAGAGAGCCACTGTCCCTGTCCCTGGCTTAACCCATACTAGGATTGACCCCTTGTAGCGAACTCTTTTGTTTGTAACAAACCATATCTTTTTCGGGAGTATGTAAACAAGTACACCCATGCAGTTACAGGCAGCGTGCTAGGCATGGCATGTTGCTTGTAAAGTGTGAGCGCATTTCTGTTATAAAGAGCTAATTCTCCCGCACATTAGTGTTCATTTTATCCCGAGTCGATGGTATTTTATACAAACTTCTATCTTGCTGTGCGAAACTGGAGATGTGGACGGAGGAATCTCTAGTAGCCACATGCAACCTGACCATATCATTTCAGCGGCGGATCCAACGATCTCTACAGGGGGGTTCCAGTATAGTCAAAACTGAATAGCTGATACATGTACATGGACACGCATATGGTTACCAGTAGTACATTTACGAAATTTGGGGGGTTCCACAGAACCCCTGGAACCCCTCCTGGATCTGCCCCTGCATTTGTCCTGCAACAGTTCTATTGTCTTGGCCAAGCCACCCAAAATACTGTTTTAGGCCTCCTACCACTACATTGCCACCCATTACCACAACACATCTGATGGCATAAGCTCAGTAGTAGTCTCCTGGCATACAGCCCTTTCCAAACAGTTAATCTTCTTGCCACACCTGAACCACCTGATACCATCTTGTACAACTATACTTTGAAACTACCAAATCACACATAGGGTTCGACACAGGACCAAATCTACAGAAAGGGCAGAGCCCTCCGACAACAAAAAGTAAGATAATGGTAGCTTACCGTTTGAGCAAAGTGCTTGCTGCAGTCTGCCCAGCAGCAGATAGGCTCTGGGGTATCCACATCTCCTTCACCTCTTTCTTTCTCCGGGCTCAAATCCTCAGCAGGCGTTTCACTTGTTGCAGACTCTTGGCTGTTGAGTCGTTTGTTTGCAGGCCTGACTGGTTTTTGCCCTTCTTCTCCCTGCTCGGTGGACAGATTTGCTCCACTGCTCCAGCTGTGTCCCATGTGTGAGTGCTGAGCCAATGTTCCCTGGGAGAAACTCTGTTTGTTTTCCCCAGCTGCCTGGCAGAGTGATTGTTGTTCTTGCTGCGTCTCATCAACAGCAGACCTGGCATCTGCATGGCTCATTTCCGACACATGTGACATGGCTGCCTCGCACTCGGATTGCTGATCCACATCTTGCACGCTGGGCTCAGGCGATCTGGCCGACACAGTTTTCGTGTCTTTAGGATCTTCATTGCCCAGCTCACTATCAGCATCATGCTCTGCAAGTGACTCTAGAGTCTTACCTCGACGACTCTCTGGTCGACCAGCAGCAGATGCTCGGTTCATGGGTGAATAGCCTGCGAGCGACTGGCTTTGGCCTTGCGCAAGATGAAGATGAACCGGAGACTGTAGTGATGGAGTCTGGGTCAGTGGTGCCAGTGATCCCCTGGAATCTGTCAGGCCACCCGGCATCATGTAGGTTGATAGTGAAGCTGGTGACTGCATGAACCTATTCATATCCATGCCACTGTCAATGGAGATTGGGCTGGATGACTGGGCGCGTTTTCGGCCAATATTGGCCGACCCAGATGGACTCGTGAACAGGAAAGGAGAGCCTTGAGGTGTTCCACCTTCGAAATCCAATGGCATGTCACTAGACTGGAGTGATGAGTTGGACTTGTGTATATCTCTGGATCCCAGTTGTTCTGAAAGGTTCCTGTATGATCGAAGACCTGATGGTGATTGATACAGTTGGCGATACGCAGCACTTTGAGTCTGCCGGTGCTTGCCACGACTAAACCGATCATCTCCGTCAGTGGTGGCCCTGGGATTGTCGTGAAAGTCGGCATGAGCACTGTTAGCTCGTGATGCAGGGCTGCCCGATGCCGGTAGCTTCACTGTCAGGCTGATCTCGGACACGTCAGAAATAGGCCGTCCTTCGGCCTCGACATGCTGGGCGACTTTAGCGTCTCCGGGGTGTTCTCCCGGCTCTTCATCAGTGCCTTCACTGTCTTCGTCTCCGTCCGCTGTCCCATAGATCATTGGCTCGATTTCAGTGGAAAGTCTTTGCTCGCCTTTGACAGACGCATTGATCTTTTCATTGTTACCTGGAGAAAACAACGGCCACAACAAATTATTCGAACTTTACTTTATGGAGGTTGATAGTCCTGGGAACGCCAGATAAAGAAATCAAAATGTGTGCTCCATTCGCAATGAAAACGGACTTCGGGAAAAGCGAAAGGATAAACAAATGAACCAGCTTCTCACCCGTCATCCCATCGCTGTCAATTCTCTCAGCGTTTGAAGCTTCTCCATTCGCCTTGCTCGCCAACCCTTTGACCAGATGGGAATTGTTGGGTATTGATGCGTTCTCGTTCATCCGGATGTCATTCTCCTGTGTTTTTCTTCTAATTCGGTCACAATTTGATCCCGGCGAAGGAAAAGATGCTACAAAGATTAACGCTAGGGTCGACGTAGTCGTGTGATTACATCAGTAACTCTAGCGCGGCTAGAGAGTGATTCACAAACCACCGACCTACACCACTACCTCATCACGCCCATATCAATAGACTTCACTGCGAATGTTTACCGACTCCCTCCTACCCGCCTGATGCCTAGGTGAGGCAGAATCTGTTTCAGCTGCCCTACAAATATTGCACTTTACCTGGCGACTGCGATTCACTGAAGTAGGGCCTCCTCGAGGCTAGTAAGTAGCAAGCAAGTGCTGAAGTGTTGATGCGGGCTTTGAGTTTGATTTTTCCTGCACATGCAGCCTTGTAGTGTTGATGTGAGCCTTGGCTTGGACAATGTAGAATGATGGTTCACAATATCGCCTGGATATCGGATCAGCAGTAGCCAGCATAGCTTTGCAGGAGAGAGGTCTGCCGCTGGACCTTCCCAGCTTCAGCTGATTGTCTGCACTGCTGTCCAGCAGCATCTGCGATTCCCAGGCCTGTTGACAGTCCTGCCCGGCCGCATGCGGTCGAGAGAACGATGTGCACTCCTCCCAATCGGACAGGGCAGTTCGGTCGCGATCATCAGCCGCTAGCCGGTGCACTGGTCTATGTGTGCAGTGTGCGAGTGCTAGCTCCGGAGACGGCTCAGCTGACAAAGGTCCCACACTGGCTACAGTAGAAAGCTCCATTCAGCACGTGATTTGTGCCTGGACATGGCTAGCTATGCCAGGTGAAGGGCACGATGTGGTTTACAGGCAATCCGCACGACATCTTCGACTTGTCCGAACCTTGGCACTTGTGTGTCGTTCTTGGCCATTGTTTTGTTTTGCTGCGAGGTCACACATGGGAGCGAGGAAACGTGACTCACTTGCACTGCTAAATTCTTGCTGACTGAGGTAAACAGGGGTAAACAGAAAGAGGGTACTGGCCCGCCAGTGAGGAAAACACACACACATAATTATTATTATACATGATAGCAATGATGATATGATACGTAGTGTTAAAATAATGTTATGCTGTTTACACTTCACAGTGGTCACAATTATTTGTGGGAGCAGTGCTTAGAAGAGTAGCACAATCCAGTCATGCAGCTGGTGCGTTGGCATCATGATTGTATACACCTACATAATGAGTACTTGCCCACATGTACATGCATCTACCTTGGCCGCAGCAGAGCTGACTGGCCTGCGCCGTGGTTACTTTTTGCCTGCACCGAATTACAATGTATCGACATGAGTCAGTATGCATAAGAAACGAGAGAGAGAGAGAGAGAGTGTGTGTGTGTGTGTGTGTGTGTGTGTGTGTGTGTGTGTGTGTGTGTGTGTGTGTGTGTGTGTGTGTGTGTGTGTGTGTGTGTGTGTGTGTGTGTGTGTGTGTGTGAGAGAGAGAGAGAGAGAGAGAGAGAGAGAGAGAGAGAGAGAGAGAGAGAGAGAGAGAGAGAGAGAGAGAGAGAGAGAGAGAACAAGAAAGAGAAAGAGTGAGATAATGAGAGAGAAAGAAAGAGAACATGAGAGCGAGGGAGAAAAAGAGGGAATAGAGGGAATAGAGGGAATAGAGGGAACAAGAAGGTTGAGCTCGTTTGGCAATCTCTTACGTATACACCATAGATAATGGAGTTCGTCCAGTGTCGATGTCTTCGAGCTGAGGCTGATGGTATTTGCCACGACTACATGTATACCGTGCATGACACGTGTGTACTGTTCCGTGCATGACACAATGTGTACTGTTAGTACGACACTAGTAGTATTGTATTGTATTTGTACTTAATGGGTGCAGCGAGTTAGTCGCAGATGAATTCGCTCCAGTAAGTATTAGTCTGGTGGTTTTGAGCTAGCTGCATTACTACTGACCTGATAGGCGTGTGGTGTGTGCTTCACATTAAAAAGGGTCACACTGAATAGCTGCTAGCATGCCAGTGCTTGGCCAAGTATATGCATTGCAGATCTGTGAGAACTGCGCGCTGTTCCCACTGCTGAACAACACATAGGCAAAGACCAAAATAGGTAACTAATGAACTACATGTACATGTATGTGTGCATTGCCGCATGGGGTGCTATTATGCTAGGCAAACGGTCGCTCCTTTGATTACATATACACTGCAACTATACACTGCAAGATACATACACACAATACGTACTAGGGCCAACGAGGTCTAGTACCAGTAGTATTGGGTGGTGTGTGATCTATTAGACGTCGGTAATATGAACTGCAACGTAGAAGCGAAACCTTCAACAGTCCCACAGACCTTTCCAGAGAAGTATTAGTTACTTGCGGTGGAGAAGGATGTTATGATCATCGTTCATTATAAGACCCGATTGACCCAATAGGGGCCACGGTAAATCTACACTGATCCCTGCATGCACAATCCACGCAGTATTAAAATGTGATTGCGGGTTGCCTGGCAGTTGGGAGTGTTTACGGCGCGAGTTTAGCACCTCCTACCCCGGCGGCGGCTAAACCAGCCGTGCCCAGCTATCCAACACGTCAGGTCAGTAGCTGAAAGTGAAAGGCCTTGATCCTGCTTACTACTATGACGTCATCATTCTGATGATCGGTTGCTCTGCAGTATGACAGCACTGGACGAATCGAGAAGTGACAGGATAGCCCGGAACACCCATTGCACTATTCCCTGCTGGATTGACAAAAGCTGAGGACCGAAACTAAGGACGAGACACGATATTTGGTGACGTCATAGGCAGCCATCTCTAAGTTCCAACTCTGCCCAACAATGCCATCAATGGTGGCTGAGTGACACGATATAGGGCTTGAAAGTGCTACGTCACAGCATAGCAACAATTTCAAAAATTCAAAAACTGGATCCACTTGGATCCAGTTTTTGTATGGATCCAAGCACATTTCAAGCGGTCTTACCCACAGCATGGTGATGTAGCCAGTGAAACTGACTGATTTGACTACTGGGGGCGGGGTTACAACTGGTGGCGAAATCAAAGTCACACCTGCATGCGACATGAGTGGGTTGCTATACACCCACATACTTAGGCAATAGCAAAGTCACACCTTAGTGGATCCAAAAATAGAAATCTGATGTCAACTTACTACTCCCTGGCCATTTTGACGTCATCACTTTCAAGCCCTATTGTGCGGTGACACTGCTCACTTACGGTGCAACTTCACAGCACCATCACCGGCCCCACACAGAGCACAATCCCTCTTGACTGAGTCTTGTGTACCTGCGACCCCCATACTCCTGGAATGGATTCCATTACGCCTGTCACCTACTTGGCCGGCAGACTGTGGCAACTTGCAAGAACGCACAATTAACGCTTACTGAAGAACATTCACCTGCGGAGTTTAGATGGTTGCGAATGACATGGTCATATTATACATGTTCGTCGGATACGGATGGTTTGGATCATTCTATCGGTATAAAGTTCGGAACAAATGCGTGGCTAATTGTTATGAGGCGAAAGTAGAAGATTGAAGTGATGGCAGTTGGAAGTGAACGTTTTGGCCGCCCACCTCCGGGAATGGTGGCAGTCCTCACAAACCTACGTCATCAGCTGGCAGACCAAAGCAGGTGAAAGTATTACTACTCAAACACCTGTGCCAGTGAAATGTGGCTCTGAAACTAAGTATTCCCGGCACCCCATGCCAAATCATCCTATTAGCCGGCAATAGTAGTGTTGCCGCATGATAAGCATATTCTGTTTGCATTGTACTGGTGTTTACGTGACGCATACACAGGGGAGTGTGCACAACGGTGCATAGCACACATGGCATTGAACAGTTCCTCGTATCATCATTATCATCAGCTCCAGTACTGTAGTATTACAGTGTGTAGCATCTCTGCAGCTCTCGCATCATATCATTAAGAGATTTAAGGACGCATTATCCGTGTCAGGTCGCTGAATGTCTCAGTACTCCTTGTCAGTTGTGTGCCATTTTGTCGCACTCGCTGACGGTATGAGATCTGGTTACGTTGGTGGACAGTTAGTCATGACTCGTAACATTTTGTCCTTCTCCTTTTCACCATGATTTAATTGGCTCACCATCCGAGTCGAACATCCTTCTTTCTTCATCACAAACTCCATTTCAACTGATTCTCAAGCACAAGCCTGCCTCTCACACATGTAGATGTAAGTGTTCCCCCTGCTAACTATGCTGGTCACGTGGTGTGTAGTGTTTTCCTATCGTGGCCTTCGTACTTCAATAGGTCCTTTATACATTACAGCACCTGTGTGATATTGGGTACTCCTCACACACCACGCTATGGTGGAAAGGTATAGTCTTTGCATATTTATTATCCTACAGTGCTGTTTGCATCGAAACACTCCTGCCTAACAGCACTCGTCAGATTGCTAAGACTTTTAAGTAAAGTGAACAACATACTGCCTAGCGAACAACATACTGCCTAGCGACACAACAACATACTGCCTAGCGACACAACAACATACTGCCTAGCGGAGCAGGCGTTATAATTCTCTCGACCCCATGATGGGATCCATCTTCTTCGTGTCACTCCCTTCCAGGAAATCTAGTGTTCACCAATCTTGCAAAGAACTAGGAAACCTATCACTCGTGGCACGGTACTAAAGCTAGAAATCAAGTCCTGGCTAAACTGTTGTTCGTGTACATAGCGAATCTGTTAGCGGTAAAGTTTCTTTTCTTAATAAGGGGCGGAAGCTCCACTGCAGCCACTTCATTACACGGAAACCCCTGCCCCTCTCAACCTCTGGGCCAGGAGACATCGTCAGGTCCTGACAATGGCTCCTGGCCTGGCGCAAAATTTGATTGAGAAAATAGGCATTTGCAGCGAAGAGATCACTTTTTTTAGGATGGTGTGTAGGGTTTCCGTGTGATACAGATGCTGTTTGAGCAGCTTCTACAGAACTCAGAAGTACTTCAAAGTATGGTTTATATTCTGCCGTAAAGTCCAATATCAAGTCCGTCATCCCCAACTGGCCCAAGCACAATCTCACGGGGCTCTATTCTTCGTCCTGTTCCGCTCAGCACAGACCAAGGCGACGTCATCTCCTGGCAAGACATCAGCTGTCCTCTTCAACATCCTCACCTCATGTCATGTCATTTAAACAGGAGGCATGAGCGATTCCGGTCAAAGAGGTGCATGCTTGCTCTTCACTAGTCTTTAGTCTTCACAATGATCTGGGGGTAAGGTTGTATTGCTGCGTAGCTTTTATACATACAAGTACAAGTACATGTAAATATCACTCCTGTAGTTCAGCACTCTCGTGTGGGGTAATGCCTTAGGCTTTGCTGTTTGCGTTATGCAGAGCTCGCTGACTTGTCAGTTTGAGCACTCTGGCAAGGTACGTTCGGGCCTGGTTTAAATCTGGCTTTGGAAAATTTATGACTTTGTTTCATTGCTATCAGGTTCGGCCTCATTTTCTCTGTGCTGCGCTGATGAATTCGCAAAGGCCGAACCAGTTCTGTCCGCAGATCGATGCTTTGCATGCTACAATGCCATGCATGGTATCAAAGAGCATGAGCCCCAGTGAGATGGCACTACGACTCGTATGGCGTGCCTTGTTGGAGCCCTGGCTAAAGTCACAGCCTTAAACAGCGACGATGGCTGATCCCTCTACTGGGAATACATTCAGTGGAAGAACGATTGTAGTGTCACATTGTGCGTGTAGTGTTTAGTGTCAGACCTTAGCTACGGTAGATTCTCGGTCATGTGGCCTGCTACTAGTACTCTTGAGACTTGATGGGCATAATTCTTTCAGGCTTCTCTGCCAGAGTTAGATAAAATAACTGATGACTGACTGAGTGATGTGCTCATAGGGTAGCAGTGTTGGCCACCGCTCCAGACCCTGCAAGCCCTGTGGGCACGTCCAATTGAGTCACGGGTTCCACCAGACACTGAATGACTACGTCATGACTACTAGTAGGCAAATGTTGATTTCGTGCAATGCCCCAGTAATAAATCAGTAGCGGATGACACTTGACAGGACATCATACTCAATACTCAATAGATCAACCTTGGAATTGGCCATTATGGCTCTCATGGGGTGGCATGCCAGTGTCTTGAGTACCTTCATTCCAACACTGGCACAAGAATGACGACATATATCACGTTCTATACCATCCGATATCCGACAATAATTTCAATTTCCCTTGCAAGCTTACGTCACTGATACCGAGACGTCTGGTGGCTTGCGTTGCCCTCACAGTCTCAGCACATTGGCACGCACTGCCTGCTTTTCCATGTTGTGTCCATGATGGCCAGGCAGGCCAGGCCAGGCTATTTTGTACACGAATCATATTCTCAGTTGGACTGCGGGGCTCTGAATAATACACTATTATTAATGATAAACACCCTATCATGGGCCTGTGTCAAGCCACCCGTACCTGTACTTGAAGTTGTGCCCAGCGTTCGCACACTCACTGGGTTATACAATAGTACCGGTATATGTATGCAACAGGGAGTCGTAAAATACCGGTATTTTACGACTCCCTGGTATGCAATCATGTAGCTGCCTGCAGATGGTCTGACTCGCGTGTAGGACATCCGCTCCGAGATGTACATGATTGTGCATGTATACAACATTGTAATTTGTATACAACATACGTCATTATGCCTCAGAGCACGAGCATAGAGGTGGTCCAGCACCGGTTCACCAATCGTCTCCAGTAATGGCGCTGAGAGGGAAATGTCACCATGCCCAATGTTACTTTTACTTTCGACCCTGACAATTGGATTATAGAATGCCTGTTCTCAACTCTGCCACCCTGAACCCTGCATGTCGTACTCTGGACTCAGGCTTCGACCCGAAAAAGCAAAATGGACCGGATGTAACGGTTCCTGGGGAATTGAGTGGTCATTTGCGAACTCAAGTGGCTGCTGTATTGGCGGCCCCATTCTATTCCATTAACGTGATGAGGCCAACTCACGGGTGGTCTTCGCAGTTAGAGCCATGAAGCACTATTAGTAAACATAATAATTATTATACCACTCCCTGGTTCCAGCTACTGAGTATGCCATGTTTGTTAGACCCCATCGGATGGGAAGGCACCTGTGCGTGTAAAACTAAAAGCCGCCAGCCCTGCCTTCGACGCGAAGTGATACAGACAGGGACATGGTATTAGATAACCCAGTACTAGTAGTAGTACAGTACTAGTATCATAAATTTATAATACATGTAACTCAATACTAGTTGGCAGAGCGCCGGTCCCTGCGGACCATTTGAACCATAATTATGGGTGTTGAACCCGGTTCTGACCCTCAGTAATGCTAGGGGAGTTTTAGACGTCTCCTCACGTCCCTCGTGTATTCTTTGATCGCTCCTGAATGTCGTCCTGGTAGTCATGTTGCTACTTAAACCTGAAGTGTTTTTCTTAAATCTTGATGCCATGGGCAGAAGTTGGGAAAAGCCTACTGGAAGCACACAAGCCACGAGCAACTTTGAACCCTTCAACATTTGTGTATGATGTTACCACCACCAACCAACTGCTACTCATCATGACTACTTGAATATTATTCTTATTTTGCATCTTTCCCTCAAACCAGTGAATATTATTCTTGTTGTTTTGCCAAGATCGGTACAGCGTCCTTGAAGGAGAAGAGAGGAAGAGGCAGCTTCTGATCGTGGATGTGATGCTGGCCTTGTTGTTTGTTGTTGTTGAATTTTTTTAAAGTTGCAACACAAACAGGCGAGCGTTCCACGTAAATGCATGTACATGTACATGTACATGTTGACTAGTTTGAGGGAAAGACACAAACGGGAAAAGTCTGAAGAAAAAATTGACTGTCACCACCAGGACTCAAACCAGGGACCCTCGCTTGTAGCCAGCGATGCTCTAACATACATGTATATGTACATGTATATCTAGGGATGTTGCGAAGTATACCGTCTGTGATGAAGAGTATGTCGGTCACCGGGTGAGAATGAGAGGACTGCAAGGAAGTGCAGCGAGGAGCACCACCGGCAGGCGAAGAATGCTACACCGGGGACACCTTGGAAGTTGGGGTGAACATTACTGGAAGAAGCACCACATTCTTCCGGAGTCATCCTTGCACTTTTCCCGCGCCTCGATGCTCGCCCAAAGGCAGAGGGCATACGTAGACCGCCGAATCATGGAGGCCCTCTTCATACGAAAGAGGAAGCCGTCGGTAAATATGGACAATGGGTGGCGCTTGTTGGGCGATGTTTAGGTGGTATTTGTCACTCATATATTCAGTCTTGTGCGCAGTTTTGTAGTACGTTTTTGTGATGCGCGCGCGCGTGTGTGTGTGTGCGTGCGTTTGCGTGTGTGTACGTGTGTGTGTGTGTATGTGTGTTTGCGGTCCAACCAGTCGGAAGGCTACCTTCTTGCCGAAGCATTTGAGATTACTTCAGTGCCATTCGTGATAGTAACAGCTGTTGTCGCTGAAAGAATTTTACCCAGGACGCGTCGACGGCCAGGTGCACGAACGTGACTTCCGTGACTGGTCCAGAGTTTGGTCGAGTGCATTCGATTAAACAGGAGGCATGAGCGATTCCGGTCAAAGAGGTGCATGCTTGCTCTTCACTAGTCTTTAGTCTTCACAATGATCTGGGGGTAAGGTTGTATTGCTGCGTAGCTTTTATACATACAAGTACAAGTACATGTAAATATCACTCCTGTAGTTCAGCACTCTCGTGTGGGGTAATGCCTTAGGCTTTGCTGTTTGCGTTATGCAGAGCTCGCTGACTTGTCAGTTTGAGCACTCTGGCAAGGTACGTTCGGGCCTGGTTTAAATCTGGCTTTGGAAAATTTATGACTTTGTTTCATTGCTATCAGGTTCGGCCTCATTTTCTCTGTGCTGCGCTGATGAATTCGCAAAGGCCGAACCAGTTCTGTCCGCAGATCGATGCTTTGCATGCTACAATGCCATGCATGGTATCAAAGAGCATGAGCCCCAGTGAGATGGCACTACGACTCGTATGGCGTGCCTTGTTGGAGCCCTGGCTAAAGTCACAGCCTTAAACAGCGACGATGGCTGATCCCTCTACTGGGAATACATTCAGTGGAAGAACGATTGTAGTGTCACATTGTGCGTGTAGTGTTTAGTGTCAGACCTTAGCTACGGTAGATTCTCGGTCATGTGGCCTGCTACTAGTACTCTTGAGACTTGATGGGCATAATTCTTTCAGGCTTCTCTGCCAGAGTTAGATAAAATAACTGATGACTGACTGAGTGATGTGCTCATAGGGTAGCAGTGTTGGCCACCGCTCCAGACCCTGCAAGCCCTGTGGGCACGTCCAATTGAGTCACGGGTTCCACCAGACACTGAATGACTACGTCATGACTACTAGTAGGCAAATGTTGATTTCGTGCAATGCCCCAGTAATAAATCAGTAGCGGATGACACTTGACAGGACATCATACTCAATACTCAATAGATCAACCTTGGAATTGGCCATTATGGCTCTCATGGGGTGGCATGCCAGTGTCTTGAGTACCTTCATTCCAACACTGGCACAAGAATGACGACATATATCACGTTCTATACCATCCGATATCCGACAATAATTTCAATTTCCCTTGCAAGCTTACGTCACTGATACCGAGACGTCTGGTGGCTTGCGTTGCCCTCACAGTCTCAGCACATTGGCACGCACTGCCTGCTTTTCCATGTTGTGTCCATGATGGCCAGGCAGGCCAGGCCAGGCTATTTTGTACACGAATCATATTCTCAGTTGGACTGCGGGGCTCTGAATAATACACTATTATTAATGATAAACACCCTATCATGGGCCTGTGTCAAGCCACCCGTACCTGTACTTGAAGTTGTGCCCAGCGTTCGCACACTCACTGGGTTATACAATAGTACCGGTATATGTATGCAACAGGGAGTCGTAAAATACCGGTATTTTACGACTCCCTGGTATGCAATCATGTAGCTGCCTGCAGATGGTCTGACTCGCGTGTAGGACATCCGCTCCGAGATGTACATGATTGTGCATGTATACAACATTGTAATTTGTATACAACATACGTCATTATGCCTCAGAGCACGAGCATAGAGGTGGTCCAGCACCGGTTCACCAATCGTCTCCAGTAATGGCGCTGAGAGGGAAATGTCACCATGCCCAATGTTACTTTTACTTTCGACCCTGACAATTGGATTATAGAATGCCTGTTCTCAACTCTGCCACCCTGAACCCTGCATGTCGTACTCTGGACTCAGGCTTCGACCCGAAAAAGCAAAATGGACCGGATGTAACGGTTCCTGGGGAATTGAGTGGTCATTTGCGAACTCAAGTGGCTGCTGTATTGGCGGCCCCATTCTATTCCATTAACGTGATGAGGCCAACTCACGGGTGGTCTTCGCAGTTAGAGCCATGAAGCACTATTAGTAAACATAATAATTATTATACCACTCCCTGGTTCCAGCTACTGAGTATGCCATGTTTGTTAGACCCCATCGGATGGGAAGGCACCTGTGCGTGTAAAACTAAAAGCCGCCAGCCCTGCCTTCGACGCGAAGTGATACAGACAGGGACATGGTATTAGATAACCCAGTACTAGTAGTAGTACAGTACTAGTATCATAAATTTATAATACATGTAACTCAATACTAGTTGGCAGAGCGCCGGTCCCTGCGGACCATTTGAACCATAATTATGGGTGTTGAACCCGGTTCTGACCCTCAGTAATGCTAGGGGAGTTTTAGACGTCTCCTCACGTCCCTCGTGTATTCTTTGATCGCTCCTGAATGTCGTCCTGGTAGTCATGTTGCTACTTAAACCTGAAGTGTTTTTCTTAAATCTTGATGCCATGGGCAGAAGTTGGGAAAAGCCTACTGGAAGCACACAAGCCACGAGCAACTTTGAACCCTTCAACATTTGTGTATGATGTTACCACCACCAACCAACTGCTACTCATCATGACTACTTGAATATTATTCTTATTTTGCATCTTTCCCTCAAACCAGTGAATATTATTCTTGTTGTTTTGCCAAGATCGGTACAGCGTCCTTGAAGGAGAAGAGAGGAAGAGGCAGCTTCTGATCGTGGATGTGATGCTGGCCTTGTTGTTTGTTGTTGTTGAATTTTTTTAAAGTTGCAACACAAACAGGCGAGCGTTCCACGTAAATGCATGTACATGTACATGTACATGTTGACTAGTTTGAGGGAAAGACACAAACGGGAAAAGTCTGAAGAAAAAATTGACTGTCACCACCAGGACTCAAACCAGGGACCCTCGCTTGTAGCCAGCGATGCTCTAACATACATGTATATGTACATGTATATCTAGGGATGTTGCGAAGTATACCGTCTGTGATGAAGAGTATGTCGGTCACCGGGTGAGAATGAGAGGACTGCAAGGAAGTGCAGCGAGGAGCACCACCGGCAGGCGAAGAATGCTACACCGGGGACACCTTGGAAGTTGGGGTGAACATTACTGGAAGAAGCACCACATTCTTCCGGAGTCATCCTTGCACTTTTCCCGCGCCTCGATGCTCGCCCAAAGGCAGAGGGCATACGTAGACCGCCGAATCATGGAGGCCCTCTTCATACGAAAGAGGAAGCCGTCGGTAAATATGGACAATGGGTGGCGCTTGTTGGGCGATGTTTAGGTGGTATTTGTCACTCATATATTCAGTCTTGTGCGCAGTTTTGTAGTACGTTTTTGTGATGCGCGCGCGCGTGTGTGTGTGTGCGTGCGTTTGCGTGTGTGTACGTGTGTGTGTGTGTATGTGTGTTTGCGGTCCAACCAGTCGGAAGGCTACCTTCTTGCCGAAGCATTTGAGATTACTTCAGTGCCATTCGTGATAGTAACAGCTGTTGTCGCTGAAAGAATTTTACCCAGGACGCGTCGACGGCCAGGTGCACGAACGTGACTTCCGTGACTGGTCCAGAGTTTGGTCGAGTGCATTCGATTACAACTACTTCCTCCGTACCGTATCTAAAACTTCGTGACTTTTATTTGAAAGCTGCGCACAGCTCTGGAATTGATCCGTTTGACTCGGAATAACACTCGTGGCGTTGTCTAACCTGTTTACAAGCTATAAAATATAAAGAAAAAAGCAACTCAGACGGATGAGATTGAGTTTTTTCAGAGTCTTTGTCGCTCATGTCATTGTCTCCTAGATCCTGACGACGCGGACTCCGCATCGCCAACAGTCGCCGCTTCCGCTCGCATTTTTGTTCAGATTCTTGTCACCTGTAGTGATGATCCGACTCTGGACTTTGGCTACGTCCTCTTCATCTCTAGAGCTGTGTACGAATCGGTGTCCACTATATTCAGTCGTTCCAACCCATGCCGTGAAATGAGTCGTACAAGCACACCCACACGCTTCGCCTTTTCTTGCCAGGATAATCCTTCCAAGCATTCTACAATGGCTTCGAGGAGGTCCCTGCGATTCCCCTTGGCGACAAAGGAGACGTCTGACTGGAGAGAGGCGAAGAAAGCCAGGCCATCGACATTCTGATCCTGAGTCTGCGCTGGTTGCACGACGACTGAAATGTTTCATCTTGCCGTGCGAGCGAAACAAATCAGTATTCTATGTTCTCACGCTGCGTAGATCTATGGCCCATAGTATGGGGCCGCGCACCGCAAGTACGAGCCTGGCCACGAGTGCCGCGTGACTCCGTGTTCCAGCCACGAGCTACACTTCGTCACTGTGTCAGTTTCGAGCAAGTAAGTGTTAGTTTTTTTCATTTGACTCTTTTAAAATGATCTTGACGGTTTCTTCTGTCGGCAACGTCCTCACACGCATGGCGCCCGTGGAGAATCTGTTCGGGATCAATCAAACTAACCTCGACATGGACGTGGGTTGTCGATGACAGCCTTTGGCGCCGTTCGTTGAGCAGGTTCTTGCTCAAAAACACCGTTAAAAAAAGTCACGAAGTTTTTGTATACGGAGGAAGTAACTAATACTTACTTGTGTCGCTTTCCGTAACACTATCAGTAGGGTAATGTCAAAGTACTTCCGGTATTCCCTCTGGGTGGAAATGGAATGCCGAATAACAACGCGCGGTTCATCCGTGACACATCTGCTAGTACAAGTAGTTTACATGTACGTGTACATGTAGTTCTATGCATTCCAGTGTGAACTGTAAAGTACAGGGTCAATAGTTAGTAGCGATCGGAACGAACAGGGTCCATTATCAAATGATGATTTTAAAGTATAATATCTGACATGAAAACCACTACATGTACACGGGTCATTTTGGAAGTTTGAAATGAGGCTCTGGGCGCAAGGACTGGCAGGTGCAAACTAGATTGTAGCCATAGTGGGGTCAATTGGAGTCCGCCATGCGTTTCA
>NC_088646.1:16356637-16404553 GCF_964019385.1 Sycon ciliatum
CAAACTAGTGTTCACTTCTGTTCTAACTAGGAAGTCGTGGCCCTCACTGTGAAGTGGAGCCACCACGATGGCCTGCGTCTGCTTTGCACAGATTCACACCAGACCACCATGAAGATGATGATTGTCATCACTGGTACGCACAAAGACAAGTGCTTTCCAACCATCTTGCGGCGACATGGCCTGTGACAGTAAGTTCCAAAGAGCAGGTCAACTGACCTGGGAGCCGAAAGCCTCACTTTTCGCGCGCATCCAGTGGCCAAGCCTTGCGTGGCGGAGGCACATTCAGTGCCTCCTCGAGCTCCACCACCTTCCATAGCCCAGATGAGCCAGATGACGACCCTTGAGGACCTGGGCTGCACAATATTACACAGCCTGCTGGAGTCAGCACCCACACTCGTGTCATCTTCCTCTTTGTCACTGCCACATGGAAACTCCCCACCGGTTGCCATATGTACCGTGTCCAGCCCAAATACATGTACCGGTAATTGTTTTATCTCCCTTGTCCGCACTCACTTTGCTACCACCCGGTACATATATAGCGGTATGAGCACTCAGGATTCATTCCACGCAGGGTGGCGCTGTCTTAAAAATGCTACCGCTGCGTGTTGTTGTTGTTGTTGTTGTTGTTTATTTATTTTACATCGCATGGCAAACGGGCAGTTCTGCCCAATATTATGAAAGCGATGACAACCAGTAAGAAGAGTCAGAAATGAAGAGAAAATAAATGAAAATAAAAATACGAAAACGGAAGTAGCAATAGAGAGGTTTTGCATTCCGAATTTCGGAATAATTTTCGACTGTGCTTTTCCGAAAAAAGCGCGTTCCGAAAAACGGTATTTTCAGTGTTTTGCATTCCGAAAATCTTATTCGACTTCGTTTCGAAGGGTTGCCATGCAAAACAAAATGGAGAGCGTCGAAGGGGTTGAGCAGGATCAAATCCATGCAGGTCAAACTGAATTTGGGTGCGGTTCGAAGACGAGGACGGACTGATGGTGGACCAAGTGATCCAACAGCTGAAGACGAGGTTGGCGAACTACTGTCTTGTACTGTCAGTAGGCTCCATGGCAAAGGAAGGTAGAATGTGATGGAGTGTGAGAAGATTAGTCAACATGGCGAGATCAGCGAGAGCAGCAAAACCAGCAAAAATCAAAACTACATACGTGGGAAATTTTCAAATAATCGAGAGCAGCAGAAAGCAAAAATACAAACATGAAAAATACACTTTTTGTATTCAAATACAGTCAACTTCGCCGACATTCGGCGGGGCATCAGAAAAGTGTCCTTATTCGCGAAGTGTCCTTATAACCGAAGTCCCATTTGAATGTATGTGAACCCATATTTTGTATGGTATGACCTGCATATCAAAATCAAGCTCTTTTCTTGCTCTATGTCAATGTGTACTTTATTTTCATATTGCAGTTGAAAGGAACTAAAAATTCAATATGCAAGGGAAATCAATTAAAAAATATGCCTTTTTGAGCCATCTACAGGGCCAGAGACATGTACATGTATGATGATTACTGTACAATCATGTACAACTACGTGTACATTGTATACACAATCTGCGGACAGAACTGTTTCGTCCTTTGTGGACTCGTCAGCGCAGCACAGAGGAAATGAGGCCGAACCTGATAGCAATGGAAATAAAAATTTCCAATCAGGCCCGAACGTACCTTGCCAGAGTGCACAAACTGACAAGTCAGTGCATAAAGCAAACAGCAAAGGCACTACCGGTATACCCCACGCAAGAGTGCTCAACTGCTACAAGAGCAGGAGCGAAATACTCAATCTGCGGACAGAATAGTTTCGTCCTTTGTGGACTCGTCAGCGCAGCACAGAGGAAATGAGGGCAAACCTGATAGCAATGGAAATAAAATTTTCCAATCAGGCCCGAACGTACCTTTCCAGAGTGCTCAAACTGACAAGTCAGTGAGCTCTGTACATTGTATACATATAGGTGTGCTGGTAAATCCAACAATTTTGAAGCCAACATAAAAAAGAAAGAAAAAGCCCCCCCCCCCCCTTGGCTGCATTTTCTTGATGTGTGCCTTTATAATAATAATATCCATCACCATAGGTTCTGGTACTTCTGCATGACAGGTGCATGTACTTGACTGACAGGTACTTGAAATAGCTGTCAAAAGCCCAGAAAGTCGTTATTCAAGCAGTGAATATGACCTCGGGGCACTAAAAGCATGTCGCTATACGCGAATTGTCGTTATTCAGATAGTCATTATATCCGAAGTTAAATGTATACAGTTAGATGTGACTTTGCCCTGGGCATGGAAATTCGGTCGTTATTCGCGAATTGTCGTTATATCCGCAGTCGTTATTAGCGAAGTTGACTGTATGCACTCCCAAACATGAAAGAGCCGAAAATCCATTTTCGGAAAACCATGCACTTTCGCCACCACACTTCCGAAAGTTCGACTACTTTTTCGACTGCAGCCGCCACATTCCGAAAATAATTCCGAAATTCGGAATGCAAAACCTCTCTAATGAGGGGAGGCAGGGTCAAGACGAGCAGAAAAAATTGGATCTCAAATTTACAAGTCGGGTCATCGTAGCATGATTCTATCGAGTCTCATCAGCAGGTTACGAAAGCCATTACATTTAACCGAAGTAGAATACGCGTAGCATGCGTTTGAATTCACGGACAGATACTATGGACTTCATACAGTCGGGCAGGCCATTCCAGAGTCGGCAGCTGGCTAGAAGCGGTCGGCATGCGCCAGAAGCACTGTGGGCCAGGGGGAGGGGAAGGTTGCGTCCCAATTGACCTCGAGTGGTCATGCCTGTCGGTGGGCCTTGCAATACACTTCGGGACGACAACAGCTCACTGACGATTCCAGAACGGATTCTAAATGTCAGGAGTCGGAGCTTGCATTCCCCTCGTTCCAGCACTGGGCAGACACCCAGCCTGGTGTACAGGGGAAGAGTGTGGGCCAATGGGTACTCATCGGCCACGCAACGGATGCAACGTTTATCCAGTTTGGCTACGTGTCTTTTCTATCCTTTTTAATTTTTTCTTGCATGTATCTCTTCGGCTTCTTCTTCATAAAAGCTGTGGACGGAGGCTCCTTTGATTTAGGCTAAGGCCTGTGGAGAATCCATAATACAAAATACAAAAAAAATATTTTCATGCCAATACAAAACTGCTTGGTATTACACCAGTGTTACTAAACAGAACACCCCAACGACCGTGCAAACAGCGACGAACAAAACAAAATCTTACTATTCTTAGCACCAACGACCTCTGTAGAGTGGGAATAGAAGACAGAGCTGGTTCAAAGAGCGCTAGTACGGTACTACTACTGTAGCGACTTCAATCACGTGACCAAAAGGCAGAAATCCTTCGTCGCACGGATGTATGGTGCAAGCATGGCGTGCACGGAACAATAATTATTTTTCTCTCGACGTTCTACGCCTGCCTACGCGTTATTCATGTGCCCAGCGCCTTAGATTTTTACATGATGGGCAAGCACACACGAATAGCTTTCCAACGGTGTGTCGCATGTCAAGAGTCATCGATTTTTGGATATTATGGCTCCGTATTTTTAGTTTTCAAAGCAAACTTTCGGCATCTCAGCTACCTTGCCCGTCAATGACCGAGTCACCATCGTGTTCAGAGCCCTCGAATTAGTTTAGATGGATTCATGGTAAGGTTCTCCTCCGTAGCCGTTTTTAGCAGTTTGAAGAATTTGTGCGCAGCGGCTGAAGTCGGCTAGCTATGGAGTGCACTATTTGACGGGCTCTGCGTGACGGAGCGAGCAGACCTTTGGCTTGTAAATCCGCTAGTAATGATTATGTTCTTCACGTCAAGATTCTGGAGGTGTTTGAGCAGTGAGGAGGTGATTATTTCAATCCATCGAAGCAGAGCACGTCCCGTCCAACATCTACATGTACGACGGTTTCTCCGTCACCCTCCAAGAACACCAAAAACCCGCATATCGCTCATACATTCACTGTGTATGCATGATATTCATGAGGTCCGGGAAAACCCACTTTTGTGCCAATGCTCTCCATACAATTGCATACATGGCCTCCGACGATTGCATACCAACTTTGGGGCCTGATATCTCCGGTCTGGGACAAGATATACCCATGAAATGTACTGTACGTGTTCTTCAGAGGTTTCTCTTTCCAGTCGTGTAATTTGTTGGCCCTAATTCCGATTTTAGAATATTGGACTGAAGTCGCTACAGTACTAGTGGTTTGAGTTCGCGCAGGGGACAGATCGCTCCTTTGCTTTGACGAGCGAGTGTATCCACGTTGTTTACATTGAGAAATAAAAAAAACACATCGGTTTATTTGTACATGTACGTGAGTTTTCTCACTACAGACTACAGTATCATGACACGGTAGAAAAGCTTGGAAGCTTCTTGGAGAATGTCGAACTTCGAAGTGAAGAGCGAATGACAGGTGAAGTGGTACGTGCCACACTTGATATTCGACTACCTGTCTCAGGGAAGCACATCTTGTCTAGCGCTTCCGGGCATGTCTGTAGACCATGAAGATCGTTACCGATAACTGACATGCAGTTTGCGAAGTCATCGATAATGGAGTTAAGGTGGCGCTACACCTTTCCGGCACCGTCCCACGCAAGCACACATATCTCAGCAATGGGTAAACAGATTCTTATAAAATTTTCAGCATTTACTCCTTGGATATACCCGTTTCAGAAACAGCAAACATAAAGCCAAAGATGCCATCTATCTACTGTTGGCATACATGTGACGGATCTGTTCGCAAAATCCGCCGAAAGGTTCGCCTGTAACCACAATATCGAAGACCATGCGTCCTATGCAATAAAATGAGTGCCACTGCAGTGTCTCACACACACATGGCAAGACATTGAACCAAAGAAAGGGGACACCAGCAAAACAAGCCAGCAAGTGCAGGAGATTGAAGAAAAAAGAACGATAACCGCCAAAAATAACAAAAGGTTTGACCTGTGCTATCATGAGCATATGAAGAGCAGCCCTCTGAAACTTCGGTTCAATGTCTAGCTAATGCTTCACAGATTTCAAAAATGTATACTTTGTTGGGTCTGCAGGCCACGGTTATCTCAGTAGCTTGGTTAAGAGTTGCGGGAATAGCCAAAAAAAGGGGAAAAATTGCAGTATAATACATGTATTTACAATCTGTGTCCACCACGCCAGCTACTTTTTAGAAGGCCCCAGTCTCATAAAAGAGACCTTCGTCATCAATAGCCTGCTCCTCCACACCATACCTCACTCTCCTTCGCCTCTTCCTTGCACTCTTCACTTCATCTGAGGATTTCCTGGCTGCATTCTTGGCTTGCTCACGGTCCAGCTTCTCAAGCGCTGTCCGCGTGTAGTGACCAGCTGTCAGGCCCATCGCTTCAAGAATCTCCTCCAAGGCCTTGTTCTTCTCGTTGAAGCAAGCAGTGGCTATGGCAACAGCTGTCTGGACAGTCCTTGACGAGCTAAAGCCAGTCTTTGGACAAATCTGCCCAATGAGGCCATTGATGCACTCGTTCCGATTCTGAGTAGCGCCACGCAAGCATTTCTCGAGAAGTTGCCTCTCAGTCAGCCGCAAGTACACAGGCTTGATGACTTTGAAGACTGCATCCGGAAGGCTCTTCTTATGTTGGTATTCAGGGCCACCAGCTTGATGACTCTGCCACTTGCACCAACTATCTGGTCCAGGGGGGCAGAACTGATGCTGCGGCTTGTCATCTGTTGAAACACAATGCATGACCGATGCCCATATCGCGCGTGCCATGCCTTGCAGGTCATTGCCATGTCCACGTACGTGGGCAGTATACTGCTCCTTGCTGATCTCATGTTTGCTCAGCTTCCTCTGGAATATTGTGCACTGCTGGCAGCGCCGGGAGAGGACTTCGTAGTCGATGACTTTGCCAGTATCCCACGAGATGGCAAGAAACGCTCCATGTAGCGAGGTAAAGCCGCGTCGCATCCACGTTCCGTCGTAAGTGACGGCAATATCAGGGGAAGACGCCAACTCCTTGGTATTCGCAGCTGCACGCTCATGCTGCTGGTGGCAACAACTCTACTGGCCTTTGCTAGTACCTTGGTGTGCTTCTGGTATGCAGAGACATTCATGGGTGCAGGCATATTCATGACAGTGCAGAATTTCACAAGGGATGCCCACATCCTATCCATGTCATTGCAGTAGCCGACTTTCTGTTCACATCCCAGCAGTGCCCAGTCTTCTTGGACATAGCTTCACGGCTTTCAGCCTCGCAGCTGTCACAGGCCAGCGATAGAGTTGAAGCCAATCCTTCACGACGTACTTCACATAGTGTAAGGGTGCCATGGCACGCTGATTAACAGGCACTATCAGCAAGTAATTTTTTGTAAACATTCTAAATCAATAATTCGGCTCCCGAACGTCAGGTAATCATCACCGTCGCGCTCATCTCCAGAGCTGTCGCTGTGACTGTCACTAGATGTCTCACTCTCACTAGAACTAGACTGTTGGACTTCGGCATCATCCATATCTTCTGGCAACACAGAAGAGTCCTCTGCCACGACAATTTTCGTAATTTCACTCGACAATTTAAAATTATTTAGCACATTGAACACATATGGAATTTGCGCTTCTTTGGACGACCAGGACGGCCTACGTACTGCCTCTTGCCCATAGTGATCAAGGAAGGTTCCACAAAACAAATGAAAGCCAACAAAGCAGCTAAACTGATAAAGAGCTACAGTTTGGAGATTTTGGAGATTGCTGCCAATGCTGGTATAAAAATATTTACAAAAATTTGAAGTACGACATGCGCACTGTGTGTGGTGACATGCGCACTGGCACTGCTGATGCCGATGGTGATGTCAGCTCTGCGTGGGGCGCAGCAAGGTAAAACCAGGGAGATTTTCAGCCTTTCCGCGAAGTTTCATCGCTAAAATGCCAGCGAAATCAAAGTTACACGCAAAACATGTGTAATGTAAATTCTAATGCGTTAAAATTTGAATTTTTGAATTTACAATTACTATTTTTGACAATAGCGGCCTTTGAAAGTCCATATCTCAAAAACTACTGAAGCAATTCACTTCAAATTTTCGGGATGTGCGGTTGGGACCTACCCAGAGGGTCTGGAAGCGAAAATGGAGTCAAAATCCAAAATTCGATTTTTGACCCTCTGAAAGGTGCCGGAAAGGTGTAGCGCCACCTTAAGTTACCGTGATCACGAATCTACTGCTGCTAACGAGTCTAGTGCATTTCGCTAATGAATATTACGTCTTGCCTGTTTTGGAGGGTATAATAATAATATTGATGTTTCAGGTCGTGCTGACGAATGGTACTGTACCACGGAGGTGGAAGAAATGAGATACAGCAGTTATCTGCTACGTTCTACATTTTACCAACTGATAATGAACATCTTGTCGTTGTCGTGAGCTTCTACTTTCCAGGATGAGACCGCCTGGAAAGTGGAAAAATCGAACCTCGTTGAGCTCTCAGTTTTAAATCTGGAAAAAAAGCGACTCGGTCCAGATTACATCTTCACTTTTTGGTGTGTCCTGTCAACTCGGCGTGCATGTACATGTACATGTACATGTACACGTAGCACTGTATCTACATGTACATGAATGGTATCTCAACTATCATCCCTCACTCTCTAGTAGTACTACTGCACGTGTACCTGGCCTGCTATTCAGTACATACATACTGTACTGACTTCGTTTGCATTTCGTTGACAGTGCCACCCAAGGAGCCAAGCATGATTTTTCAAGGATGACTCCCGTTCGTAATACTGATAAGAACTTCACAAATTATATTCTCCATTCTTATCTCTTAGTCTTACGTTCAAGCAAGGCAGGAAAAAGCAGGGGTGGGGGGGGGGCATTATGGTCTTGTAGTGACCATGGTGGCTCTACGCGTGTTGGCATCAAGTACGATACTGACCGGAGAAATCCAACCGCGCGCTGGGCGCCCTAGCACTACACAGACTGTCATGACAGTACACACTACACGTCGTCTGCGCCCCCGCGCCCGAACGCGGCGCTACTACTACCTAGTCTGTATTCATGAGTCCGAGATTTCTCTGGCCAGAACTGAACAGTCATCATGATTGTTGAGATGATTGTGTTCTACACATTCTGTACTGTAGAACAATCTTGCAGACCACCATATTCAGTAGGTACTAGGCACAGGTACGGTATGACCCATTATTTCGCAGGTGTTGTTGAGAATTAAAAGAATAGTTTGCCTCCTCGAAGAGGAGAACAATGTGAGAATGCTTGAAGTTAGGATTGTGGCAGTTTCCGGTGTCTGCTAAGGATCGTAGTAAGGTGGTAAGGATTGTTTGCAGGCAGCATCTGAAGTCCAATTTACAGTCTAGCACTTCCAGTGGGCCGGGGTATGTTCATAATCATGGCAAATACTGAAATACATGTACACTGTAGCGACCAGACTTAAAAGTTAGTTTGGTGAGACATGGGTCCATGTTCTGGGCAGTACTAAGCAACTCCACTACAGTCATGTACATGTACTTCCAAGTACAGTACTACTGTCGCAATGATAAAAAATTCTTCAGGCATATCAATAATCCATGCACACCTCCACCCCCACACCCCCACACATGCACACATACACTTGCACATCTACCAATCCAATGAAAGTGTGTGTACATGAGCTGTACATGTACTTGTTTAAGTACATGTACATGACTATTATTTTAAAAATAATTATGTGTGCTTCAAGCTGATATTCATGATATTCATGCATGTAGAGCTACACAGCAAAGTCTGTTTTTCCAATTCAGCAAGAAGCCTCCCCCCCCCCCCCCATGCATGCAACCAACTCGAGCTGCAGTATCCACCCCCCCCCCCCCCCATGCATACAACCAACTCGAGCTGCAGTATCCACCCCCCCCCCCCCCCCATGCATACAACCAACTCGAGCTGCAGTATCTACCCCCCCCCCCCCTTTTACTATTCTCCGTCATGTACACTCACACATAGCAACACAGTGTCATGGACGCACTTCGAATACTTATGCCTTGGCATCGTCTGTTCAAGTCTTAGGAGGTCCATACACACGAACATACCAGCACCAAGACGACGGCTAGAATGGCTTGCAACAAGTACTGTACATAAGTCAATGACGCAATAAATTATATAGAATACGTTAGTCTGTGGATCACATGATCTGGTTGCACTACATCACCTATTGTACGCTATGACATCATCCATTATGTCACTGTTTTCACTACTCCACTTCGTCGTATTCAAAGTCACCGCCTTCCGCTGCAAATGCTTCCATTTCCCTCAGCATTTGATCCATGACATCCGTGCTGTTGGCCTTGTACGCGTATGCAGCCTGTATCGCTTCCTTGAAGATACGCACGACGTTGGTGCCGTTTGCTGCAGACACAAAGAAGAACGGAAGCTTGTACTTCTTCGGGAAGTTGAATGATCGCTGTGTGACAGACTTGTCCGCGTCGATCTTGTTCGCCACGACGATGCAGGGAATCTTGGGCCGGTACTGGCGCAGTTCTTTGTACCAGCTATCGAGATTTTTGTAGGTGACCTTGCGCTGCGCATCGAAGACCAGTACGCATGCTTCTGCCTGGTGATAGTAGGATGGATGCATGGTTTGAAATCGCTCCTGTCCGGCCGTGTCCCAGAAGTCCACATTGACTTGTTTACCATCCACCTCACCATCGTAGTGGTAAAGAGTCAGGGCGTACGTGGACATCTGCTGGGGCTTGTAGCCGTCCAGCAAGAAGCGTTCCATCAGCTTAGACTTTCCCACGGCGCTGTCGCCCAGCAAGATGATCTTCACCTTGTCGTCCGCAGTCTGCGCTGCCTCCGCGCCGGCCGCTCCGTCAGCTTCTGCCATTGTGTGTCCTCTTGTGATTTATTGGTTACGACGGGACACCTCTACTGCTCTAGTCTAGGCAGTGGGCTCTTCGAATCTTGTGATTTCAGTGCAGCGCGTAGATCCACGATCGCGAGAACTGTCGTGTGGGCTGGTACCTATCCGCCCTGTAGCCAGCGATTGATCGCATTGATCATTTCATTCAAAAACTAGATATTTCTAGCCAGGAGTAGTTCGATTTGGTCAACCACAAAGGAAATGCCGAGCGTAGTGAGCGACGAAACCAACTGAGGATGGCGACTAGTGATGGGGATATCTAGTCTGCGCACAAACGTTCTAAATAATGAAGTACAATAATCATGTAGTTAGTCACTGGAACTGATCGACGTCAGTCTAGATCATGGCTTTCGACCGTTCGCTACTACCGCAGGTCGCTAGCGCTCTCATTCAAACGAAAAAATGCTTCGTTTTTTTCTTTTCCTTCGAGCTGTCCTGGTACATGGTCTGGCGCCATGGGGCGCGCGGCGCGCGCGGGCGACCGACCGTGCATGCATGCAGCTCGGCGGATCAAGGACAAAGGCTGCAAGACAAAAAAATACACACACAGCCTCGATCCATGCCGGCGGGCATGCATGCATGCCTTAGCTTAGATCCTCAGTCTGAGACCATGCTTTCATAGCTACATCATCAGACTACAAAATAATTAATTAAATTTATAATAATAATGTCTATGCTGGCGACCGCCCAGCCGGCAGTGCTAGTGCAGTGCAAGCGTGCTGGACAAACTGACATGTCAGTGTATCGATAGCAACGAGCAACTAAGGAAGTAATAAAATTTTTGGCATGCAAGGTTCCTTGTACATGACTGTATCATGTCACATGTGTACTGAGTCTGTACCAGGGAGTCGTATAGAGGTTATGCGATACACGTCATTGCCACCCCAAATTCTTCTATATAAGGGGTACGACTCCCGGGTCTGTACAATGTCAAGTATGTCCATGATGATAGATTGCATGATAGATCGCAGTCTCGTGTTGTGGATATCGATCGATAGCCCTTGGCGGATTATGCTGGCATATCCTGGCATAATCTTCGGATTTTGTCTAAAAATTATGCCCTGGCATAAAATTAAAAGGACTTCTGAAACCAGACGGTCGGCATAACCTTACGATGCTGGCTGAAGATTAATGCTCCAGGCACACTTAGGCATGTTACAGGAAATAACCTGGTGAATGTTACCCCTTGTAAGCCGCGCTGTCATGGTGCCAGAGTCATTGAAACGTTGCAAAGTGCAACACGAGTGCAAGGCCTAGGCTAAGGGTACGGTATAGCACCTTCATTGGCATAATTTCAGCATAATGGAAAGCATAGTTCAGCAATTTACCGAGCATAATCCACCAAGGGCTGTTTGTACTGAGTTCACCATACCATTAGATTGGACCGCAGGTCCGCAGCATAGTATAGCACCATCATTGGCATAATTCCAACAATGATGCCCAAATTATGCCAGTGATTCTGCTACATTATGTCATAATGTAGCATAATTCAGCAATTAACCGAGCATAATCCGCCAAGGGCTAGTCGTGGACCATTGGCATTGAGCCTTCAATGAAGGTGATTGGATGCTGGATGGTAGCATGGTGGGGGTGGTGGTGGGAGAGGGTGAGCGTCTGCAGTTGGACTGAGAAAAGCAGAGCACGAAAAACTTGGAGAGTGCAACTGTCCTCAACGATGCATTGCATTACCATGATAACACGTTTGCAGTAAATAATACTGTCCAGACCTGTTGCTCTAGGGAACATTTAGTTGGTCAAACTCCCGCGAGACTGTATATCACAATGAACATGTGTACGGTCATTGATTTTGGGGCACAACGCCTCTTGTACGGACACATGAAACTCGTGAAATGCAAACCCAATGAAACGTCAAAGTATGGAAGAATGAAATAAACCCAACAACAAAAGCAACCTGTGAATGATTCTAACCCGACTCAGTCCGTGTGTACCTGGTATACATGTACATGTAGATCTACACTGTACTACTAGTGTTATGTGAGTAAAAGTAAAGTTCGCACATCCGCCTTACCACTGGCTATACAATCGTGTTGAGAAACACAACCAGCTTAGGAAGTTTCACTTGTGCCAGGCCACCACCATGCCTGTGATACCAGGGTGGCAGATGCAGCGCCTAGCGGCGAGGGTGAGGTGGTAAGTCTCACAACCAAATGCCCGACAATGTTACCCTCACTCCGAGCAGCATGTTACAAGGCGGAGGACAGACTGTGTTCGGAAACAGTGCCCCATACGAAAAACAAGACGACTCAAACAACTCCCTACTATAATGAGGGTAACAACCAGGGCTAACACCCATACGATTGAAATGGTCACAAGACCGGGGCTCTGCCGACCGTGGAGGTTGTAGTAAAGGTCAATGTTTCAGAACACAAAATGTGTCCTCCGATCCGATCCGATCCGCCTTGTAACATGCTGTCAACCAACAACATGACATTGTACAGTCATGTACCTACATGTACATGTAGTTGTGTGACAGTGTAACTTTAGGACTCCAAATGCCCGTGATCGTGGTAATAACACTCCAACTGAACGGGCCACCAAACTCCTATCTCAGATCCTTTAAGCTTTTCTTTCGTAATAATCTCCAGACTGAACAAATTCCTGACCTTACTTTTCTGAATGCGGCTTTTCCATTCGCCTTTATATCATTGGGCCTAGTTCCCGTTTATTGTGCGAATTAAAATAGCCCAACCAATCAACCAACACAAACATGCAACAGTCACGGTGGAAAGCCTATGATACAAAGATAGGGTAAGTATTTCGCACATCCGTGTCACTATCGGCTACTTGTATTAGTATACAAATGTCACTCACTGTGTTCAGCAACACAACCAGCTGTTAGAGGGCGTTTGGGATGTACTAGGTCACCACAAAGATGATTATCGGGTACGAAAACCGAATAAACATTAGGGTGTATTTAGGTATCTGTGGTGACAGGCAGTACTGTGTACCCCACTCTCCAGTAATCAATGGTATTGCTCATCACATCATTCTGGCAAGTGCTCCTATCTCTTTGTCTGTCACACATGTACGAGTATCCTACACTGTACATACAGGAATCTTCACCATATTTTAAATACGTTTGTTCCAGTTTTGCAACGTGAGCTGCACAGAACACTAACATGCTAAATCCTGTTTAACATGTTCATCAAAGATGATGTTAGGAACGGTTTGGTCGAAACAGGCTATTATAATCATAATAATGGGATTTGGACTCCTGAACTGCGTGTATGGCACCTCCCAAGCTTTGCAACCAAATGAAGAGCCTGTTTCAATATTTTTAAAAGGTTTTTACTGGTCTAGCAGAATGGAACCGTGCTTAAGTTTGTAAATCCGTTAATATATTATTGGTGCACGCCCTATTTGCGAAAGGGTTTCCGAACATGATTTCCAGTTTTCCACCTACCCTTCTATCTAGTATAACAAGATTCTTGCACTCTACTTAGACTCAGTATCATTACCTTCATTGGCCTTTTTACTTTATTCTCCTTTTTAGTCGATATCATGTAATTAGGCAAATTTGCCTGTTTGTCCTTCGACTCTAAATAAACAAACAAACAAAACTCCAATCCACTGGGCCCTGGTCATCTCCAGCATGCATTAATTCGGCAACGAAAGTAATCAGGAAGGACATCTGTGTGATTCTGTTATGAAATCCCAACACTTGTGATCACTTCTGATGTTAGGATTAACTGGCAACAGACAAAGAGGTACGAGACGTGTCCTTTTTTGATCCACACTGAACATGTACATGTACTACATGGATATACAGTGTACATGTACTATGGCCTATAGGAGACGTGTACATTTATCGGGGAAAACATGGTAGCTGGAACTCGGAGTTTCACACAAAGCGATACTTATGATAATGACTTTGTTCAGTGTGTTGTTGTTTTTTTTGTTTTGTTTTTTAATGTTAAAACCCTACACACACCATCCTCAAATCAAGTAGTCTCTTCGCTGCAAATTACAATAATATTGTAATTTGCAGCGAAGAGACCACTGAGATATTATCTCAATCAAATATTCGGCCAGGAGCCATCATCAGGAGTGTTGATGTTGCCGGAGAATAGATTTGCGTAAAACTCTGATTTGCAACAAATCGTTTTGGCTTCTAATCTGGCCTCTTTCTGGGTGCTGGGTCACGGCTAGATTTTTGATGTGAAGACAAGTGCAGTACTGCTCAATGAGGTCCGATCGAGTCACTCAAGTACACGCCGGGCATGGTGCAGCCCTAGGCCTGCGAACACTACAGTAGGCTTCGAAAAGGCGCAGGCCACAAAATGATTGACTCACGCGATTATTATTATTATTATTATTATTATTATTATTATTATGAAATGACGATGGGATTTCATTGAGCAGCACTGACAACTCTGTGGGTCTGTGGTCATCAGGGAGGGCTTTTACGACTCCCTGGTGGTCATCATGTAGATCTTCTTATCTATCCCTAATAATCTGGGCGTTCTACACGGTCCGTAAACATGGTAAACGAGTTACGTGGCAAACGAGAAGTTGTCGTTGTAGAAGTTTATTTAACGTCGCACCACAAACAGGCGATTTCGCCTCCTTTGATACATGTGGACGACAGAAGGAATGAGAGAGGGGGGGGGGGGACAGAAGTACGGAGAGAGGAAGGGTAGAAATAAATAAGCAAATCAACCTCTGGCCTACACCAAAGCAAAAACGGAATGGGAACATACTATGTACAAAATAACTTCATACATATATTGCAAAACACTTTTACTACCGGTATTCTTCAGTCCGCTATACCACAGAAACACACTAGCCGAACAAAATTTAAACGGAGCCATGATGCGCTTTTAGCAGGGCACAGAACTGAAGCCAAAGGTGGCTGGGCTCGGAACGGAGATCAGGCGGGAGCTGGTTCCACAGGACTGCGCCGATGAACTGCATGGTCGCTCGACCCGCAGGACCGGGCCAAAATGGTACTCGAACGAGGTGATGTGCTGCTCCCCGAGTGCGGTCACCAGTATTAGCAGTAACTCTCACGAAGAAGCTGGTGAAGAGGGAGATGACTACTCGTACAGCCGCGCCTGTGTGCCGCCTTCTTCTACTCGTGGCCTGGTCGACGTCGGTAGCTCTGCCCACCGAACGGCCCATGGCCCACCGAACGGTTACGTGGACCGGCCATTTGTTGCTCGTTGGTAGAAGCTACATTTGATTTATAATACGTATTACTCTGAGTCTGACTCTGAGGCTGACTCTACAACTAATTACTTACAAGTACAAGTCATGGTGTCGGTTCGCCGGAAGCTTGGCTTTGTTTGGGTCATTTTTCTGATATTTAATTTTTGGTAAGCTATGATATGCGGTCTACCATGCATGGTCTACTTGTGACTGCTGTTACTGCTCTCTAACTCTATGCGAATACAAACTGGAAAGTTGCGTGCAATGGAAAATGGCGAAGTAGTGACTGTTGTTCTTGGCGGCAGTGACGCTTGTCGCGTTTAGAGCTGTGTTTGCGTGACAGGCTTGCCGGCATCGGGGAAATAGCCCCGTGCTTGAACGTACCAATTCCGTGAATGCTGAACGATAGCACTCGCCAGCACAGACTGTGTCGGCTTTGCGGAAAATTTGACATTCCCTGACAGAAAATGCAGGGTAGAGCACGAGACCATGGTCTTGGCTTGCCTGGAGCATGGAGTTCGTCACGTCCCCGGCTGTACCTTGCTGCTGACTTGGACGAAGGAACTGCACTATCATAACGTTACTGTCGTTAGCGCCTCCTGAGGATAAAAAACAGCAAGGCGGAGGAAGCGAGGAAGAAAGACCTTCCTTGGTGAGCAAGTCAAGATGGAGGCGGCTTGGTGGCGTTGGCATGTTTTGGCAAGCTCTTTTCTTCTCGTGTTGATCTCTGTTGGCTACGCGAATGGTAAGAGCTGAAAACGGCCGCTTCTTTTCGATCGGAATAGGCTGCTCTTCGCGTCCGATTCCTGTACTTATGGCAGATAACTAATGCAATGTTTGTTTGAGTTTCTTGAGCCCACTCTTCTTTAGCGGTTATTCTAGCAGATTTATTTCTATATCCCGCGATGTACAGTACCGGTACAGCATGAATAACTGCAGCCTCATTATTCATTGATGTGTGTGTGTGTGTGTGTGTGTGTGTGTGTGTGTGTGTGTGTGTGTGTGTGTGTGTGTGTGTGTGTGTGTGTGCGTGTGGTGTCTGTGTCTGTGTCTGTGTGTGTGCGTGTGGTGTGTGTGTGTGTGTGTGTGTGTGTGCGTGTGTGTGTGTGTGTGTGTGTGTGTGTGTGTGTGTGTGTGTGTGTGTGTGTGTGTGTGTGTGTGTGTGTGTGGTGTATGTGTGTGTGTGTGGTGTGTGTGTGGTGTATGTGTGTGTGTGTGGTGTGTGTGTGGTGTATGTGTGTGTGTGTGGTGTGTGTGTGTATATTGCACATGTAACCCGCCTTTTGTTTGTTGCATGTAGGTGCATGCGAAGCAGGCTGGTCCAACCAGAACAATAACTGTTATCTTGCAGTTGTGCAGAATCAATCCTGGGTTGCTGCGAGACAATGGTGCATCACACACAATGGTCAGTGCTATAGATGTACACCATCATAATTATCTCCCCCTCCCTCCTCCCCCCCCTCTCTCTCTGTCTCTCTGCCTCTCTCTCAGTCTCCCTCTGTCTCTCTCTCTCAGTCTCCCTCTGTCTCTGTCTCTGTCTCTCTCTCTCTCTCTCTCTCTCTCTCTCTCTCTCTCTCTCTCTCTCTCTCTCTCTCTCTCTCTCTCTCTCTCTCTCTCTCTCTCTCTCTCTCTCTCTCTCTCTCTCTCTCTCTCTCTCTCTCTCTCTCTCTCTCTCTCTCTCTCTCTCTCTCTCTCTCTCTCTCTCTCTTTCTCTCTCTCTCTCCCCCCCCCCCCTCTCTCTCTCTCTCTCTCTCAATTGTCATGGTCAGAATGTGCCCAGCTGTTTACAGCTGAGCCAGATATGATATCTTGTGTTATCAATTCCAATATTCACGGACCCATGCAAACACTCGGAACCAATAGTCGGCCGTTCATCCCATTCAGGTCTGGGGTGAGGTGATTGCGCCAGTTTTAAAAATACCTCTTTTCCTGGTCTCCTATTGCCTACTGTTGTACATTGTTCAGCTGAATTGGTCAATATCATGTCAGCTGTTGAGAACAAGCTGGTGGTGCAAATCGCTTCCGGTCTTCTGGGTCGCACTTCGTCATACTGGATTGGACTGAATGATATGCAGGTACCGGTAGCACCAGCACACCAACACATTACTGATAATGTTGAAAGCATTACGTCGCTGTAATGCTATCACACATTGCTGATACAATTAGCCTCAACTCACCATAAGTCCATCTGTGGAGCAAATTATTGGTCAGGGAACATACAATGTCTGCATGGGTGGAGTCAGTCAGTCAGGGAACATACAATGTCTGCATGGGTGGAGTCAGTCAGGGAACATACAATGTCGGTCTGTATTTCTGTCTCTCTGCATGTATGCATATCTCGTTCTTTGTCTTCTTCTCTACTGGGTTTACCTTTGCTGCTCTTGGTTTGTTTTCCTCCTCCACCCTCCTTTTCTCCCACTGCTGCTCCTCCTCCTCCTCCTCCTCCTCCGTCTCCTACTCTCTGTCTCTTATCATGTGTTCTGTGTTGTCCTGTTGCTGTGGTTCTCAAGACCCAAGGCCAGTATAGTTGGTCAACAGGTAACACTCTGGTCTACAACAATTGGCGTAGTGGTGAACCTAACAACCCGCTTGACGAGGATTGTGTGGAGATGGATGACAGCAGCTACTGGAATGATCAGGGATGCTCCACTCAGCGGTCCTTCATTTGCAAGAAACCGTTTAGCACGCCACTGCCAACCATCACCATTCCTGGAAAATACACCATTGGTATGTGAACAGTGTACATTCAAACCACACAGGCTACAGCTCGCCATTGTGAAGTCTCTCCTTTCTCTCTTGTTGATGTATCGCATGCCTGATTCAGTCTACGGGATTTCTTGATGGGACAAACGCATTCTATTGTACTCAATACGCTTGGGTGAAGAAGAGAGTGCTCAATACACATGGATCAACAGCCTTACAACACAAACCGAGAAGGGAACGTATCTATGTAGCTGCATTGCTGTAATTCAGGTTTCTATCCAGGTCCGGGCTGCTCGCCAAAGCATGGAACAAGACAAAAGTATTACCTCTCAAAACTCTCACCCTCATCCATCGCATGAACTAAAACTCGCAGACAAGGTGCTGATATGCCCTGTGGTGTAGGCATGTTTTGATGCTGTTTGGTGAAGGTCATCATGTCTCACCTTAACCAGCTCATACACCGTTTAGGACACCATTAGCACACCCCTCACGCTAAGTCAACCTACACCTGCAGCAGCCTATAATATTATTACACTTTGAGCAATGTAGTCAGCGCTGCGTGATGATCAATTCTGCGTGAAAGAAACTAGGTTTTACAGGAATGTATTTTTCAATTTTTTGATGTCTGATGTGTGGACGTGTTGTGTGCGTGCGTGCGTGTGTGTACGTTTGCATGTGTTCTGTATCAGCTACGGACAAGTCATGTGGTGGCTGGTATCTGAACAAAGGAATCTGCTACCAGTACTTCTCAGCTCCTTCACAGTGGGCCGCAGCTCAAGCATCTTGCTTTTCGATGGGCGGATACTTGCTTGACATCTTGACCTCTGATGAGCTGGCATACGTCAAGGCGCTTGTCTACAACCAGCGTACCAACATCCAGAACTTCTTCATTGGTCTCAACGATCGACTCAATGAGAGTAGCTATGTTTGGGATGATGGCACGCGTCAAGGTCACCCACTGGCTACGACCGTAAGTACTGGCTAACCTGCTGCATCCAGCCTTTCTTTTCTCCATCGTGATGCTGCTTTGTGAGACTGAAATGAATATTTTTTTTCATTGTGGCTATTGATGCACATCTTTTGTGGTTTCACTGCAATCTAGTTTGGGCGATGCATAAACAGTCCTGTCCTGACTCTGATCAAGTGTGTGTGTGTGTGTGTGTGTGTGTGTGTGTGTGTGTGTGTGTGTGTGTGTGTGTGTGTGTGTGTGTGTGTGTGTGTGTGTGTGTGTGTGTGTGTGTGTGTGTGTGTGTGTGTGTGTGTGTGTGTGTGTGTGTGTGTGTGTGTGTGTGTGTGTGTGTGTGTGTGTGTGTGTGTGTGTGTGTGTGTGTGTGTGTGTGTGTGTGTGTGTGTGTGTGTGTGTGTGTGTGTGTGTGTGTGTGTGTGTGTGTGTGTGTGTGTGTGTGTGTGTGTGTGTGTGTGTGTGTGTGTGTGTGTGTGTGTGTGTGTGTGTGTGTGTGTGTGTGTGTGTGTGTGTGTGTGTGTGTGTGTGTGTGTGTGTGTGTGTGTGTGTGTGTGTGTGTGTGTGTGTGTGTGTGTGTGTGTGTGTGTGTGTGTGTGTGTGTGTGTGTGTGTGTGTGTGTGTGTGTGTGTGTGTGTGTGTGTGTGTGTGTGTGTGTGTGTGTGTGTGTGTGTGTGTGTGTGTGTGTGTGTGTGTGTGTGTGTGTGTGTGTGTGTGTGTGTGTGTGTGTGTGTGTGTGTGTGTGTGTGTGTGTGTGTGTGTGTGTGTGTGTGTGTGTGTGTGTGTGTGTGTGTGTGTGTGTGTGTGTGTGTGTGTGTGTGTGTGTGTGTGTGTGTGTGTGTGTGTGTGTGTGTGTGTGTGTGTGTGTGTGTGTGTGTGTGTGTGTGTGTGTGTGTGTGTGTGTGTGTGTGTGTGTGTGTGTGTGTGTGTGTGTGTGTGTGTGTGTGTGTGTGTGTGTGTGTGTGTGTGTGTGTGTGTGTGTGTGTGTGTGTGTGTGTGTGTGTGTGTGTCTGTGCTATCACTATTCAGTACTGGGCTACTGGTGAGCCTAATGACTACCACAATCTGGAAGATTGTGCCGAGATGACAACCCATCCCAACTACCACTGGAATGACTTGACCTGCACAGCCAAGCGCCCGTACATGTGCAAGAGGCTTGTGTCAGCTGCAAGTGAGTAACCCTACAGGGGCGTAGCACCCGCTACGACTGGTACGGCCATGGCCGTACCACTTTTCGAAAAGTGTGGTCCGTCTGAAACGTGCAAAACCGTAATAAAAAAAATCAGGATCCATCGATGCATATGCGCATTAGACTTTGACCTTTTTCTTTTGACTCGTACAGTCGTAGGTCTACTCGTTGATCTGCCATGCATCTGCAGTCGTGCTGAGTAGACCTACGGCTCTACGAGTAGATCTACTATCTGTGCTCGACCCGACTGCACTGGCACGGTGCATGTCATGTGTACGTGTAGCGTTGGCACGGTGCACGTCATGTGTAGCGTTGGCACGCCAGTAAAACTAAAAATTTTATTGTTACTTTTAACACAGCTAGCTGCAGCGTGAACCTTTCAACGTATTGGCCACGCGTGTTGCACACCCCGCAGTTACTCTTATTACCGTGCTTGCAGACCCATGACGTGCATAGTAACTAGTCTCACTGTGTTCATGTATTGTTCCTACACATTAGGATGACCTGAGAAATACTACCACGTGTACCATGTGTATCCTGTAGACCTTTTTGATGCATTTCACTTTCGACCTCCTTTTCATTTATGTACACACATTTTAATGAAGCTTCCTTAGAATTCCTAATGGCTGCCTTCCCGGTACCTCTTTTACGCCCATTGCCCACATCGTATTCAGCTGTTTCTTCTGCATATAATCAAATGGCATTCCTTGTGCAATGACTGTAGCCCACACATCTTACTTTGACCTTTCCTCTTCTGCTCTACGTATCCCCTGGCCATAGGCCAGGCTAGCTTACTTACACTAACAGTTTCTCACCCTATAAAAAGCTGCTGTCACAATTCAGTTTAAGTAACATTAGTTTCAGTTCAGAGTTAGAGTTCAACCTTCAATCCAGTCTTTAGTTCAGTAATAATAAACAACAGTGTCACTGTGTTCACTGAGATCCGTGTGCATTTGCCTCCGAGAGGGAGACTGCGGCCCGGTACACATGCAGCAGTCCATGCATGATCCTAGGTCCTGCCTTGCTTGTTGTACTGAACTAACTTTTGCTCGAAATAAATATACTACTAGGCCAGGAAGTACGGACTCTCCGGTCAGTTCGTTTTCAGATCGGTGATGGCGGAGGCACCTTGGCCAGAAGTTGGCGAAGAGCCGTTTCAGCCAAGAGACAACGAGTTTCCGAAGCGAAGCTACGGAGTAAAGGTAATTGTGTTTCGCCGTTTCCAGCCCGAGTGGTTTGATCAGTTCCCCTGGCTTCACTGGGACGTTAGCAGCAAGAAAGTGTTTTGCTACGCTTGCGTACGTGCGTCCAGGCAGAATCTGATCTCTTCAGGAAATGCGGATTCGGCATTTATCTCGACAGGCTTCCAGAATTGGAAAGAGGCAAAGCGAGTGATGACCGGCCACGCTGTATCAGGATGTCACAGGGAGGCTGTGGAGCGCTTACAGCAAATCCCGCAAGCGGTTGGTGATGTTGGGGAGCTGTTAGACTCGCAACTAGCGAAGCAACAACAGCAACACCGCCAGTGCTTCTTCAAGATCCTGCGGGCGCTGAAGTTTCTCGCCAGGCAAGGACTTCCTCTTCGAGGCGCAACTAAGGAAGATGGTGAAGTTGACGGGCACTTCATGCAGTTGCTCGCCATGTTTGCTGAGAGCGATGACCACCTCGTGCGATGGCTGGACCGTCGCTCTGAGAAGTATACAAGTCCTCAGATACAAAATGAAATCCTGCAGCTGATGGCCCATCGTGTACTGCGACAAGTTGCAGCTGATATCCGCAGCAATTTCTTCTCCGTGATGGTAGATGAGACAACCGACTGCTCCACTGTCGAGCAATGCGTTGTAGTCATTCGCTGGGTGGACGACACACTGCAGCCACACGAGGACTTCATCGGGTTTTACGCCATCCCAGTTGCCAATGCTGATACCATCGTGAAAGTCATACACGACTGCTTGCTTCGCATTGGACTCAGCTTGGTGGACTGCAGAGGTCAGTGTTACGATGGGGCTGCTGTAATGAAGGGTGTAAGGAACGGTGTCGCACAGCAGATCTTATCGGAGCAGCCAAAGGCACTGTTTACGCACTGTTATGGGCATTCATTGAACCTTGCCTGTCAGGATATGGTTCGTGAGGTGAAAGCAGTGAAGGATGCCTTGGATACAACATTCGAGCTGAGCAAACTGCTTAAGTACTCTGCCAAACGTACCGCTGAGTTCGATCGGCTGAAGAAGGAAATTGCTCCAGAGGAACCTGGGTTTCGAACCCTTTGTCCGACCCGGTGGACTGTCCGAGCATCCTCTCTGCACAGTGTTCTTGTGAACTATGAAGTTTTGCAGGCAAGTCTGGATCGTTTCACTGAAATGGCGAAATATGACCATGAGATGTCAGCGAAGTGCAATGGTGTGCGATCCCAGCTGTCGTCGTTCCTTTTCCTCTTTGGTGTGTCTCTTGGCCATTTAGTCCTACAAGTTGCTGACAACCTCAGTGTAGCCTTGCAGCAAAAGTCATTGTCTGCTGCGGATGGTCAACGTCTGGCGCAAGAGACAATACGGGCTCTTCAAAAGCTTCGCAGCGAAGACGAGTTCTCGAAGTTCTGGAGTGGTGTCCTTACGAGGCAACGAGGCAGTCGTCCCTTGATGTAGGTGAGCCTGAAATGCCACGCCGACGGAAAGCTCCTGCCCGATTGGAAGTTGGCTCCTCAACACCGTCATTCCCGTCCTGCGTGGAAGACCATTTCCGTCCCATGTTCTACCAAGCCATTGACACCATCATCAATTCCATTCGGGAACGATTTGATCAGCCAAGCTTGAAGCAGTATCAACAGCTGGAGGACCTCCTTCTGAAGGCAGCTTCTGGAAAGTCTTACCAGCAAGAGAAGACTTGTGTGGAGGCAATGTGGAAAGATGATCTCAACTTCGCAATGCTGGATAGCCAACTTAGCATCTTGGCGTCCAAGTTTCAGTCTTCTGGCAACGTTGGCTTGGCCGATATCATGGCGTATGTGACAGCCCACCCGGCTCATGGCGCATACATGAGTGAAGTGATGGTGCTGCTGAAGCTGATTCTTGTTGCACCAGCAACGAATGCCACAAGTGAGCGCTCATTCTCTGCACTTCGCCGTCTCAAGACTTACTTGAGATCAACCATGTCTCAGCAGCGATTGAATCACTGCGCCATGCTCAACATCATGAGGGAAGCTTGTGATAATCTGAAGCTAGTGGACATCGGCAATGACTTTGTCTCTGCTAGCCAACGCAGGTATGACATCTTTGGTAAGTTCTGCTAACTGTTTGCTGCACAGGTATACAAATTCCGTTTTGTATCGTGGGTGCTGGATCCCATTCTGCTTGAGTTAAAACTAGTGTCAAACTGCAAATGAACTCTATCTTCTTCTCTCCTTTTCTCTTTTCAAAACGGCTGTGTTGAGAGTTAATTGTTCCTAATCCTTTTTAGCTATGAACTCCAGGGCTGAGTTGTTGTTGTATACATTTGAGCACTGTTGCAAGTTAACGCGCTGCCCCATTATCTACTTACTTTTAATGCCTGTATTTGTGTCCATCGTATTTGTTTCTTTTGAGTGAACATATAAGCTGCTTGAAGTACAATATCACCTTGTTTGCAACATACATTATTATGGAACTGATTTTACAAGCTTTCTGTATCACCATGCTCTACCACACTATAATACATCATCTCCTACGTGTCCATGCACGTCTCTTCTGACCGTGAAATTCTATGTCTTAAACTGTGCCAGAAGTGTGCCAGAAGTCCCCAGAACGCAGGATTTTGTGTCTTTTTTACAAAATTTTCCCGGGGGACGTCCCCCCCGACCCCCCCTCCACAACAGCCTTCGGCCGCGCTGACCTTCGGTCGTACCACTTCCAAAACCTACCCCCCTCCTACGCCCCTGCCCTACTACTGGACTGTCTTCTTTCTGTACCTAGAATGAGTTTGATCTTAGGTGTTTATAGGGTTCAGCTAGCCGTAGACAAAGGGAAGTGTTGAAATCTATACTAAGTACAGCGCTGGCAACTGAAATCCGACACCCTGAGCGGTGCGCTCACTTCGCAAAGACCCAACACGAGATGGTAAACCTACGAAACAGAGACTGCTAGAATGTGAACCCACCGCTCCGGTGGTCGGAATTCGGTTGCCAGCACGGTACATGGGAGGCGATTACCATGCACATTTCTGCATTAATGTAGTTGTACACCATGCATTTTCTGCCGGCTTCCCAATCTGTATCATATGATACTACATCACACAGTTGTACAAACCTACAAACCTACACGCCAGCAAACAGTAGTAAAATTACGATTTAGTGGGATTTAAACTCTAAGGTCTTTAGCAGGAATGCCGCTGATTGGTCATCCCCTAGATGAAGAGACTGGCCTTGCTGAAACACATTTTAAGACATTTTGGCACGGTTCTTCGTGTTGAAGTTTGTTGAAGTAAGTTATCTTTTGTATTTTCTTGTGTGTGTTGTTTTCATTTGATAGATGCAAGTGGATATTGGCCTCCTCTAACTCGTGAGTTTGGTATTCAATCGTATGGAGGAGAGATAGTGCATGCACCGTTGTACACACATGCATACACACATATACACACACATACACACACACACACACAAACACACACACACATACATGCACACACATATACACATACACACCCACACCTGTTCTGTCCTGTCCTGTCCCCCCGAGTCGCTCCAGGGGTCATGTGGGCCATGGGGGGGGGGCAGTTGAGGTAGAGAAGGATCACGCTACCCAATTGAATCCTAGATACAGAGTTGGACGGAATTGGTGGGAACAAACGCAGCCGTGCAAGAAATCATCACACACTCTTGCTGCTGGACGTCGGCAGTTTCTGGAATAGCGATGAAAATGCGAGATTGAGCAGATTAGAAACAGCGACTGAACCAGTCGCAGTGAACATTGCAGCTCTCATGGTTGGTGGCAGTAGTGTTGGCAGCAGTAGATCGAGCAATGGACAATGGCCCGGAAGCGAATGCTGGACAGGGATGGGCGGCTAACTTATACCTCCGTGACTCCGGAACCACCGATCGTAACAAACACACCGGCAGGTACCTACTACCCCCACCCCTCTCTCTCTCTCTCTATCTATCTATCTATCTATCTCTCTCTCTCTCGTACACACACACGCACACGCACACGCACACACACACACACACACACACGCACACACACACACAAGAAGGCAAGCCTTGCAATGCATTCATTGAATGCAATAGTACAAAAGCGGTTTGTGGCCATGGAACCAAGCATACTATGAAATTCGAAAACTGGTAATATCAATCGTTGTTTGCTTTCTCCTGGCTTCGACATGGGTTTATACATTTTTGATGTAGTCTATATGGCTTTTTTGCTATAATTGTGCACAGCGTCGTTGACGAAATGCCGTCGGGGCTACACCATGTTCAATCACCCCAACGGCGCTGTGTACTGCTACGCACTCAAAGGTCGCCTTTCCACCTGGCGGTTGACTTGGACGGCCGCCCAGAAAGCTTGCGCTCGCACGGGACCTGGGTAAGGGTGACGTGTGTTGTGGGAACTGGTGGCGGACACTTTTAAAATCCCCAGCTGACCCTTTTGTGGTCCAAGAAGATAGCCCAACAGTTTGAGTTTCAGACCGAGGAAGTGTGTCGAATGGATGTCTATGCACTGCTGGTTCCAGAAGGATATTCTACATAATGGATTTCGACACATAATCTGAGTTCTGGCAAATATTTCAACTTTATTGATCATGATGCAATGCAATGCAACGCCTCTCAGTCTAACCTCCTGACGTCTCAACAGGGTGCAGTGGTCATTGCCATGGATATACCTTGATGGATTTCGTTTCACCTCCACTGCTCCCATATCAAACTATCTCAGGAAACGAAGTCCTCTAACATAATATGCATTACCCAAATTTACGAAACTGCCGACCCTGGCTCAGGTGCTTTCTTTATCAGTTCCGGCATCTGACATGCAAGGTGAAAAGTAGGGCGGCGGTGGAGTAATGACCAGGAGTTGGTGTTGTAGACTGTAATACATGTACCCCAGGGGCGTCGGACGCGGTACAATCACTACGGTATTGAGTCTACTATTGACCGTACCACTCTTTGCCCCAGGTACTCCGTGAATCAGTAAAATGCATTGATCTCGGCTCTAAATTTCCAAACAATTTCGGCGCAGCCACCTCTCCCCCATGAGTGGATTGTACTTCAGATGGCTGACCGTATCACACTAGAATACCTTCCGACGTTGCCCCTGTAACCCCCCGGTACCAGAGATTGCTTAGCATTGGTTCAGAAGGCCCAGCACACTGTGTGTACACTGCCTGGCATGGTTTGTTGTCACGTGTGCAGCTTTGCTCTTGCCAGCATTCATGACCACTACGAGCAGAACAAGCTGACGGCCATGATTAAGGCTTCCTACTCGCGATACCGCACCACGACCTACTGGTTTGGACTGAACGATCGAACCAGAGAGGGTGGTTATATGTAAGTCAAAAGAGTAATGACTCTGATGAGCATTGTTCCGGCACTACCACCAATACACTACACGCCAAAAAGCAAACTTAAGTTTGCCGGGTCCAGTGAACTATGGAAATGGGTGAAATGGGTGTGGATGTGTCTGAGTGGGTGGGGTGTCCGTGGGGTAGACGGGGCTGTGTCATGTTGTGAGCATGATTTTGAAGCAACCTTCCTACTGGCAATTTGGAGGGTGACTATAGATGAAATGAATTTGGGATCCCAAGGCCTCGAGGTCTTCAAATGAAGAAGTGCATATTATACACTGCTGTTAACTTACACCATACACCATACACCATACACCATACACCATAGCTTAGTGGTAAAGGACTGCTGGCCAACATCGAGGGTCCCTAGTTTGGGTCCTGGTCGTGTAGTCAATCTTTTCTTCAGACTTTTCCGTTTCTACTCCCTCACACTTATACATCTTATACATCAGGAGATACCAGCAATGTTTCACAGCAGCAGAGTAGGAGGGTGTTGCAACGTCCTACTCCACTGCTGTACTCTGTCATCAACACTGTGGTGGGGGTATCAATCCAGTGAGCCCTACTTAGCAGAAGGACATGACATGTTCTTGTAGACCAATGTGTTGGTGATGCCCTGCAGCTCAGCAGACCGAAACGGTTTTAGCTTGGAGGCAGGGACCACCATAGGGAAAGAGGTATACAACGGATGTGACGAGCAATTCATCACTCTCACAAGCATGTGCCGGCATGACTTGAACACACAGCACAGCATATTTAGTTTGGTTGGTGTATCATCGGCAGGGTTGCTGAGCGTAGCAGCTGTCTGGCATGTCGTAGCCTATGCAGAGACGGCAGCATTGCCACAGACATAGAGAAGGGGAGCAAAATACAAGATAGTTTGGCATGCAAAAATCATAGCCGTGACCTTTAAATTGGGCTGTTAAACAGAGAGGCAAGGAAGTATGACAACTGAGATATTTACGAGAGAGAGAGAGAGAGAGAGAGAGAGAGAGAGAGAGAGAGAGAGAGAGAGAGAGAGAGAGAGAGAGAGAGAGAGAGAGAGAGAGAGAGAGAGAGAGAGAGAAGGGGAAACAAGAGAACTTACAGGATGTGCTCTTCCCAATATTTGTTTCTATTTAATTTTAGCAATAGCGATGGAACTGCTACCGATTATATTCGCTGGGGAGGCGGCCAGCCCAACAACTTGCAAGGTCGTCAGGACTGTGTTGCTATCTACTCCATGTACTCTGGAAACTGGAATGATGACAACTGCAACACTCACCATGCCTACATCTGCAAGTACACTTTGAGTAAGCTCAGCACAATGTTTGGTGCACTTTGAGTACGCTCAGCACAATGTTTGGTGCACTTTGAGTAAGCTCAGCACAATGTTTGGTGCACTTTGAGTAAGCTCAGAAGCATAATGCCGTACATGTGTTATAGTTACGGGTTGCTTTTTGCAGTGCGGACAATTGCTGTTTCACAAGAAAGGACAGGTAACCTTGGAGACTGGTGCATTCAGACTTGTAACTGCACTGCCGCGCATCGTCTTGATCTGATTGCAAGTTACCAGTCACAGCCCTGGTGAGCATGTACCTGATGACCATTGCTGGTGTGGCAGGAACACTTACGATTACGATATCTGTGCAGTATACAGATCACGATATCTGTGCAGTATACAGATCACGATATCTGTGCAGTATACAGATCACCATGCAAACATACTACTGTACTCACTATTTTCGTATATCCCACTTCTTTGCCTATACTCAGTGAAGTATTGGCAATGTCTATCAGCTATAGAAGAGTGCATGCTATAGAAGAGTGCATGCTATAGAAGAGTGCATGCTATAGAAGAGTGCATGCTATAGAAGAGTGCATGCTATAGAAGAGTGCATGCTCCCGCCGGTCACAGCATACTGAGTTATGTTCTCCTCATAACATTAATGTCTCTTGCAAACATTTCTTCTCTAAAATTCTCGTACTCCTCGCGACACTACACAACTGTCTTCTCAGAGTGCCTGGGGAAATATAGTGCGAGTCATAGCAGCTAGTACTGGTGACAGCGGTAGAGTTCTAACGCGCACCACCGGAGAAACTGGAGACTGGGGTGATCGTGCATCTGCTCACCGGCGTTGGACCAAGCGCTGTGAACGTTGATAGGGGGTATGGTATTTTCTCCTCGGTCCAAGGATGGTGTCTGCCGTTTCTTTGTGATGTTTGTGTGAAATGCTAGAGCCACGTCCATTGCCAAGCGGTGGTGTACCTCAAGTCAGTAAGTGAAGCAACAACGGCACGGCAAGAGTCGTCACATTATCAATTCTTTAGATCAGACATGACAACAAGAAGAGGAGAAAGAAAATATTGTGAGTCTGAGTTCGCTGCACAAGTAGACAATCATCAGACAATAGTCGTCTGAGGATTGTCTATTTGTGCAGGAAACTCAGACTCACAGCGTTTTTATTCTTCCTCTTCTTGTTGGACGAGTAACTCTGCAACTGGGCATCAAGCATTATAGGATGGCCTCAGACCTTCCTGTTATTGATCAGAAATGACTCTTGGACTTTCTCTGTCTCGCCATGGTGATTGTTGCCATGGCGATTGGTTGCTGCAATGTTACTTTCTCTATCACATCAATTTGGTATTGGATACTAATGGAACTGGAAAAGAGATCAAACAGAGGGCGCGATGTGTGTGTGTGTGTGTGTGTGTGTGTGTGTGTGTGTGTCGGTGTGTCGGTGTGTCGGTGTGTGTGTGTGTGTGCGTGTGTGTGTGTGTGTCGGTGTGTGTGTGTGTGTGTGCGTGCGTGCATCCGTGTGTGTTCTGTTGTTGCCAGGCGATAAATACTGTGCAAATGGCTGGCATCAGTTTGGATCCTATTGTTACCTGGTGAAAACACAGGCAACAGACCTGGTGACTCACAGCGTGGCTGTGTCCAACTGCGCACAGCTGTACAAGGCCAATATGACCAGCGTTCACAGCGTTGCGGAGCATGGATACCTGATGTCAATCATTGGCTTGCACAATGCCTCCACACGCGTCCATATCGGCATCAATGACATGAAGGTAAGCTAACGGAGTATTGTCGTGTGTTAATTGCAAAAAGTGTGACACTCAGAGCATTAGCATTGTTGGTAACAAAGCATTACAGATTCTTGGTTGTAGTGTATAACAAAGCATTACAGATTCTTGGTTGTAGGGAAACTAATCAGCACATGAAGAACGGAAGTCATATAGTTTCGAACTTTCGACTAGGCTCTTCGCACCGTTACATTTCAAATCGACACAAAGAAGTAGAAGTACTGCTTCTTTCTAGATGACTCTATGTTGTTCCATGGAGTGCTTTGTTGTGGCATGGAGCACTATGTTGACTGATATCTTGCACTCAGTTGCACGCCAGAGTTCATGCTGACTCGTGGCGAAAATGTGAATATGTGTGTGTGCGTGTGTGTGTGCGTGTTTGTGTACATGTGTGTGCGTATATGTGTGTGTTTGTGTGTGTGTGTGTGTGTGTGTGTGTGTGTGTGTGTGTGTGTGTGTGTGTGTATGTGTGTACGTGTCCATGCACGTGTGTGCAAGTGCATGCACATGCCTGTCCATGTTCATCCTTGCGTGTGGATATTGCCATTGGTGTGATGTTGTTATTTGCAGGTGGAGGGTGAGTTCCAGTGGAGTGATGGCACTCTTGTTGACTTCACCAACTGGGGCTACAATCAGCCAAATGACTGGCAAAACTCCCAGGACTGCACCGAGCTTGACCATCACCTTGGCTACTGGAATGACATCAATTGCAAGACTGACAAGCGTGGATATGTCTGCAAAAGACTGAGAGGTGAGAAGTTGCTTTATCAATATGTCTTGCTTTAGGAAGCCGTACACTGCTGACATGGTATGGTCATGCCGGTCATTCAATACCAGCATGTGTTTTAGAATTACATTCTGCGACTTCAGATGATCTGGTGAATATATGTTATCTCTGGTTTTCTATATCAAACTCGAATCTTTGACACCAATGCTCATTCACTGTGATATTTCAAGATTCTGATCGAATGTTTCTGCTGTGTTTTGCACAATACGTGAACTTTAGATCAACCAACTCAACCAATTAGCCGTAAGTGAATGCAAGCTGATGTGTGACTACTGGTAATCTGACTAAAAGCAGTTTCTTCAAGTGCTCAATGCTGGCTCAGTGCCTCTTTGTACATATTCACTCTGTGTGGTGAGGCCACTACATGACCTCAGTTCTGGAAAGGTCTGAGGTCAGCCCGGCACGAAAACTACAAAAGTCATGTACTCTAAAGGGCTATGATCCCACTGTAAACAGGCACTTCAAAGTACCTTGGGTTGGGGTTGGGGTTGGTGTGTGAGGGAAGGGGGGGGGGGTAAACCACACCGACACTCCTACTCCATTGGTAACCCTTGCAGGTTTTACAAGTATATTATTAGAAAAGGTATAAGTTTTAGAGCAAAAGTATGAAGTGTGCATACGGGCACAGGTTTATACACTGAATGGCATACAAAAGTAGAGGGGCATCACTTGTTGAGTGGGACAGGATTGCCAGGGTTATGCCGGATTGTCATTGTCCAGTTAAAGTAGTTTTAAAAAGTATACTGAAGTTGATACCTTTCCTCTTTTTTTACTTCTCTTGACAGAGATCACTCAATGCACAAGCGGCTGGACATGGTTCAATAATTTCTGCTACCAGATCCCGGCCGTGAACGCCACAGCGGCAGCAGCACAGGCCTACTGTGCCGGCTATAGCAACCCGTCCAACCTGAAGGGCTCACTGGTGACTATCCGCAGCCGTTACGACAACTTCTTCCTGTCCAGCATGATCGCCAGCCAGCCCAATGTGCAGCGTGCTTACTTCATTGGCATCAACGATGTTGCGAATGAAGGTAGGCGTGCTATGTGTCTGTGCAAGACGTCAAGTACATATGTTAGTTGTAGGTTCGTGTGCCAGGCAACCTTCAATGTGGTTAGCTGTTATCACCATGCGCTGAATACCAATTGCAATGTATTCTTGTTGATGTCTCAGGTACATATACATGGTGGAGTGGCATGCCGGTGACGTATTCCAACTGGGCACCTCATGAGCCCAACCAGTGGCAGGGCAATGAGGACTGTACAGAGATCTACTCGTCCACGTACAAGTGGAATGACCGCCTGTGCAACCGAACACAGAGCTTCATCTGCATGGTGCCGGACAGTAAGTAACAGACACATGCGCATTGCATGCACATACACATGAACATGAACATACACATACACCTGCACATGACCAGAATCAGACTGCACGGTACTGATTCATGATTCTCAACCTTCCGTATATCACAAAGTGCACGTGGCACTGGGTTAGCTACCCTCCCCCCCTCCAGCTTTTTTAAGATAGGTATGAACTAGATCTCATTTGTGGTGTTGCTAGAAATTAACCTTGTCGCATGATATGTTGTACGAGTATATGGTGAGGTAGAAAAATTTACGCGTACAGGGCGGGTCAAGAATCGCCTTTCCGCTTCAGTGGGACGCCACCAGCCCATGATCAGGCGAGGTAAAGATGTCACGGTAGGTATAGGAAGGACAAGTCAAAACTTACTACTTCAAGTGGAAGTGAAAATGTTGCTATTTTAGGTTTTGGTACCTTACGGTCATTTCATCCACATGGGCGATATGGCTTTGCAATAGGCCCCGAATAGGTTCACAGATGTGTTGCAACAGAAGTCTTCCTGGCAAACAATTGGGCACGGAATTTCTTTTGCTTCTGTGTTCAGACAAGCAAACTACGCTGCCGACAGTGAAGCCACAACTCCATGGATTGCGTAAGTTAATCATGAAACACGCATAGCTTCTTCTAATGCTGCTTCTTACCCGTCACGAACAAGGCAGAAACTTTCAAACCTACACATCTGATTGCATGCTCACAGACACAACACCGTTTGGAGCATTGATTTATGATCTCAAACGGCACGCACCGAGCACTAAAGAGACGGAGAAGAAACAGAGAACTAGATCCGGGCAGGGACTGTGAAAGTACATTCTGATGCATGCGTTGGATCCCTCTGGCAATGTTCTGGTCAGCTGGGTGGCTGTTGTGATGGTGACCACACACTAACAACTTGTGTATAATCAGTGACCACTGCTGGTGTGCCTGTCTATTTCTGCCTGTTCAGCTTCAGCCACATGCCCCAAAGGCTGGCAGAAGTACGGCTCCAGCAACATGTGCTATGGATTCTTTGGTTCGATCCACACACTGACGATGATGATGGATACCCCGCTGATTTCGCCCAAGGCCTGGACAGACGCCAACATGCAGTGCCAGGCTATGGGTGCACAACTGGTCAGCATCCACGACGCCGCCACCAACCAGTACTTGATGGACCAGACACAGAAGTACAAGATGGGCTGGTGGAGTTTCTGGACAGGTCTCAATGATCGTAACCAGGAGGGTGGGTATGTGTGGTCAGACACGACCGGTGTCCAATACACAGCGTGGGCTACACAAGAGCCCAATGACTGGAGAGGCACTGAGGACTGTGTGGAGGTTATGCTGGACAAGGCCCGGAAGGGATGGCAGTTCAAGTGGAATGACCAGGGCTGCACTTCCAAGCGTCCTTATGTCTGCGCCTTCCCTGCAGGTGAGGTATATTTGGACCTATAACAGATTTTGACATATCGTTGGACAGAAGGATAGATTTAGCATTTGAGTACAATAACAAAGGCAACCTACAATGCCCGGAATCACTAGATTCTTTTTTCCATTGTTGCAGGTAAATGTGCATGTGCTAAAACCTTGCATTGCCCTGTACTTAGGCCTTGTGAGCTATGATAACATTGGTATAAAAAAATAGATTGCTGTTGGTTTTGTAAGGTAAGGTATGTCTGAAATTGTTGTAGTGTTCACATATACATGTATAGACTTTCACTCTCATGTATGCACGCAGTACCGTTTGTACTCCTAACCATTTACATATGCCGCTTCCCATGCCCATACTGACAGTCGGTACGCGCCGACACTGTACGCATGCACGCACACCATTACATTCTGTTGGCATTATGTTACAGAGATTTCCGGAGCTCCGAGTTACTTGTTGTTAGGAATAAAGCAAGAGAACAACATTACTGTGATATCTGAGCAAGCGTTGTACAAACGCGTCATAAGTTGTTATCTTATTAGTACTTACGTTGCCTGCATGCATATGCGCATGCCTGTTGTTTTGTTGTCTTGTCTTGCTCTGAACGAGTGATAAACAAGTCTTGAGTTTTTCCCTATCTGACAAGTTTGTCTTGGTCTTGTGTAGTGCCTGGGTTGCATGTAACAATTTGGCGACGAAGACAACGTCCTGCGCGATGGAGGGAGATCGTGACCGTCTTCCACCATTCGACACGTCCGGACCCCCATCTCAAGTGGCTCTGAGGTGGACAAAATGGGTTCGAGCCTTTGACTATTATCTGACGGGAAAGGACATTACGAACAAGAAGCGTTCAAAAGCACTGCTCTTGCACTTCGCGGGTCTAGAAGTTCAGGATTTATTCGAGGACCTATCCGACCCAGATGACAGCCTTCCACCAGATCAGAGAACACAGAATGACAATGAGTTCCTCAAGTGCAAGCGTACCTTGCAAGCTCATTTCGGTGCTCCTGCAAACCCTACGTATGAGAGGCACGTCTTCCGTCAACTCACTCACCGGCAGGGAGAGTCCACAGTGCAGTACTGCACCAAGCTTCGGCAGCAAGCTCGGCTTTGTTCTTTCGAGAATGAAGGACAAACTGCGGAAGCTATACGTGACCAGATCGTAGCCACAGTCGACAGCAGTGAGCTGAAGAAGAAGCTCCTGTCAGAACCAGCCCTGACTCTGCCACGAGCGTTGGAAATGTGCAGAATTTGGGAGGACGCCCAGTCCCAGTCGGAAGGAATGTCCTCAACCACTTCTACTTCGTCTGGTACCGGTTATACCGGGAGTAGTAGTATGCTTGTCAATGCCGTGCACCACCGAGACCAGAGTCACAGGCAAGCTGGACAGGGTGGATTTGTGCAGTCATCGCGTGGCCAGTCACGTAAATGCGGTGGATGTGGAGACCAGTGGCACGAGAAGCGCGAGTCATGCCCAGCTTGGGGCAAGTCGTGCCGGAAGTGTAGGAAGCCAAACCACTTCGCCAAAGTTTGCCGTTCACAGCAGTCCAGCACTGGTGGCAGTGTACACATGGTTGGCCAGTCTCAAGAAGTACATGGAACGTCGCCAGTCGACCCTGCTCCTGCTCCAAGTCATAGTGCAAGTGCTGGTACTGGTGCGAGTTTTGCATCCGGTCCTACAACTGCAAGTCCGTACAGCAGCGGCCTGGACGAGTACTATTCGTTGTACCGCACGCAGAGTGACAAGGACCGCGTGGACCCGTACTGTTGTACCCTCCAGTTATGTAAACAGCCAGTCGTGTTTGAAATCGACACGGGTGCAGCCGTGACGGTGATGTCTGAAAACGAATTTCATCGGCTGGCATCCAAGGTCAATTTGTCGCTCGACACAAGTGATCTGCCGAAGCTGCGTACTTACTCCGGCGGAATTCTGAATGTCGTCGGTCGCTTTAGTGCTTCTGCGACCCATGCTTCTCGTAAATCAGCAGAATTGTCGATCGTCGTTGTCCAAGGAAACGGACCAAATCTCCTGGGTCGAGACGCGTTGCAACTGCTGAGGCTGAATTGGAACTTCGTGTTCAACGTGTCACGCGAGCACTCGATATTGTCAGAGTTCCCGCAGCTCTTCCAACGTAGCATGGGCACCTGGAAACATGGAAAAGTCAAATTGTCCGTGGCAGACAGCGCCAGACCCCGGTTCCTGAAGGCACGCTCTGTTCCTTATGCGTTACAAGCAGCAGTGGAAAAAGAGCTGAGTCGACTGGAGGAAGCTGGCATCATTAGTCCTGTCCAGTATTCGGAGTGGGCAGCTCCAATCGTACCCGTTCTCAAGCGGAACGGTAGCATACGAATCTGTGGCGATTATAAATGTACTATCAACCAGTCGGCAAGAGTAGACAAGTACCCCTTGCCCAACATCGACGACTTGTATCAGAAGTTATCGCAAGGCGCATTCTTCTCCAAGCTTGACCTGAAACATGCTTATCAACAACTGTTGCTCGACGACGAGTCTAAGCTGCTGACGACAATCAACACCTCCAAAGGATTGTTCGTCTACAACCGCCTACCCTTTGGCGTGTCGGCGGCCCCGGCAATATTTCAGCGCACGATGGAACAATTGTTAGCAGGTCTGTCCTTTGTCGTAGTGTATCTCGACGACATTGTTGTTTCTGGAAAGACTCGTGCGGAGCATGATGAGAATCTGAGGCTGGTCCTGGATCGTCTAGCGTCCGCGGGTCTCAGGTTGAATCGTGAGAAGTGTCTCGTGGCTCAGCAGTCTATTGAGTTCCTGGGCCATGTTATTGATTCAGTCGGCATTAGGCCGTCGGCTGAGAAAGTGGATGACCTTGTGAAGGCCCCACAGCCCAAGAATGTCCCTGAACTGAGAAGCTTTCTGGGACTCATAAACTATTACCACAAGTTCATCGAGAATCTAAGCTCAGTGTTAGCTCCATTGTATGAATTGTTATCATCAAAGTCGTGGTGTTGGTCTGATAGTCACCAGACAGCGTTTGATACAGGCAAGTCTCTGCTGCTTTCTGAGCCGATACGTATTCATTATAATCCTAGTTTACCTATTGTCGTGTCCTGTGACGCTTCCCCGTATGGTGTTGGCGCAGTTCTGTCGCATGTTCTGCCAGTTGGGTCTGATCGGCCAGTAGCCTTTGCATCTAGAACGCTGTCGTCTTGTGAGAAGAATTACTCGCAGCTTGACCGTGAGGCCTTGGCAATGGTATTTGGCGTATCCAAGTTCCACAAGTACATCTTCGGTCGCAACTTTACACTACAAACAGATCATAAGCCACTGCTGGGATTGTTTGAGCCTGATAGACCCATTCCTGTTCAGTCTAGTGGTCGTATTCAGCGATGGGCACTCAAACTAGCCAATTATGAATTTGTTCTGGAGTTCAAGCCTGGGAAACAGAACGGTTGCGCTGATGGGTTGAGTCGCCTCCCCAATCCGGCGCTGGTACCGGAACCGCCGCAGCCAGCCGAGGCTGTACTATCGCTATCCGTCTTGAACACTACACCGGTTACGTCTGCATCGGTTACTCGCTGGACGAGCAAAGATCCGTCCCTGGCATTAGTATACAAGTTCGTATCTGAGGGCTGGCCCCAAGACATTCCAGAGGGATTAGAGCCATATTCCTATCGTCGTAGTGAGCTGTCTGTCTTGAATAACTGTATCCTAATTGATTCCAGGGTAGTTATTCCTTCACCGGGTCGTGCACCATTGCTGGACGAGTTGCACGCCGGTCATCCCGGTATCGCTAGAATGAAAGCCCTGGCACGCAGCTATGTCTGGTGGCCGTCTCTCGATGCAGAAATCGAACAGACCGTCTGTGGTTGCATGCAGTGCCAGACCGTCACCAAGTCGCCGCATCGCCAGCAAGTCCACCCATGGGAATGGCCTGGTAAGCCTTGGTTACGTGTCCATGTCGACTTTGCTGGACCCATCGCTGGTAAGATGCTCTTCATTATTGTCGATAGTCATAGTAAATTTATTGAAGCACATGTTTGCTCTGGCTCATCTGCTGCTGTCGCAATTCGCAAGCTGGAGCAGACCTTTGCTCTGCTTGGCTTACCTTATAATATTGTTTCTGACAATGGCCCTGCTTTTGCAAGTAGTGAATTTCGTGAGTTTTGCTCATCTAATGGCATACGTCATACTCTCGTTTCACCATATCATCCGTCTAGTAATGGCTTAGCCGAGCGCGCAGTACAGACGGTGAAGTCTGGCTTGGCCAAGATGTCTGGCCCTGATTTGGAAACCCGCCTTGCTAGGTTCCTGTTCCAATACAGAATGACGCCGCAGTCAACAACGGGTCGTTCTCCGTTTGAGCTACTTTGGAAGGAACATCGTCCCCGCTCACGTCTGGATCTCGTGTTCCCGGACAGCGGCAAGAAAGTCTTGGACAAACAGTGCACTGCCCATGATCGTGGTGGTGCAAATGCATACCAGTTCTATTGTGGTGATGCCGTCTGGGCAATGAATTTCAACTCCTCACCGAAGTGGATAGCTGGCACCATGGAAGAACAGCTTGGTCCTCTAACATTCACGGTTCGTCTTGTTGATAACAGAGTCTGGAAGCGTCACTCTGACCACCTGAAGAAACGCCTTCCTGCTGAGTCGGTGCAAGATGCTTCAACTGCTACGTCAGCACCACAGCTTCCATATTCCAGAGCTTTACCTTCTACCACAGCTCTACCGTCTTCAACTGCTCTACCTAGTGTTCCGCCGACTGAGTCTATGTCACTGCCTGGCTCAATTGTACATGATGAGATCCGTGAGAATGCTGATTTATCTGTTCCTGAATCTACTCCTAACCAGTCTAGTGGTTCTAGTCCTGTTGTGTCTATGCGCAGTTCTTCTCGTTCTGTAAAGGCTCCTGTCCGCCTTGATCTGTAGTTCGTCTTATCAGATTATTTGCTGCCACGACACAGTCTATGTATTTCTGTTATTCTGGTCGTTTCCATCTGATGGTGGAGGGATGTGATATCTGAGCAAGCGTTGTACAAACGCGTCATAAGTTGTTATCTTATTACTTACGTTGCCTGCATGCATATGCGCATGCCTGTTGTTTTGTTGTCTTGTCTTGCTCTGAACGAGTGATAAACAAGTCTTGAGTTTTTCCCTATCTGACAAGTTTGTCTTGGTCTTGTGTAGTGCCTGGGTTGCATGTAACAATTACAATTGTGTCTGTGTGTATCATAACATTGTGCATCTCTATGTGTGTGTGTCTATGTGTGGGTGTGGGTGTGTGTGTGTCTGTGTGTGTGTGTCTGTGTGTGTGTGTGTCTGTGTGTGTGTCTGCGTGTGTCTGCGTGTCTGTCTGCGTGTCTGTGTTCATGTGTTTGTAGGAATCCAATATACAGCACCAACGTCAACTCCACTCTCCCTACCTCCAGGTACGATTGTAAGCATGTTACTCAAAGTTGATCCACATCCCTGCTTACTTGGAAACTAAAGGAAATTGTTGCATTGTGAAGAGCGGTGAACTGGACAGAGGCAGGAAAGCTAAGTGATAATGATTCTTACACAGAAGACTGCGGGCTGTAACCTATGTACGCACTTTGCTAGACAGCCAGCCTTGTATTTTGCTGCAATGGGAGGCTCGGCTGCATGCTTTAGTTTGAGTATGGTGATAATAGAGAGGTTGCGCACAACGAAAATCCGTAGCAGCGTAACGAAATGTTTTAACGAAAAAGCTAACGAATATTTGTAAACCGTGAGGTTGTGCACAACACGTGTTCGTAGTGGGTTGACGCAGCGGCCACAAAGGTGCGAAGAGTCAAGACAGGGAGTTGTTAAGTATCAGTATTTTAGTACTCCAGCCACAATCAACCACTATTTCGTTAGTACTCCAAGTAACGAATAATATTTTCGTAGATCTGCTCTGTTTCGGTCGCGTTTGGACGGATCTTCGTAGCAACTTTCGTTACTCGAACCCGGACAGTCACAATCTTACGAATTTTCGAATTGCGCAACCTCTCTGGTGCGGGGTCTCAGTTAGGCCGCGATCACACCAAAACAAACCACTTTGGGCTTGTTATCCTTGGCGCTCAGCTGGCTTGTGTGCTCCATGTCGAGCGGTCACACCAGACATCGAGTGCAAAGCTTGAATGGCTTATTTTTTTTGCCCGCCAATTTTTTGACTATCTCGAAACACACCAACCTTCGCAAGAAATCGGAAAGCAGAACAGTGGTGATCTACAACTTGTGTTCAGTTTTCATGAAGAAGTAAAAATCTACAACAACATCAACAACAATAACAAGAAGAAGCAAAGGAAGCCCGGATCCTGAATTGCGACACCGTGCTCTTTTTATTTGTTCAGTGTGTATGGATGCGCGATCATTCGGGTGACAGTGTTTCCTGATGTTGAGCTTTCTGCTCGGCCAGTTGCTGTTCTTCAACTCCGTCGCAATCCACTCTCTTCTTCGTACCTTTCTTCATGAATTCAGTCGTGAGCTTGGTGCCATTTCTTGGCCTCGAATCACAGCTCAATCAACCTACGCTCTAGAGGCACAGTCCAGTGGTCATCGGAGAAAATCAAAATCAAACTGAACTGTTGTATAGGCAGACACTGTCAAAACCAAAGCCAAGGCGAAGGCGACGGCATAAATTTACATATAGCACGGAAACAAGAAAGAACATCGATATCAGTTCCTCGCCTCGTCGCCTCATGTTCACTACAAAACCAGTCTACATGGTGTGTTCCAAGGACCAAGCGCACTCAACATATTTTTGAATTTCGGCTTTCAGCCGCGCTTGTACAAGCTGTGGCTGAAACAAGCGGAAAAAAGGCTGAGAGTCAGCCGCGGCTGAAAGTCGTTTGCAGGACATTTTTCAGCCATTTCCATGGTAATCGTGCGTAAACAAGCGCTTTTTTCGGCTGAATGGCTGAATCAAGCTCAGTGTGACCGCGGCCTTACTTACTACTGGCTTTCCATTCTTGGTTTTTAAATTTCTTTTTCAGGTACGACAGTGCTACCAAGTTGCCCCAGTGGCTGGACACAAAGCCCCACCAGCTGTTACAAACCCGTGGTTCAACAGACACTGACTTGGACTGCAGCAGACCTGAAGTGCAGGTCAATGGTAAGCTAGAATCGTACGAGAGACGCGTATCAGTGCACGAGTGGACCATGGGTAAAGCAGGTGTCAGACACAATCTAATCCTGACAGCATGCTACAATTTCATGCCTCTTGTCCGCCTCACTTATCATAGGCTATTGTATATGCGGATGTGGTCCCGGCTGTCCGCTGGCTCTGCTGGGATGACATCTACGCCGTAGCTCAGTGGTTTAAGCATCGCTGGCCTCAAGCAAAGGTCCCTGGTTCTTTCTTCAGACTTTTCCCTTTTCCATTCCCTCAACCTATGATTGAGTATGTACTCAACCTATGATTGAGTGTGTACTTAGAACTTCCACCTTCCAACCACTGAACCAACTTCTATGAGTATGTGTACATAAACGTGTGTATGTGTGTATGTGCCATGGTGCAGTCCAACGTAGCTTCGCTAGCCAACGGCAAGCAACCCCACTTAGCCAGCGTGCACACACCACAAGATCACGTGACCCTTGCCAAGGTCACTTCTCTGGCTGCTGCCACCGCTGGTCTACCACTGAACTCGTCCACCAACTTCTGGATTGGACTGCAAGATCGAACAAAGGAGAACAACTTCACTTGGGTAAGATTTCACCGGCAAACTTGTCACTCCCTAGCCTTTTAAAGGCTTCTCAGAAGGCATGTGCATATGCCATCGGAGTACTTGTAGTGCCGGCAAAGAAAGGCCGCAGTGGAGAGGTTTTCCATCTATGCTCCTCAGTAATTGATTTTTGCATCCCATTTGCATTCCAGTAGATGCCATCTACATTTGAAACTTCGGGTCAGTTTTCAGTTTGTCCCCTTTGTGTTATTCTCCATGGGCAAACTAGCAACGACATCCAGTCTTTCTAGGTTGATCCAACTTCATGGCAACGTATCTGTGCATTGAAGCCTGTTTTCCACATTTTCAGAAATCTGGTCATTTGCAATCCAGTTCACCTGATCATACTATGGTAGATTTACCATTGGTTTGATATGTGTTACCATTGGTTTGATATGTGGTACATGTACAGTCGGTGATAATTATCTGTATGTGGGTGTGTGCGTGTTTATGTGTATATATATATGTGTGTGTGTGTGTGTGTGTGTGTGTGTGTGTGTGTGTGTGTGTGTGTGTGTGTGTGTGTGTGTGTGTGTGTGTGTGTGTGTGTGTGTGAGTGCGTGCGTGCGTGTGTGTGTGTGCATGCTTGCACATGGCTATAGTCCGATATGAGCTCAGTTGACTACACGGCCTGGTCATCTGGTCAGCCCAACAACTTGGCCAACTCTCAAGACTGTGTGGAGATGCGCGTCGACACCGGGTACCTGTGGAATGACCTGCAGTGCAGTGCTACACGACAATATGTCTGCTCGTTCAGTAGATGTGAGTGTGACCATACTGTATGGGAACACACTCTATAATAGTGGTGTGTACGGGTAGTCGGGTACCCGTGCTACCCGTGAGGACCTCGGGTAGACGGGTACAGAATAGTACCCGAAAACCCGAAGTCGCAGATGACGTCATGTACGGTGCACGTGTACAAATTCATGTGATACTCCGCATGTCTACCCAGTGTGTAAGGGAAGGGGTGCTTTGTGGCGTTACCATGGAACCACTACCCGATCGGGTACCTGTGCTACCTGTGGAAAACTACCCGAACCCGATACCCGAAGAAAATGCTACCCGACTCAACACTACTTTGTAATAGCAAAGCCTTTTCTGCAGTGCTCCTCAATGAATTCGGGTGGAGTGAGTAAGTGTAGTGGCAGGCCCTGTGCCGTCCCAGACCTGTGCACACTGGATTTTTGTAGTGTAGGGCACTGCAATAACCCACTTGATCGAATTTCATTGAGCAACACTGCCCAAAGGCAGGCTATTTAATTGAATGCACTCTGGACAGGAAGTAACTACGCCTGATGGCTTGATGTGGCCACGTGCGATTTCCTCTACTGATTCAATCACAACAGCGAAGGAATATAGTGTTAGTTCCGTTCACTTTCAAACCTTTCTAACAGTCTGCATGCGTCCACACAGTAGACACAACCTTGAACACAGACACGTTGCCCTACCGGTTTGTGAACATGATGGTCAAATCAGCCTTTTTAAAGTCACTCGTTCGCAGTGAGATTGGCAGTATCTGTAGCGATATTGTTCCCCTTTTGCCAGTTTGGTCTATGCGGTAGCCCACGCGTATTGTTTAGTGGAAATGCTCTGCATGAGCATGCATGACTATACAATGGGGTACATGGGGTGCATTATGATATGAATAACTGTTAGATTGTGCAGGACAAAGTTCTGCCAAGTAGGACATGATCATGAGCAGAGAACCGCTCAAGACACAGACTCTCGGGGCTGGCTTGACTGGTCCCACTATGTCAGCGGGTTTGGGGGGGGGGGGAGGGGGGCGCTCCCTCAATAATTTCGACCTGGGTCTGAACAACACCAGGCTGCTGCATGAGCAGTGGGAAACGAGCGTCCAAAAGTGGCTGCACGTTGCGGGAGCGGCACTGATTGCACTGCGAAAGAAATGATCAACTCTCGTACGAGCTCTACGCTTTCGTACGATTCCAGGACGTGCTCGATGCGTCTTGGGAGAAGTGTGCAGTGCACTAGTAATGTGCTGAACGCAGCGCTGCACAAAAGGGACAAAACAAAGCATGTTATCAGCAAGTGCTTCTTTCCGCAACTTTGTACAACGATGTTTGAGGATGATCGCCTCGGAATTCGAATCGTGAATTGGTTGACTTGAATACTTTTCTGCGACAAGTCTCAGCGACATCCAAAAAAGCCTAGCTCTGACCAGCAGAGCCTGGATGGATATTTGCAAAGCGTTCTTGCGACAGCGCAATTCCTGTTCCAACAGGAAACAGTTGGGAGTGATCAAGTCGTTGCAAGTCCGGTTCGGCGCGGACTGACATTCCGCCAGACGCAGAAGCACCTGTCGTCGGTGAGCAGCCAGAACATGATGAAGAACAGCATGATATGCTCCAAAATGAATTTCGGGCACTTGGAGGATGTACTGAGTAAAGTAACAACATGACTGATGACTGCTGTAACTGAGATATGTCTGATCTGGAAGAAAACCGATACAGTCAGACCTCGCTTATCCGGTCCTCTTTTATGCGGATGCCTCGCCATCCGGAAGAAAATCGTTGGTGACCGATTTACCGCATATGCCAAGCATACATACAGTATGTGTGTTCGATTATCCGGTTCCCTCGCCTATCAGGATATTTTTGTCGAAAACGGATGTGTGCGGTTATGCGAGGTCTGACTGTACATGGGATGTGATTGCATGTAATAATAATTATTGTAATGTAACTTACTTGTTGGTTAGCTACGTGACATGTGGGACAGTAACATGATGTCATCTCCCCCCCCCTCAGCCGAATCCTGGACACGCCACAGTATGTTACCTGACAGAATCTGCGTTGAATCCAGACCAGGGCAATAGAAAATGTGTTTCGCGAGTGTGAGACAACACAAAGGGCAGCAGGCCCATGCAGCAAGATTCTGAGCAGCTTTGCAGCAGTCCCAATAGACGGGTAACATCAAAAGGCCACCGTCCTGCTGTGTATACCCTATGTGACTGGGACCCTGTCCGTTGAAGATGTGTATTTCTAAATATGGTATACTGTAAAACCGGAAAGTCTAACAAGTCACAAAGTCTAATTTGAAGAAACGTTATCGTGAACCCGGTGTGTAAAGATGCGCATACATCGATGCATGTTCTGGGTGGCCAGGTAGCCATCGTTACACTTTCTGCATGTTACCATGCCAAAATCACAAAAAAACGTTAAACTTTTTGGTCGTTAAAGTGAGGCTAGTGGTCATAGTTGCTATTGCACTCCAACACCCCTTTCCTGCATGTTGTTCTTTTGTGTTGTTTGAACCAATATGTCTGTGAATATATACAGTTGTTATGAAGTCATCCAAGCCATCCCTGCCAGCTGCTGCTCAGAGTAAGAATCCGGCACCGTGATCAGTACACACGCACACACACACACACACACACACACACACACACACACACACACACGCACACACACACACGCACACGCACACACACACACACATACACACACGCACATAAACACACGCACACACACACACACACACACACACACACACACACACACACACACACACACACATACACACACACACGCGCGCACGCACACACGCACACACACACACATACGCACACATTGGACCTTGGACACACTGCCATATCCTGGCTCTACGGACCCCGTGGGGGGGGGGGGGGTGAGCAGGTTCGGAAAAGTAGTGAAGGCGACGGGATAGGTCCTGTGGTCTACTGAAACGCCGACTGCAATTACAAACGATGCAGAAGGAGCTACGGTGTGTGTTGGTTGCTCTGGCCGAGCCACGGCTGCACTTGTGATGCTTTATGCATTGGCGCGATAGCACACAGCGGTTGCAGCGGGCGCAGTGGAAAGTGCAGTGCTCGCTGGACGTATCATTAGCAACTGGTGACTCCAGTGTGGCAGAAGATGCTCCTGCTGGTGATGTTGCTGCAACTGGTGACTCCAGTGTGTCAGAAGATGCTTCTGCTGATGATGTTGCTGGCGAGCACCTGTGTTGGGCAAATCCACGCTGGCTCCGGAACCATCTGTCGCACTGGTCGCCGTGAATATTCCAAATCAGAGCCAAAGGGGCTGTTCGTACATTACGAGTGCTGTCACAACATGTAGATGGATTGGCGAAAGGGATTTCACAGCAATGAGTGTAGATTTCACAGCAATGAGTGTAGATTTCACAGCAATGAGTGTAGATTTCACAGCAATGAGTGTAGATTTCACAGCAATGAGTGTAGATTTCACAGCAATGAGTGTAGATTTCACAGCAATGAGTGTAGAGCTGCTTCTCTTCATAACCTGCTGTCACATTATAGATCCCCGGCTTGTCATGAACTATTAGTGCGATGGTCTATTCTCCTCCATGCACACACTGTAGTATGAGAGGGATGTGGGCAGGGGGCAGGTCATTGAGCTAGCTGACACCATGCCATGTGTGCATGTGCATTATCTGATTCCCGACATTTGCTATCTGGTATTATAGACGAGTCGTGCAACCCGATGTGGAAGAAGTACGGCCTATCCTGCTATCGCATGTTCAGCGCTGTACGTGTGGACTACGATACAGCCTACATCAACTGCTCAGCACAAGGTGGTGATCTCTACATTGCTAATACAAAGAAGGAGGACCAGTTTGTTCTTGGAAAGTGAGTGGCTAGCAATCCATAGTAGCAGTGATTGTGCAAGATGAAGCTTTTAAAATTCATTTCCCCCTTTTGTACTTATTTCCATAATTATGTATTTATCTGGATATATGACCAACAACTTGGCAAACAGGGCATCGATCTGTGATGTATGTGTACACGCACGTGCATGATTGTGTGCATGCGTGTGTGTGTGTGTGTATACGTGCGTATGTGTGAGCGTGGACGGTGTGTGTGTGTGTGTGTGTGCGCGTACATGTGTGCGAGCGTGGGTGGGTGGGGTGCAGTGGTGTCTATGCATATGCAGCCATATAACCATGAACAAGCTCCTCGTACTCAGTATCGGTAACCTAGCTACACTGGGACATGTGGGAAATAGTAGAGATGGGTGTCAGTACCACTGACCTCCATCCAGCCAGCCATGCCACTGGATTTTCCCATGCACTTGGAAAAAGGACTAATCTCCATGCTCATTTTTTTTATGTTTGTGCCACTGTGACCTCAGCATCGCGTCCGGAAGTGCTTATGTGTGGATTGGCCTATCAGATGCCGACCGTGAAGGCTACTACCGCTGGGCTGATGGCTCCTATCTGCAATACACCAACTGGGGACCCAGCCAACCAAACAACTACAATAACGAGGACTGTGTCGCACTGCACTCCGAGGATGATAGGTGGTATGATCGCAGCTGTGATGAACCACATGCCTTTATCTGTGAGGTACCACTCTTCAGCAGTAAGTCTCCGCTTCCTGTACTGTGTCCTGTTCCGATGGCTGTGATGTTAGTGACTGTCTACAGTCCATTCATAAAAAGATGATACCGGTATCCTAGCTTTCGGTCATGAATGGGTCAAATGTTGAGCGTTTTCACAATATTCGGCAATCCCCCATGGATTACTCTTCCAATTTTGTTTCTGGAGTCTATTTTCTCCAAAAAGCAAGCCATAACAAGAACAGGTTTTGAAAATCCAGGTCGTTCACTCCATTTGCATACCAGTACATTGTGCTGTTCGAATCCCAGTTGATGGTGTACTAGCTGTGCTAGTACTTGTTAGCAACAATCCGAACTAGCGCACACACTGCACTGCATTGCTTTGTACTGCATTCAAGACTGACGTCATGCGCTTTGTTTTGCTGCGTAAGGCCACACTTTGTTTTTTCTATGTTTCTCGTCATCGCCCGCGTAGGTTTTGAGAAATTTCGGAAGAAAAAAAAAGTTCATACTACGTACATGTATGTACGCTGCACATGCTGCAGCAGCTAGATGCGTCAATCAATAATCGTAAACGTTTGCAACACAGCAGCAAAGGAGCGCTTCTCGTCCGTTCTCTGCGATGAAGGCTGTCATGATGAAGCTTTCAGTCGTTCACTGCCTGAGCCTCGTGGGTCCAAGGAATACCGTAAGTCGGACGAGTTCCGTTGCAATTGGCGTCTGTGGAACGATGTCGTAGGCAGAAAATATGAGCAGCATGGAGACAAGAGTTTGATAAATATAAGCGGACACAAGAACGTTGAAGTAACAAAACCAAACATTAATGACGAGTGGGAAACGTTTGTTGATGCGATAGCAGATAAATGTATGTTCTCTTCGCCATCTCGTAATCAAACTTTATGCTCTCATTGTTGCAGTTTGCCTGATATTCGTGGGCTGATGTGATAATGTAGTGCAATCATGTATGGGACTACATGTACATGATTGTACAATGTAGTACTGTATACATGGTATACGCAGTGTCTTGTATGAATCACGCATCTACATGTACATTGAAAAATGTATACAGTTTTCAGTAGAAACTGTTCTTGTTTTTTCCTTGGCTTTTGTTTTTTTCCGCCCGCCCGCGTACCTTTTGTTAAAATTGTCCGACGAGAAACATAGAAAAAACAAAGTGTGGCCTAATCACAAATGGCACCAGCCCATTTTTGCGGAAAAGAAAAACAAATCTTGCTTGCCCTGTTGTGCTCTTCCAGACAACGGATCGTGCTTCAGCAGTGTTTCTTTTTCCACCATCCCTTCCTATCCAACTTATTCACACCATCATAATATTATCGTACCCACTAACCGGGTCCACTCTCACAACTGGTGTTATTTAGCTATTTGCTGCGGCTCTGCCTTGCGCTATATTACATCCATTTAGCATTGCAGCTCTACGTTGAGCTAACAGCAGCTCTACTTTGAGCTAACAGCAGCTCTACTTTGAGCTAACCGCAGCTCTACTTTGAGCTAACAGCAGCTCTACTTTGAGCTAACAGCAGCTCTACCTTGAGCTAACAGCAGCTCTACTTTGAGCTAACAACAGCTCTACTTTGAGCTAATCGCAGCTCTACTTTGAGCTAACAGCAGCTCTACTTTGAGCTAACATAGCCAGCAATCGCATGTCACCACGTACTTTGAAAATCAACATAATTTTTCGAATCGACCTTTTTTTCCGGATCACTTTTCAACGAGGACGAAGCAAAGACGGCCGAACGAAGCCTAGAGGAACAAAATCACCCTCTCCACTTCACCATCACGATACTGACATAGATACGAGATGAAACAACTAAAAAATCCACAAGAAA
>NC_088646.1:16404753-16482753 GCF_964019385.1 Sycon ciliatum
AAAAAAGGCTGAAATAATTTTGCCTAGTGCATGCTGCAGAAAGGTGTTGTTACTGATAATAGTCACTTCTGAGCCAGTAGTTGTGGTGACAACTGTGCTGCTTCTGGTAGTCTCCTACGTTCCTGTGTGTGCTACACAACTGGCTTTGGGTGAGTGGTGCATGGGCATGCTACAAGCAAATCGATGCGTTTTTAGTACATGTAGTGTTGTGCTTCAAGTTTTCCCTTCAAGAGAACCTAGAGATCTGATAACAATGATCAAATACAGTGGGAACAGTACAATACATAGCATGGTCATAACGTGTTCTCAAACTCGGTGCAGTGATTGGTGCATCCAGTGCAAGTGCAGAGTAAGGCAAACGACAGATTAGAACGTACCCGTGGAAGGAGTTGGATCCGTAGATTCTGCAAAATAGAATAGAGCAAAAAATGCATGCACACAGAGAAAAGCACGCACATACCAGCACACAAGCGCACGCGTTATAGACAGAAAAAACACAGATGGAAACAAACTACTCAAAACCGACAATGTAAATCGCAACTACGTGAGCCATCCAAAGCAAATAACGACCTAAGAACCTTGAAATCAATTCTCAAGCTATGATGAAGCAAAACTTCAAGTTGACATCACTTCTTTTTTGTAGTATGTGTGCAGCACGGATATCGAAAAGATGACAACTTTGGTTTGACTCAATATTCTTGTTCTCGACAAAAGAGCGAGTTGGCGAGTAGATTCTGAACGAGAGAGCTTGGAAGCTCAGGGCCCTACGCTATGCTTTTTTGCCTTGATGACCTAGACAAAAAAGCATAGGGATGTTATTCTTATAAGTTTCTACTTTTTGTTTTTAGACATAACCTGGGATTCGAACCCGCACTATCGCCCTGCATGCATCCCCCGATACACTTCGCATACATACTAATTCTTCCAAGTTGCTTCACGTTATGATCTTGTATTTGAAAGCCCTATTTGAATATGCATTGTGGCCAGCCGTCTTTGATTGTACGGTACGGTACGGGAGAGGTACGGGACATGTACGGGACATGTACGGTCGAGGGTAATACCGCCTTGATGACGCAAAAAAAGAAAAGGGATGTTATAAATTTTTCAATTCTCCTATTTTTTTCAGGCATTACCTGGGATTCGAACTCGCACTATCGCCCTACATGCATTCCCCCATACACTTCGCATTCATACTCATTCTTCCAAGTTGCTTCACGTTATGATCTTGCGTTTGAAAGCCCTATTTGAATATTGCGGCCAGCTGTATGTGGCCAGCTGTGTTTGATGGTACGGTACGGGACAGATACGGCATAGCGCCAGGCGTGACACAAACACACAAACAAACAAACACCAAATTAAAGCTGTGTGGACCCTGGCTAGCGCCAGACGTTACTGAAGTAACGTCTTCTGCATAGCTACGGGAATAATATGAGTGTTAGGTGCTCGGGAGCCTGGTCGCAAGTGTCATTGAGCACGAGTCATAGTTTCATGTGAAGAATGATCCATGGTTAAAGATACGGCTGGCAGAGTGAGCAGTGCTTCAGTCACGTGACCGGAGTTACTACCAAATTCCTGGGTCAGCTGAGTAATGCTTCGCTGAGAGTCGAGAACAGCAAGCAGTCCCCATGGAGAAGCGCTCGGCGGAAACTTCAGTGATTTCGCTCTAAAAATTTCCAACAGTGATGAGGGTAAAATATTGCGACAGGAGCGAAACAACTGTCTAGAGGCGTAAAAAGAATCTGTCAACGGAAGTGTCCTTGCTGTGCTGGTGTGTTATGCTTCCTCCATTGGTTTGCCTAAAGAGCGCATGGTGGTGACGGGTTGAGGATGTAGTAAATAGTGATGAGGGTGCGAGAAAACCAGAGTGAGTCCTCATTGCCGCAGATCGTCACGGCACAAACTCAATTGGTGGAACCTGCATGGCAAGAAGCACCAGGAGCAATGTCGGCCGTCAGGGGTGTCGGGAGTGGCACGACCAGGGGTTGGGGGATCCCTCGGGGAAAAATTGGATTGTCCGGCCAACAGGGCACGTTATAGCTTTCTCTTACTGCTTTTTCTGGATGAATTGGGCGGCCCATTCTGGACGAAAAGTGGTACAACCATGGTCATACTGGCCGTGCCGTGTGTGACGCCCCTGACCATGCTGCTCAATGTGGAGCAACTCAAGAAGGCGAAAAGGATTACTAATGGCTGTCATGCTGATGGTTGTGCTACGCTCTGATTAGTCGGCACCACTATGCACATGCTCCACTGGAATCTGAGGATTGTCAATCAGAAGTGCGCAATGTAACTTGCTTCAGACCCCTCCGATGATGCTGAAGTCGCTTCAGAGCGTGGTGGAGGACAGCGCTGTTTTAGCACATTATTTCGGGTGCGTCACATGTACGTGGTGCTGGTGCATGCGCATGCTGCGGTTGTGTGGAAAATAAGTCTTCTTCATGAGTTTGCCATGTCTAGTTGGGTTTCCGCGGTCTCCTGGTAATTGCAGTCTTTTTCCTATGTTGTTATGCCGTCAATTGTTTGAGTGTGGAGATGGCATCGGGCAGGAAGCAGTCAGAGTAATTGAGTTACAACAATGCATGCTGAACCGTCGCTGCATGGTTAGGCTTGCAGGATACCTGTAACTGTAACTTCTACGGGTGTTCTTGTTGCTTGTGACAACAGTGCTGCTCACACCTGAACAAAGAGGTACTGCCATACCTCAGCCTCAGCCAAGGCACAGAAGCCACCTGCAAACAGCTCCAGTGTATTCTTATCAACGATTCTTGATCAAGAAAACAAATCTCCAACAAAATGCTCCCGAGTCTGCTTATGCCCATGTAGGCTAAGCATAATGTAGCATACCCAAGTAAAGGCCCTCTGCTAAAGAAAACAACAAGGTAATCATTGCTGGTAGATGTTGGCGGTCGATGGACTACAGAACTGAGGAAACTGAAGCATCCAAAAGAAAGCTGCTTGGCCAGTAAAAGCTGATTGGCCAGTCCATTGACAACCATTCTTCAAAACACGGTTACAAAACATGTTAGCTGTTTACTTTGACAATACGGAATGGCACCAGGGAGGGACGTTGTAATCATGTTCCCTAACCTTGGCAAGTTGGGAGTGTAGTCCATGTTCCATTAACTTGACAATTCACTGAAGACGGCATGGAGATATTATCGTAACCAGTCTTACATGATACACTCCTGTTGGTACCAACAGCACTCCTGGGTATAGTCACCAATGTTGCCGAGCTTAAATCCGGACAATGTGTTGCTGTGCACAGAACCAAAGTATGAAAGAAAACAGATCAGTGCCTACTGACAGACAACACAGAAGATGATCTCCAATGTCAACTGAGTGATTTGTATGTTGATACGGATTTTGGATGATCTTGTCACAACTCAGATAACGTGAAAGTAAGACAGCTGAAACGGACAGTGTTCATTTGAATGGATTCCTGGCTATAGGCTCTACATGACTGGTATCAAATCACAGTGGTAAATCTGTGTTCACTGACAGCATTGTAGGAATCATCTAATTCCTTCCATGCCATGAAGCAATTGGCTTGCGCCACTGCACAATAAACTTTGACATCGACATCCGTGGTCACCAGCTTTCTGTGAACACCATAGCATGCTTTATAGCATATTTTAGAATGGAAGAATCCGGGTTACGTTATATACAGCAAGGCACTTACGTTGACATTCATCCATGGTCCATTGGAAGTTTTGTCCACAAACACAGTTGACAGTTGCCATTGCCATTCCCACTGCTGGTACATGATTACAATCCACCACGTTAGTGTAATTGCATTCCAACATGCAACCTGGAGTGGAGAAGTAAAAAAGTCCTATGTTACCTTCAATCTCGTGAAGATGGGCTTCGGCTTCAGGTGGCATCCTCCATTGACATTGCCAACCCCACGCGAGGACTTGAACTCGGGACCTTGCTTGTCATGAACAATGCTCTAACAATCTGAGCTATGGGACCAGGCCAAACCTACAAGGCGCTGACAAGTTGCTCACTCCAAAGGCAACTCACAATCTGGTAAAATGTGAATATTTGTTTGCTTGGAAGAGATACTGGACGAGATATTCCTTTCACTGCCAGCTGACCGCTCAAGCGACAATGCACTCAATGCCAGGTTGTCAGCTGAGCTGTGCACCCCCCAGCGCCAGGGCACTTTTTACCTCCAGTTCAAAAATCGAAAAGCCAACCTTTCATGGATTTTTGGTACATTCTGTACTGAATATCGTTTTCTAAAGTATACATCGCAGGTAGACAACTCATAAAGGAAGCCATTGCCCTCGAAAAAATCGCAAAATCCGAAGTACAAGCGTGCCGCGTGTTCTAGCGTCAGCCGCTGTGCAACAAGTCATGTCATGTGAAAGTGCGCCGTGCGCCGCATGTACTACATACACCCTGTGTAGCCAGTTAAGAAGTAAAGTTAGTTGTTGTTTTGGAGAGAGAAGCAGGTCCTGTTTTCCGTTCGGTGGGATTGAAAGATCTGCCAGTGGACCGGAGAGCTACAACACTTGAAGCAGAAGAAAGTGCTTCCTGAAGCTTCCCTGTCTTCGTGGCACCAGGACTTCAGTTTGCGAGAGACTTTCGTCCTGTCACTGCGGACGCAATTCTTGTTGCTTGCAGAACACTCGGGGAATGATCGTAGGTCGTTTCGTGAAGCAGATTGGGTCGCTGTACAGCCACGGATTGTTCTGCCGACATGGTGGTCCTTTGTTCTCCTAATTATTAGCAGTCCAAACTCATCTTTTCAACTTCGGAGAATGAAGCGCTTCCCTGTTCCGTTGACAAGCTAGCGCTTCCCTGTTCCGTTGACAAGCTAGGCGTTCACGTATGTAATGCACTTTCGCATCAGCTCGCAGTAGATCGTTCGGTTTTGAGGTAGATGTCATTGTGGAAAGAATAATATTACAGTCGTCCCTCTCTAATCCAGCACTTTATAATCCAGCACCCTCGATAAACCAGCACAATTTCAGTAGCCAAAATGTCCTCTTCATGCACATTCTAGCAGAAAATCAGATTTGTTAATCCAGCACCCTCCCTAATCCAGCACCCTCCCTAATCCAGCACCCTCCCTAATCCAGCACCCTCCCTAATCCAGCAGATTTCCGTGGCACAAATGGTGCCGGATTATAGAGGGACCACTGTATAATTGTGTTGTAGCTGACATACCTGTAGTGTCCCTTGACCGTGCTGGTCGCCATTGCAACATTTTAGTTCTTAGGTAGTTCTGGACCCTAACGAGCGCCGCCAGCACTGTTTCCGTCAAGTTTGTAGCCTCATGCAAAATGTGTTCGTGAGGAACCCGTCGTTTGGTTGTCTCTACCCGTGACCCAAACCGCCTATCGCAATGGATAGCCGCCTGGAGTCTTGGGTAATAGCTAGGCATCAGGTCTGAACCAAATTCTATGCTCCGTGCAATGAAAGTTGACGGGAAAGAGAAAAATAATCACACTGACTCAGCGAGGTGGAAGTGCGTGGGAACCGATTTCTCGCGCCGCTCTGCTAAAAATCGGAACGCATTTTCAACGACGCTGGTTCGTTCTTTTTTTCCAAATGGCAACCGATACTCCTGGCATCGTATTTCAATGGGTATTGACCTCTTCCAGGGCCCAGTTACCCTATACGGCAGCTAAACATCTCCAATACAGTCAGACCTCGCCTAACCGCACACATCCGTTTCCACAAAATATCCGGATAGGCGAGGGAACCGGATAATCGAATACACATACTGTATGTGTGCATAACATGTGCTGTAAATCGGTCACCAGCGATATTCTTCTGGATGGCGAGGGATCCGGAATAAAGAAGACCAAATAAGCGAGGTCTGACTGCACCCTGAAAAAGGGCAGAAGTTGTGGCCCAAACTGGGCGAAGTTGGCCTGTCGACGGAAGTTGACAGCGGCACTGGAACTGCATTTTTTGCTGGTCGACTGCAGTCGACAGCAGCAATGGGCTGTCGACAGCGCACGGCTGTTTTTTTTGTGCGATTTCACGCCACTTAACAATATGGCTGCCGAAAGTCTCGATTGGGCTTCAATGGCAAGAAAATTTGAATTTTCAAATCGTCAGAACACGAGTAGCCCATGGTTTCCCCTGGATTTTGGAGACTAGTCAGCCCGGACAGCCCGGGGAACACGCTGATCATCTGCGTCTTGTTTCAAGCTTCCCCTCGTACCTCACATGACTGCCTTTCCTTCAAGAAACATTTGTTCTATGTCGTACGACTTTGGCTTCGTTCTGGAATACTCCTTGTGTCGTCGCTGACAAACTCGGCTCCGAGAAGCCCTTCCCGATTTTTTCCCAGCTTAGATCGATATTTTCCCAGATAGAGGACTATCCTCTGGTTGTCTTCCCCAAGTGTCATTAGAATACGCGCGTGTAGTGGAACCCACGTTCGACCAGCCAGCACTAACGCAACACTTTGGATTAGGGAATGAATTATTTACAAGAGAATTGGAAGAGACATAGAAGTACCAGACTGAAACACACTGAACTAAAGGATCGACTCAACTACTGAAGTACAGAAAGACGGGCATGCAATCTGAGAAAGGAGTGCAGCTACACAGCTGACAAAAACTAAGAAAAACTGAAAGGCGACAAAAACAATGGAAGGTACGCATTCCGGCGACATGACGTATATGCAGCGCAGCTAAGCACGTTGCTAGACACATGCACAGCATGAGAGGTGTACACATAAAGCAGAGGCGCGCGCATGGGTGAGCGTGTACACAGCATGCATAGCAACATATATTGTGACACAAGAGTCATAAGGCCCCTAATATAGCAGTCCATAACACCACTCCCCTAGGTGCCATTGATCATCCACTGTATCTAGCTGGCTGTCGTCGATTACCAGGGCCTCGGAGATCGTAGCGCTGAGTCGGCATGTCAGCCGCAAACTCGATGCTCACCACATTATCACAGGCAGCTGGCTCTGGGCGATCTTCGGCAGCATCATGGTTACCATCATCTAGTGTTCCATCTACCTGCTGGGCGTGTCCAGGCTTGACGATATCAACGTTCACGACCTTCTCTCTGCCGTCAGCATGCTGGATCACCAGGGTCGATGGCGAGACTATCTTCAGCACCGTCCAGCCACTCTCATATGGCGTCATGAGCTTCTGACTCCGCTCTGGGCGACGTAGCATCACCGGATCATCGACACGGTGTTGTCCCTGCCCTTTTGGCACGTGTGTGCCCCTTTTGGCACGTTGGTGCGGACCGCGCGCGGACTGCGCCGGTTGGAGATTATCGTACATGTTCTTGTTGTTGTGCGCATGCTTATCGTGCGCATTCTGGTTGTTTTGGGTGCTTTCTTCCTGAGACTCTCCTTGGAACAACAATGATAATCTGTCCTCTGAGTGTGGCGTACGTGTGATGTACGAATAAGAGAGTAATCGGAAGGGCTATCGTGCGAGGGAATAAAACCCCCCGACGACAATTGGCGCCCAACGTGGGGCTCGAACTCACGACCCTGAGATTAAGAGTCTCAGGAAGAAAGCACCCAAAACAACCAGAATGCGCACGATAAGCATGCGCACAACAACAAGAACATGTACGATAATCTCCAACTGGCGCAGTCCGCGCGCGGTCCGCACCAACGTGCCAAAAGGGGCACACACGTGCCAAAAGGGCAGGGACAACAAAAGTATTGAACGTTTTTGTTCCCTTCTTGTCAAAATAACACTGGGAATGATGGAAATAAGCTAAAAGACTACAACTGTAAGGGAAGGAAGTTCAGAGATACATCACTCGCATTATGTGTAGAAGTGACACGAAAAAAAGCGTGGAAATTCAATAAGTGACAAAAACGAAGCGAAAAGAAAAGAGAAAATATCAAGACAACTAGCACTGCCCGACAGGTGACACTTGATTCGTGTGTGTTTTATTGCGTGGTAGGTCTTTGTTACATCTTGTCGTGTCGGAAGGTTTTTTCCTGCTCCAAAGAAATCACGTATCACCGAAAAAAGCACGGTTTCAAGTTTGATCCGAACGTGACAGCCGGAAACCAGCTGATTCACTTCAAGTGATTCTTGCGTGGAAGATGCGGAATTCTGTCCCTGCGGTCAGGTCGTTCCTTGGTGTCTCGGGCTATCGCCGCAGATTCATCCATGCGTTTGCGCAGCGGTCAGCCCCACTGACGGCTCTCACAGGTAAGAATACGCAGTTTGTCTGGAGGAAAGCTTGTGATGCTTCCTTCCGCGCCCTGAAGTCTGCGCTATCGAGTGCTCCGGTTATGGCATTCCGGGATGCCGGCCCCTTCTATCTGGACACACATGCCTCTAAAGTGTCCATTGGTGGTGTACTGAGCCAGGTACAGGACCAGGTGGAACGCGCCATTGCGTTTGGCGGCTGAATAATGACGAACGCGGAGCGTAACTATGACGCCAGTGACCGCGATGCCCTGGCCCTTGTCTTCTTCGCAAACCACTTCCAGCATTGTCATACTTGCCAAGTACTGAGAGTGCTTTTTCTGGGTCGCCATGGCAAAATCCCGGGATTTGCCTTGGTTTTTCGGGATATGTCGTATTTTCCAAAAAAAATCTTTTTAACTTTTGATGGCACCAACATTTCGATAATAGATGATTGATGGTGATAATCGGATCACATTTACACATGTTCAAGACTCGAAAATGGAGGTTTTCAGGGACTGTTTATGGAAGGAGCACTGGTACTGCATGCTATGGTGATCCGGAATCAATAAGGATAACTACTGGCCTGTGACAAGTCATGTGAAGTGCTCCAAGTACAATATCAAGCTTGTTTCTTGTACAGTGAATTTCGGGATAATCGACAGGAATTTCGGGATCGCGGGAGTTCATCTAAAATTGCGGGATAATCCTGAAAAAATATGGATACTTGGCAGGTATGCATTCTCTGCTTGGTCGCGAGTTCAATGCGCGGACATATAATTCTGCGCTAACTGCGTTGCGGGCAACAAAGAAAACAAACCTTGTTGCCTTTCACCATGAATGATTGTGTTGTTGACAAAGGCGGAAAGACAATACCAAGTCTGTGCAATAGGTCCTGCGAGCCAGACGTTCACCGCACTTTGTTAAGTTATATGTACAAGTGTCTCTTACCTTGAATGATGATGGAGTACGCTGTTGACAAAGGCTTGACTGCTACAACACATCGGTCCACTACATCCTGGGATGGCTGCTTTGCACCTCCAGAAGTATCTACGAATCTACAATTAAAACTGTGTGTGTGTGTGTGTCTGTGTGTGTGTGTGTGTGTGTGTGTGTGTGTGTGTGTGTGTGTGTGTGTGTGTGTGTGTGTGTGTGTGTGTGCATGTATGTGTGCACTGCTTACCCACGGCTGCATGGCCAGTGCTCTGGGGCCGCTAGACTTGCGACCGGATTTCCATGTCCACGACAGTATTGAAAATATTTCAATGGACATCATGATAGCGGTGCAGGAATTCTTAGCACCCACAATGTTTGTAGATGTATTTAGTAACCCAAGTAGAGAACTCTACAAACAGTTGAATTAACCTGTTGATTTTGCTGGTTATGAATCTTACCTTGAATGATGATGGAGTTCGTTGTTGACAAAGACTTGACTGCTCTATCACATCGGTCCAGTACATCCTGGGATGGCTGAGAATAAGTTGGCACATTCTCTACAAATCTACAATTAAAACTGGTCTTGTATGTTGTAGTGCATGTCACATTGAACATCACACCAGCTGGGTTATCTCTGGTAAGCATTATGCTGGAATCATTTCCCATAAAACTGAAAGTAGAGTTCACATATTCCAACAGTCCATTTTGAGATGTTCCAATCATTGTGTTCACCATCTTTGTTTTAAGATCTAAAGTGGATGTCCAAGTGACGTTCATACCTGATGAACCCACAGTATTACATGGTATATCATATCTCTGATCAGTGTAGTTGAAAACCATTGTTGTAGGAGTGACAGAAGTACGACTTTGCTTTGCTGTACATTATAATGGGGATAGAATGTTAATGTTCACACACGGACAACCACATACACACGCACACGCCCCTCCCCACACACACATACACACACACACGCACACACACACACACACACATACACACACACATATGTGTACACATAATAGTACCCAATTCACGGAAAGAACTGTTTCCTCTTTTGGGGACTCATCAGCGCAGCACAGAGAAAGGCCGAGCCAGATTGCAATAAAAAATACATTTTCCAAAGCCAGATTTAAACCAGGTCCGAATGTACCTTGCCAGAGTGCTCAATCTGAAAAGTCAGTGAGCTCAGCATAACCCAAACACATGCCGTTCAATATGAACATCTTCATACTCCGAGTTCAGTTGCTACGCAACCTTCCCATGTAGAAGGTAATGCAGGCATGCAAGGAAGACGGCTAAAAGTCTCCCGTAGTCGATACTGGCTCTCAGCCACAAATGCCCTCTAAACCCTCTCTGAACTCCCTGTCCGCTTTCACACTAGCTCAGTCGTATTATTCTACTACAAGTATCACCTTTCCATTTTTTTCCATTTTCACCTTCCATAAAATATACATTCCCCTCCCCAACTTCTACTCCTCCCCACTTTTTGTTGCACGGAAGTGTCGCTAAATCTGAGACCTCAGGTCGGCGGAAATACTCCAGTTTCACCAACACACCTGGGACTGCAGGCACCTAAATAATACAGAAATCTGTTCTCAAATTTCGTAGTTTCTCGTTTAAAAAATCTGGCATAGAAACATAATGACGCCGTGTGCAAACAAGTGTCTAGTTGTGTTTCGTCGTCGTGTCAATAAACAGTCTTCTAAATGTTATCGTCGTCCCTTGGAGTAAGTGTGGAGATGGCACGGGACTGGGAGCAGGTGGAGAAAGGCCAGTTACTACAACTGCACGATGTATTTTAACATGATGCTGCCATGTTATCACGCCTTCATGATTTGCAACTTTTAGGATGCCAGTGTTTCCAATAATTATTAGTTTTAGATCAAGCAATGTTCACTGTATGGCACCATGCAGTATTTCTATGTAAATTCACTTTCAGTGTGATAATGATTTCTGATGAAAAAGGCGTTAAATTCCCTATATACTGCTTTGGGGTGAAGCAAATATTAGCACGTTCGACAAGGTTCGCTCCAAAGTGGATTTGAAAAGAATACAATTTGTTACTAAAGTACTCAAGCATGCAGCTTCACTTGAATTTTATCTGTTTTTCTGGAATGACTGCTGCTCTGCGCCCTTTGTGAACATTACCTGCGCTCGTGGAGCAGCTGGAAAGGACCACTAGTATGTCTTGTTCCTGGTTTAAAAGTGGACAGTCGACATTTGTGCCTTGAAAAAAGGAGTAGAGTGCAACAATGTACGTCTGTAGCTGATTTTTGGGCGCTCCTCGTACATTTTGATGGTAATAGAAAATTCTCAGACCGAAATCAGCGTGTCCGTGGGCGTACAGTTTTCTTGTGAATTTGTTAGTTATTTCGCCTCGTACCTATGTCAGGTGATATTGAAGTGGACAAGATGATTGTCATCATCTATGTACTGTTCATCCAACTTTGCACCGTCCTCGTTGAAAAGTGATGCTGAAAAAAGGTCGATTCGCAAAATATGTTGATTTTCATTGTACTTGAGGACAAGCGATTGCTGGCTACGTCACACGACTGTAGTGTTGGAAGAATGCACAAATGCCGGTATTTGCATTGAATGGAAGCGAGGATATGCAGCCATGAGCATAAATTATAAAAAAAAACTTGGGGGGGGGGGGCAGGACCGCTTGTCAAATTTCTACACAAGCCTCTGGCTCGCAATGGTAAAAACAACATGCATAATTATTGCAATCGAGTTGCCCCCCGCCCCCCCCACTCATCCGGACAGCTTGTTTATTACGACACATCAGACCTTGCTATCGACCCTCACGATAAATAAATATCAACATGACGTACAAAACGCAAGGGTCCCTGCCGAAACTTCTGTACAAAATTTCCTCACTATAACATAATCCGCAATAGCATAATTTTCGCTATAAGTATATAATATAACCTAACCAGTTGATTATATGGGAAATATAAACCTGTATACAAACCGAGGCGAAGCCGAGGTTTGTATATTGGTTTATATTTCCCATATAATCAACTGAGTAGGTTATATTATGCTTATACTGAGCTGATATACAAACTCCCCTCTCCCCCACAAGGGTAGAGATTGGAATTCCAACCCACAACCATGGCTCGACGAGTCTTCCTTTCACCAACCTGTGCGGATCAAGTACAAGACTACCACTGACTCTGTGCAGTGCATGCAGTGCTAGTGCAGTACCATCACACACTCTTTGTGCCTTCACTTCAGTTTAGTACTGAAGTACTAGTTACATCGGAAGTAACAGCTATGCGCCAAGTAAGTTAGTTTGAACCTCACAGTGCTAGTGACCGTTACCGCGCGCAGATCTCACCGCAGGCTCTGTAAAAGAACCGTTTGCTCATTAGACTTTAGAGACATAGAGTTCGTCTCCTTTCCAAAGTAAGAGTAAAATGAATCAGCACGAGCCTGTTGAATCGACTCCCAAACGTTTCTTCTGAGGACGACCACGAATCACGATGCCATTATTCAAGCAGCAGTTTCTAAGAACACTGGCAGTGCCACGGATTATGGCTGCGCATGTTCCGTCCGCTCTGCGAGGGACGCGGAAAGGAGAACATCGATTGGAAAACCATCAGTAGTGAAGTTCCGTCGCCCCTGCTATCTGCATTCTATGTCCATGCAAAAACGCAGGAGGAGCGGCACGCGGGGCTCTTCAGCCGCACATGTCGAGTGCTGCGCTTGACAGACGGAGTGCTGAAACAGCGAAAGAAGGACAGCCTCGAACGCCAGGTGCAGCACAAGGCACATGTTACAAAGGACGACGTTGTATTCTTCATCGTTGACGGGAAAGAGATCCTGAAGTTGGGACCGTCGTGCATGTCGAAAAACCATCAAGGCGGACTGCAGGTCACTAGTGTAATCCTAAAAAAAAAGGAGTTTATATACCAGTTTATATACCAGTTTATATACCAGTTTATATTCTCGTCATCGAAGTACCTGTTATATGCAAAATACAAGTCTGGAGTGTTGTGTGGGGAGAGATGGGAGTTTGTATACAAGCTCAGTATAACACACTGTATCGCAGCGTTCACTTGGTCCCATGCGCACAGAGACGTCAGTAGAACACAAAAATGTCATCCTGTCAGGTGTCTTTCCAGGCTGAATCACTTTTTTTAATGTCGCCTCAAGGCTCCATATCCTTGCTTCCATTCAACCCACATACTGGCATTCATGCGTTCCTCCAAAAACTACACGTGTGTGGACCTGGGACATAAGGTGTACTTCGAATTAGTATTTTCAATACATACTGTAGACACACTGTAGAAGTTATACACACACTCCCTGAGTTGATCAGAGTGGCTCATAAGGCCACGGTCACACATGCACTTTTTGGCGGCGCCACCAAAGCGGTACTTACGCTTCGGCGGAAAGTTTGGATTTCGCCACGCCAAAATAATGCGAGCGGAACCTCTGCATTCGCGTATCCGCTTCGGCGGCACCTGCATGGCGATGGCTTTGGAGTTTAGTGTTAGTTGGGAGTTTAGTGTGCATCTTCTGGCACTGACTTCTGGTGTTGTTTGGTTGCCGTTTGGTGTTCGGTTTTCATATTGTTCTTCTTTCGCAATGCATTTTATGTTCTGGAGATCTCTCAAACGATACTACATCATTGTGAGTGAAAAGTTGGTGAGGAAATCCATCTCACAACTCCTTGGCCGGGATCGCGCACGATATCCAAATCTCTCCTCTCTTATTTACAAGCAATGCGTCCATCAGAGTATGCAACACTAGGACTGCAACCAGAGTGTAGTAGCGAACTAGTATTCTGCCACACCCTCACATGGAGTCACTGCAACTACAGGCATCCACACTGGGGTCGATGATGGATCTTGGAGGAGGCAATGACACCCTGCAATACAACTATTTGAATTTGATATTAATGCTAGTGCTGAAACGAACATAAAATTTGAGATTCGAACGTTCTCGATGTTAACGAACGAACGAACGAACATTCTCTAACATTCTTGTCGCACGCGCGTGCTCGCGCATGAACCGGCATAGGCAAGAAAATAGTGGAATTTTGGAATACAGTATAGCAATAAACTTTTGTGGCGCACAAATTTTGCGTTTTCGTGAATGCGGCTGGTTTGTGATCAGAATTATTTTCGATTTTTACCTCTTTTGAATATTGTAGTTGTGCTGTCTGCAATGAACGTACTGAGCAGTTTGTGGCAATTTTCTTCTCCAGAATGCGCAATGGCCGCGAAAATAGCGAAATTTAATCACTTGCGAAAGTTTCTAACTTTACAGTACATCTTTTATGATGCTTTCAAAATTTGAGGCACAATGGCCTCCAACTGAGCAATGCCATACTGCTACTGCTGAGGACCAGAACGGTGCGTCACAGCAATGTTTGTCATCAACTTGCTTCCTGTTCAGTGTTGATGCCGTAGAAATAACTGCACTCCCGGAGACGACAGAAGAATGCTGAAAGTTACCGTACTTGTGTTCTCAGCTGCGCATAGAGGTTGCTCGCCGGTTTGCGCTACGGGAAATCCTGCAGGTAGCTGACTTCTCATCCTCGGATTTAGTAAAATGATCCCAAACAACAGAACGGGGAGCACGACCGACAACAGATTCTGACATGGGAACAGTGTGAACTCGAAACAAAAGAAAACTACGAAGTGGTCAAAGGAAAAGCGAGCAGCCAAAATATGTAAGTACATGTATGAGTACTCATGCTTTGTTCCGATATTCGTCTACATGTTGTCGACTCGACTCCACAACTCCAGCCAAGTGCCGGTTTAGATCGTGAACCGCGCACGCGCGTGCGGGTCGTGTACCACCTGGGGTAGCGCTGGTCACAAGCACGCAGCTACACATATTCTACAGGCGGTGTGTGAAACGATCATGACTGATCACGATGTTTTTACGGGTTTATCGTACCGTTCGCACATTCTCAAAGTTCGAATGTTCGTGAGAACTACGAATGTTCGTTCGCTGTGGCCTAACGAACGAATATTCGAATGTTCAGTATATTCGTATCACCCCTAATTAATGTTAGCGCTTGCACCCGAATGCATCAGAGCAGTGTATAGGAAATAGGAGAGCCAAGTGACTACATGCAATGGAAAGTCACAGAGCAAAGCTGCATGCATACCCACGTATTCTCACAACACCGCACAAGGATGATTGGGGTACACCAGTGTGCTGGTTTCGATCAACTGGTGAAGCGATTGGCGTTGCAAACAGCCAAAGTGATCGCTCACGACTGAGCTGCAGCAGTACCCGCGATTGGGTGCAAAGTTCCCTGATCGACGTTGCAAACAGCCAACCAGGGTGAAGCAGTTGGCGTTGCAAACGGCCAAAGCAATCGCTCATGCTTGAGCGGCAATAGTACCCGCGACCGGGTGCAATGACTACTGATTGGCGTCGCAAACAGCCGACCAATAGTATGCAATTTTAAGCAGAGATAGTAGCAGCAAAGCAACCAGTTGAAGGAAGCTGTTCCCACCTATATAATGTGGGAATGGGAGGGTGGGTGGCAAACAAATTCCGGTTGCTGCTCAGTGACACTGCAAAGGAAAGCGCAAGCCAAAGTCAGCGCAGCAAGAGCTACCTAAGGCGATTTGGGCACGCATGCGCAGCAGTTGAGTGCACGTGTAAAGCTAGGTCAGTCGCAGCTAGCATGCGATAGAGAGCAGCGCATCGGTCTTATCGCTAACAAGGGTTAGCCCAAAAGCTAACCCAACATTTAGCGCTTGCACCCGAATGCATCAGAGCAGTGTATAGGAAATGGGAGAGCCAAGTGACCACATGCAATGGAAAGTCACAGAGCAAAGCTGCATGCATACCCACGTATTCTCAAAACACCGCACAAGGATGATTGGGGTACACCAGTGTGCTGGTTTCGATCAACTGGTGAAGCGATTGGCATTGCAAACAGCCAAAGTGATCGCTCACGACTGAGCCGCAGCAGTACCCGCGACCGGGTGCAAAGTTCCCCCTGATCGACGTTGCAAGCAGCCAACCAGGGTGAAGCAATTGGCGTTGCAAACGGCCAAAGCAATCGCTCATGCTTGAGCGGCAATAGTACCTGCGACCGGGTGCAATGACTACTGATTGGCGTCGCAAACAGCCGACCAATAGTATGCAATTTTAAGCAGAGATAGTAGCAGCAAAGCAACCAGTTGAAGGAAGCTGTTCCCAGAAAACCAGCACACGGCACCCCAGCAAGCGTTCACCACCAATGCACGAGAGCTAAGAACAAGTGATCAAGGCACGAGATGGATAAAGGTAGGCATGCAGATGGATGAAATCCAACGCAGGTTCTCAATACGGCAATTTAGCAATGACAATCGGTACCTGTATGTCAAGGCTATTACATCGACTGGAATGGCAGCACTGCTCCTTCTGGTTGTGCTTGAGCAGCTGGGGCGAGACGCCGGAATTCCTCCATGCGAAAACGAGACAGCGAATCGGCAATGCAGTTAGACTGGCCAGCAATGTGAGCAGCAGTGACGGTGAAATTGAAGCGGGCGCACACAAAGAACAGCTCCCTGATCAGGGTCATCACTGGCGGTGACTTGGATGTGCCGGAGCGGATGCAATCTACCACAGCTTTGTTGTCACAGTGCATTGTGATACGAAGCTGGCTCCATTCCTTGCCCCATGTGCAGCACGCTGTGACCAACGTGTAGAGCTCCTTCCACTCAATGCTGTGAGCGAGTTGCTCAGGAGACCAGGTCCCTTGAAGCCAGCGGCCGCTGTTGAATGCGCCCCAGCCCAGGGTGCCACTGGCATCAGTGAACAGCTCCAAGTCTGGAGATGGTGTCCAATCTGGGAACAGGAAGAATGACTTTCCGTTCCATTGTTCCAGGAGCCGTAGCCACCATTGGATATCTTCCTGGCACTCGGTAGTCAGACTGATGCGGTAGTGAGGCTGCTGGTAGCGACTGCAAATAGACCACAGGCGCCGCATAAACGTCCGGCCGGGTACGATGACTCTTGCAGCGAAGGAGAGTTTCCCCAGAAGAGATTCGAGTTCGCGCTGAGACAGGGTGGGGTTGATGCCCGCTGCAGTCAACAGGCGCTTGATGTCAGCCAATTTGTCGTCCGGGAGCCGGGCTTCCATCTTCTCACAATCCAGGATAATGCCCAGGAATGTCAGGGTTCGAGACGGGCCTTCCACCTTCGCAGGCGCGAGCGGGACTCCGAGGTATGAGAATGCACGGAGAAGAATGGCCAGCTGCCGATTCGCCACTGCGTGGCCCACGCTCACGCACAAGTAGTCGTCCAGGAAATGCAGCAAATTAAGGATGGAGAATTCGTGGTGCATTATCCATTCGATGGTGGCTGCCACGGCATCAAAAACCGCCGGGCTAGAGCGGAGCCCAAATGGCAAGACACGGTCGTAGTAGTACTTCCCCTTGCCACAGGATGCCGAGGAGATGCCAATCCTGTGGGCGGACGGGTATTTGACGGAAAGCGCTCTTCACATCGAGTTTAGAGAGATAGACAGGAGACGGGGAGGACATAATGATGTTAATGGCTTCATCAATGCTGATGTACTGCAAAGAGAAAGGCTCGGCAGGGATCCCGTCGTTAACGCTGGAGCCGGCAGGGCTGGACAGGTGGTGTATCAAGCGTAGCTTGCCATTCTTTTTCGGAACGGCGCCAATGCCAGAGCAGTATATAAATGGGAATGGGGGCGTGTCAAATGGGCCAGCCGTGTAGCCGGCGTTGCAGGAACCGGTGAGCTGTGCAGACACAAATGCAGAGTGCTGGAATGCTGATGAGAGGTTGGACGAGTGCTGGTTAGTTATGCGGTTGCCGGTAAAGCCAATGTTAAAGCCGCAGCGGAGGCCGTTAATAACATACGAAGCCAATGAACTGGCAGGGTGGTTACGGAGCAGTGATTCGAAGCGAGAAACAGAGAGGGGTGTGTGGACAGCAGGACATGCGCTTGTGAAATCAGTAGAACTGCAGCCAAAGCAGCAGAGTTACTGGCGCCTACCGCACTTAGACTCGTTGTGGTCCTTGGACCCGCAGCGGTTGCAGACATGGCCGTACTTGCACGTGCTGAGACTGCAACGCCCAGCGTTGAAGTTCCGACAGATCGGTTGGCCATTAGACACCGTACGGACTCCATTGAAGGCTTGCTGGTTGTTACGTTGCGGACGAAAGGGACACTGGCCGCCTCCGGGATGGACGAGGCGGCAGGACTCACATGTGGGCCTTGATCGGCTAGTCACGGACATTTGCCACAGATTTATGTCGATGACGTCAAAGCGCTTGCCTGGCTGAGCAGAAATGGCAGAGTGAAACTGGGTGTCGTACGACAGCCAAGCCTCCGGATAGTATTGCCTGTTGGCTGCAACAATGGTGGCTTGGTATGAGAGCATCTCCTGCAGGCGGGACGGGTTGGCAGAACACACGACGTTCATGAAGAGAGTCCATGCCTCCACCCATGTCGGCAAGTCGTGGACACGTCGACGAACGGGCTGGGCAGCTCCACCTTCCACCACCTCCAGAGACTGGCTGCCACTGCTGAACTGCAGCTGAAGCTGGCGTGGGGCAGGATACGAGGTGGCGATAGTATCGGGCAGCAGCTGGGTGAAATCTACAAAGTCACCCTTCAATATTTTCTCTCGTATAGTCTGGGGAACGGAGAGATTACCAGCGTTGGAAGACTCCGCCGAAGGCTGAGTTCCAGCGGATCCAGGGGCAGTGATGGTGCCGGTGGCCAGCATTGGAGCGATCGCCTCCGACAAGGCAACGGTGATGGCGGAATGTACTTCCTGCCACACAAACTGGCGCAAATCTTCATTCCTGCTCCGGTCCGGGATCTTGGGAGTCGGAGAAGCTGCTGCAACACTCTCCAGATCCTGCTCTTGCTCCTGCCGCAGGGATGGCGTGGCCGACGGGGATCGAGGTTCCCGTGCCGCCGAGCTCGACGTGTCCTGGATACTGAGCAGCAAACGGGCAAGAAGCTGGGGCTTTGTTCCGCTCGAATTCAGCCCACGGCCTTCCGGCTCGGCCCGCAAGTCCGACACGTTCATACTACGTGCTTCAGAGGTAGACAACATGTTTGTCGTGCAGTAAACGGCTGCGAGGAGGCTACAAGGAGTCTGAATAATTAATTCTATTCTCCTCAAACAAAATCCGGTTGCTGCTCAGTGACACTGCAAAGGAAAGCGCAAGCCAAAGTCAGCGCAGCAAGAGCTACCCAAGGCGATTTGGGCACGCATGCACAGCAGTTGAGTGCACATGTAAAGCTAGGTCAGTCGCAGCTAGCATGCGATAGAGAGCAGCGCATCGGTCTTATCGCTAACTAGGGTTAGCCCCAAAGCTAACCCAACATCTATTGCAATTTCAAATTTTGACTTCATGGAGAGTTTCAAAGTTTTAGGAAATTAGAGGCCACATGCCACGTACTGCTCTTTTCTCTCCGAAACTCAACACTTGCAAGTCAGATATGAAAGAAAGAAAGAAAATCATCAGTCACACCACAGGGAGTCGAACCAGGGACCTTGCTATTCACGAGCAATGCTCTAACCAACTGAGCTACATTATAACTCTTATCCACAGTGATGGTAAATCTATCCTTCTTCGATCGATCCACATCTGGCTTGCAACATACTGGCAACTCACACCAATCAAGAGGGCCCTCGGCCATTCGCTTGATATCATGGGGAGCGCATCAAACTATGTCCACTGCGAGCAAATACAAATTGCAATTTCAAATTTGGACTTCATGGAGAATTTCAAAGTTGTAGGAAATTAGAGGCCTCTTCTTCCTTTCATATCTGGCTTGCAAGTGTTGAGTTTCGGAGAGAAAAGAGCAGTAGGTGGCATGTGGCCTCTAATTTCCTAAGTAATGCTATTATTATATTATTATATGATCCAAAGCTATTAATTATGCTTTCGAGTTTGTTATCGATGCCATGACATCATGGCCGGGCAAATTTCCTGTGCAAAATTTTTCCTGTGCAAAATTCCTGTGCACCCCCCCCCCCCCCCCCCCCGTGAAGGGGTCCGGTGACGCCCCTGACTAGTATGTCTTGTTCCCAGTTTGAAAGTGGACACTCGACTTTCATGCCTTGATAAAGTAGTAGGGTGCAACAAGGTACGTCTGTAGCTGATTTTTCAGTGCTCCTCGTACATTTTGATGGTACTGTAATAGAAAATTCTCAGACCAAAATCAGCGCGCCGGTGGGCGTACTGATTTCTTGTGAATTTGTTAGTTGTTTCGTGATGTTGAAAAAAGGTTGATTCGCAAAAATATGTAGATTTTCATTGAACTTCAGGACAGGCGATTGCTGGCTACGTACTTCGAAGTACACCTTTTGTACCAAATCCCCACGACTGTAGTGATGGAAGAATGCACAAATGTCGGTATGTGCATTGAATGGAAGCGAGGATATGCAGCCATGAGCAGAAATTAAAAAAAAAAACACTTGGGGGCAGGACCCCTCGTCAGATTTCTGCACAAGCCTCTGGCTTGCAATGGTAAACAACAACATGCGTATTGGAAGGGAGTTACCCCCCCCCCCCCCCGGCTGTTTTTTTTTGTGCGGTTTCACGCCACTTAACAATATGGCCGCAAGAATATTTGAATTTTCAAATCGTCAGAACACGAGAACGCCATGGTTTCCCTTGGATTTTGGAGACTAGTCAGCCCGGACAGCCCAGGGAACACGCTGATCATCTGCGTCCTGTTTCAAGTTTTCCCCTCGTACCTCACACGACTGCCGTTCCTTCAAGAAACATTTGTTCTGTGTCGTGCGACTTTGGCTTCGTTCTGGAATACTCCTTGTGTCGTCGCTGACAAACTCGGCTCCGAGAAGCCCTTCCCGATTTTTTCCCACCTTAGATTGATATTTTCCCAGGTAGAGGACTATCCTCTGGTTGTCTTCCCCAAGTGTCATTAGAATACGCGCGTGGACTTCTAAATATGCACGATGAGTCAGGAGCCTGCTTTCTCTTGATTTGGAAGACAAATGGTGTGGCCCTTTAGTTGCTGTTGAGTGTAGAAGGTTGCTTCCTGCTGTGAATTGCTAAGTCAGCATGTGGGATATTGTAGAAGAAGACAGCAGCCCGCCAAGAGAGCTTAAAATTGTGATATCTTCCCTATTGTGCGTTGAACGATTACGAAATGTCTAACTTGATTTTTGTACACCCGAGCAGGCCATGCAGAGGCTGACAATCACTTGCGAGATCAATCTCCAGACTGCCAGGAGTAGCTTGAGCGAGTTTGAAGCGGAAAGGCAGCTAACTGGGCAGGCCAGGTCACCTTTCCACCCTCTTTCTCTCTCAAATTGCCGAAATGTCGAGTATCTCGCTCGATTGCTTTCAAAACTTTTCTCTTGGTTTCGCGTCCCAAACCGTGGAACCACACGAGGATCGACATGAGTTTCTTCCAAAAACGCAAACTCATCGCGTATCTGTACTATTCGCACAATGTTACATAAATCGCACCCAACCACGCCATATTTATAAGTGCCTGTGCGTGAACAGCCGTGCCCCCCCCCCCCACACTAATCCAGACAGCTTGTATATTACTACACATCAGACCTCGCTATCGACCCTCATGATAAAATATACCTCAATATGACGTATAAAACACAAATGTCCCCACCGAAACCGCAATACTTCTGTACAATTTTTCTCACTATAACATAATCCGCAATAGCTTAATTTTCGCTACAACACACTGTACCGCAGTGTTCACTTGGTCCCATGCGCACAGGGGTCGACAATGGATCATGGAGGAGGCAACGACACCCTGCTATACAACTATTTGAATTTGATATCGATGTAAACTAAACTAATATTCAAATACACCTGTACTGTACTCGGGCGCAGTGAATGTGCCCCGAGGCAACGAGTGTACTTGAGAGGAGAAAGCCAGCAGCTTGTCAGCGATGCACGATAGCTCTGCAAGTGAAGGTCGCTTCAACTCGGACAAGAACATCTAAAATAATTTCATATTATGTGTACGTGCTGCATTTGCATCCCCTCCGCCAAAGCACACAGAACAGTACATGTATGTGTGACCGCTGCATCGTGTGTTCCGCAAAGCGTCTCTGGTAGTTACGGTTTTCGCCTCCGCAAAAGCGGTGCAAACGTTACATGTGTGACCGCGGCCTTAGTAGATCGCTATCACTTCAGTGGTATTCAATCAGCAAAGAGAGTCATTTTGATATGCATGTTGCATATCGGTGTGCAAAGTTTACTACAACATGTAACTTCGCTAAGCTAAACGTGCAAAGCTGGCAGCATAACTTGTACATGTAGTTCCTTGGTCTTCATTTCTCCTCATGAAAGGGATCCATTTGCATTTTTGCACTTACCTACAATGTTGAGTTGATATGTTTGAGTTGAGTTGTGATCCACTGTTCTGCAATGGTACAGTCCAGTGTATGAAGTGTCCAGTATCGGATGTGCTGTGGTGTTCACTGGTACCCTAGTAGTAACTCCTGAGAAGGCACCTGTCTCAGCCCACACTAGACTACCATCAGTCTTCTCTAGTCGAATCCATGGTCCTGATCCACACTTCACAATGCACTGTGGTAAGTAATTGGTAACATTGGCTGTAGGTTGTCCATCACCAAAAATCACGTTGAATGCTGATGTTTGTCCCGTAGCACCAGCAGTTAGAGAGACGCCCTGACCTACATAGGAACACAAAAGAGTACCATAGCAACAAAAAAAAGATCAAAGCAGCACACACACACATGCCAATAGTTTAGCAATAGTATTGCACTGCAAACTTGCCATTGCATATGCTAGTATGCAAACACCACAGAAGAAAACACCAGTGATACTCCAAACACATGAAATGACACTGCCAGATCTAGTTGAATACACTAAGGGTGCGTTGGAATTGTTACTCTTTGACTTTTCGAGGAGTTTTACTATTATTGTTTTTTCGGCAACGCGGATGATGGTGATGATGATGATGATGATGATGATGATGATTACTTCAAATATCCTGTTGTCATGGGTATGTTGCGTACCCGCCTGCCGTTTTGCCTCTTGAGGTGGACCATTACGTGCTTTCGTGGTTGCCGAGGGTCTTATAACAGACGGCGGGTGAATTCCTTTGTGGCCCAGTGTCGTTTGGCCGCATAGTGAATTTTTATGCTATGCCTCTCAACAATATCACTATGGATAACATCACATTTTTTAAATAACTATTTGGTAAAGTAACATCATCTGTCATTCAATATCTATCTGGTAAAATAATCAGCATTTGAATATCTACTTGGTACTAATCATTCAACTGTTAAATGTCATATTTTTACTTGAATATCTATCACGATTTTTGCACATAATCTCGGTTATCACCGTTTCAAGCCCGTACAAGAGGCCGTTTCCAATGATGATGATGATGATGACCTGATGTTTGTTTTTTATATTTGTAGTTCTATTGTTGACATCTTTTGTCTTTTCTTTGGGTTAAAAGGTTAACTTCATCCTCGTTTTCCTATTGCCTTGTATTGGAATTTGCCCATAAAAGTGGCTACGGTGTGATAATGCATTTTTATATTTCGTGTTTTAACAATTGCTCTTACAATACCTTGCGTTTTATATTCATAATATTGTTGCCCGTAAAAGCGGCTTGGTCACATGATGATGATGATCAGTCAAGAATTTCATGAGTTATTGTTTGATGGGTCGTTAGATAGAGGCCGGAGTTTGTGAGACTGCAATAATTTAATGTTTCTTCCTTAGTGGTGTAGGTAGATTCTGTTTTGTAAGCATAGTAGGACTACTTTTGTTTTGTAAGTCAATCTCATTCTCCACGCTTTGCTGTCATTTGATTATGTTTCAAAGTAGTTTTTATGACCTGATGTTTGTTTTTTATATTCGTAGTTCTATTGTTGACATCTTTTGTCTTTTCTTTGGGTTAAAAGGTTAACTTCATCCTCATTTTCTTATTGCCTTGTATTGGAATTTGCCCATAAAAGTGGCTACGGTGTGATAATGCATTTTTATATTTCGTGTTTTAACATTATTTTCAGAAAATTGCTCTTACAATACCTTGCGTTTTATATTCATAAGATTGTTGCCCGTAAAAGAGGCTTGGTCACATGATGATGATGATGATGATGATGATGATGATGATGATAAACACAGTGACTTGGCCTACTCGCTGGTTATGGGTCGATTGCGGTGCCTGCTCTCGTTCACTTTACTCCGTTGGGCAGTGACCTGTTTTCGCGGCTGCCGTAGCTCCTACCAGAAAAAGTCAGTCAAGAATTTCAGGAGCTATTGTTTGATGGGTCGTTAGATAGAGGCCGGTGTTTGTGAGACTGCAATCATTTAATGTTTCTTCCTTAGTGGTGTAGGTAGATTCTGTTTTGTAAGCATAGTAGGACTACTTTTGTTTTGTAAGTCAATCTCATTCTCCACGCTTTGCTGTCTTTTGGTTATGTTTTAAAGTAGTTTTTATGACCTGATGTTTGTTTTTTATATTTGTAGTTCTATTGTTGACATCTTTTGTCTTTTCTTTGGGTTAAAAGGTTAACTTCATCCTCGTTTTCCTATTGCCTTGTATTGGAATTTGCCCATAAAAGTGGCTACGGTGTGATAATGCATTTTTATATTTCGTGTTTTAACAATTGCTCTTACAATACCTTGCGTTTTATATTCATAATATTGTTGCCCGTAAAAGCGGCTTGGTCACATGATGATGATGATCAGTCAAGAATTTCATGAGTTATTGTTTGATGGGTCGTTAGATAGAGGCCGGAGTTTGTGAGACTGCAATAATTTAATGTTTCTTCCTTAGTGGTGTAGGTAGATTCTGTTTTGTAAGCATAGTAGGACTACTTTTGTTTTGTAAGTCAATCTCATTCTCCACGCTTTGCTGTCATTTGATTATGTTTCAAAGTAGTTTTTATGACCTGATGTTTGTTTTTTATATTCGTAGTTCTATTGTTGACATCTTTTGTCTTTTCTTTGGGTTAAAAGGTTAACTTCATCCTCATTTTCTTATTGCCTTGTATTGGAATTTGCCCATAAAAGTGGCTACGGTGTGATAATGCATTTTTATATTTCGTGTTTTAACATTATTTTCAGAAAATTGCTCTTACAATACCTTGCGTTTTATATTCATAAGATTGTTGCCCGTAAAAGAGGCTTGGTCACATGATGATGATGATGATGATGATGATGATGATGATGATAAACACAGTGACTTGGCCTACTCGCTGGTTATGGGTCGATTGCGGTGCCTGCTCTCGTTCACTTTACTCCGTTGGGCAGTGACCTGTTTTCGCGGCTGCCGTAGCTCCTACCAGAAAAAGTCAGTCAAGAATTTCAGGAGCTATTGTTTGATGGGTCGTTAGATAGAGGCCGGTGTTTGTGAGACTGCAATCATTTAATGTTTCTTCCTTAGTGGTGTAGGTAGATTCTGTTTTGTAAGCATAGTAGGACTACTTTTGTTTTGTAAGTCAATCTCATTCTCCACGCTTTGCTGTCTTTTGGTTATGTTTTAAAGTAGTTTTTATGACCTGATGTTTGTTTTTTATATTTGTAGTTCTATTGTTGACATCTTTTGTCTTTTCTTTGGGTTTTAAAAGGTTAACTTCATCCTCGTGTTCCTATTGCCTTGTATTGGAATTTGCCCATAAAAGTGGCTACGGTGTGATAATGCATTTCTATAAATTATTTCGTGTTTTAACATTATTTTCAGAAAATTGCTCTTACAATACCTTGCGTTTCATATTCATAATATTGTTGCCCGTAAAAGCGGCTTGGCCACATGATGATGATGATGATGATGATGATGATGATGATGATGATGATGATGATGATGATGAAGGCATGAAAAAGCGGGAATACGGAGCGCGTGTTGTGAATATAGACCGAGGCACATTCACCCCGTTGGTTTTCGCCACGAATGGCATGTGTGGCCGGGAGGCAGACCGCTTTCTCAAGTGTCTTGCAGCCCAGTATGTCGATAAACACAGTGACTTGGCCTACTCGCTGGTTATGGGTCGATTGCGGTGCCTGCTCTCGTTCACTTTACTCCGTTGGGCAGTGACCTGTTTTCGCGGCTGCCGTAGCTCCTACCAGAAAAAGTCAGTCAAGAATTTCAGGAGTTATTGTTTGATGGGTCGTTAGATAGAGGCCGGTGTTTGTGAGACTGCAATCATTTAATGTTTCTTCCTTAGTGGTGTAGGTAGATTCTGTTTTGTAAGCATAGTAGGACTACTTTTGTTTTGTAAGTCAATCTCATTCTCCACGCTTTGCTGTCATTTGGTTGATGTTTTGAAGTAGTTTTTATGACCTGATGTTTGTTTTTTATATTTGTAGTTCTATTGTTGACATCTTTTGTCTTTTCTTTGGGTTAAAAGGTTAACTTCATCCTCGTTTTCCTATTGCCTTGTATTGGAATTTGCCCATAAAAGTGGCTACGGTGTGATAATGCATTTCTATAAATTATTTCGTGTTTTAACATTATTTTCAGAAAATTGCTCTTACAATACCTTGCGTTTCATATTCATAATATTGTTGCCCGTAAAAGCGGCTTGGTCACATGATGATGATGATGATGATGATGATGATGATGATGACCTCCGTTGGGCAGTGACCTGTTTTCGCGGCTGCCGTAGCTCCTACCAGAAAAAGTCAGTCAAGAATTTCAGGAGTTATTGTTTGATGGGTCGTTAGATAGAGGCCGGTGTTTGTGAGACTGCAATCATTTAATGTTTCTTCCTTAGTGGTGTAGGTAGATTCTGTTTTGTAAGCATAGTAGGACTACTTTTGTTTTTGTAAGTCAATCTCATTCTCCACGCTTTGCTGTCATTTGGTTGATGTTTTGAAGTAGTTTTTATGACCTGATGTTTGTTTTTTATATTTGTAGTTCTATTGTTGACATCTTTTGTCTTTTCTTTGGGTTAAAAGGTTAACTTCATCCTCGTTTTCCTATTGCCTTGTATTGGAATTTGCCCATAAAAGTGGCCACGGTGTGATAATGCATTTCTATAAATTATTTCGTGTTTTAACATTATTTTCAGAAAATTGCTCTTACAATACCTTGCGTTTCATATTCATAATATTGTTGCCCGTAAAAGCGGCTTGGTCACATGATGATGATGATGATGATGATGATGATGATGATGATGATGATGGATACTGCCCAGTCAGAGGGCTCCGGTGATACAACCCAGGAGGTTGCCGACCGAGTGAGGCTCTCCAATCATGAACCCGTCCGCGATGCTGTTGGGGACACCCGCCAGCTGGCACGCTCGACTCGGACAAGCAAAATGCGGAGCCTATGCAGCCGGCAACAAGACATTAAGGCGGACTTGAGCTCGGAGCAACAATTTCTTGTTGAAATCGCGTCCGAAAAGGGAGTATCGTCATGGTTGACTGTTGCCCCGCGGTGGCAAGATGGAACCATCCTGAAGAAATCCGACTTCCGTGATGCCCTGTGCATCCGCTATGGGCGAAGGTTGAGTGGGCTACCCGATTCATGTGTTTGTGGTGTGCCTCTCAGCCCCGCTCATGCACTTACCTGTGCCACTGGCGGCTATACCATTGCCCGTCACAATGAGGTGCGGGACTTGGTTGCTGGACTACTGAGGGAGGCTGGAGTGGTGGACGTAGAGACGGAGCCCCGGCTATTGCCCTGCAGCAGTGAGCATTTGCCTGGTGGTCGTTCCCTCAACCGATGCGCAGAAGCTCGTCTGGATGTGCGGGCTCGCGGCTTTTGGTCGTGGCAACAGGACGCTTACTTTGATGTGCGGATCACTCATCCCGCAGCGTCTGTGTTGTCTCGATCACAAGCCCTGAGTCAGCTGAAGTCTCACGAGCGAAACAAGAAAAATCAATACGCCAGCCGTGTGGTTAACGTGGAGCGCGGCTCCTTCACGCCACTTGTGTTCTCGACGTACGGCTTTAGTGGCCCAGAAACTACTCAATTCCTGAAATCATTGGCCTCCCTGTTTGTTGAGCGCCATACTGAACTGAAGTACCCACTAGTAATGGGCATACTACGCACCCGTTTGTCTTTCTGCTTGCTGCGATGGGCAGTCACCTGCTTCCGCGGTTGCCGCGGTTCGTACGGCAAGAGGCGACAGCCGAACTCATTTCTGGCCCAGTGCCGCCAGGCGGAGTAGGGTGCTGCCTTTGGCCTCAACTTAATATAATGCTATTTGGTTTTTCCCCTTTTATTACTCTGTGTTCATTGCTTGTTTTTGTATTGATTTACTTCCTTGACTGCTTTTGTGTTTCATCATTTTCCGGTTGGTTTTGTGTTGATTTCCCCTGTTCACTTTACATATTGTAATGATATACATTTGCTTTGCCCGTAAAAGAGGCTTTTCTCATGATGATGATGATGATGATGGGCGCTTATTAGTGACGGATGTTTCTCCTGCTGTTGCTGGTCCAGGTCGTGGCACTTGCCTTGCCGGGCTGTCACCAGGGGTCTGCGCTATCCGTGTTCCGCGCTGACTGGGTGGTTGGCCTGATGCCTTGCTGTAGGTGCCAGACGGGCAGAGCATGTACACGATGTTCGTGTGTGAAGGCTGGGAGAGTTTGTAGCGATTGCTACCCGAGTAGGTCTACGCCCAGCACTTGCTGTAATGTGTCTGCAGCTGCCAGAGTGCTACGCAGCCAACCACCGCCTATCGCCAGTGCTGGTGTGGACCCAGCTCTCTCTTGTGGTGTGGATGGTGCAAGTCTACAGTCGCGGCCTCCAGTTATTCATTCTGTCTCTCGGGATTTGGCACCTCCTCTCACCGTGGCAAGTGCTTTTGATGCCTCTGTTAGTAGCAGCCAGGAAGGTGATGGCGGCTCTAGTGAGAATGCCTCCTGCTCTAGAGCCTCCGGCTCTAGTGAGAATGGCGAGGAGGGTGATGAGTGCTCCCCACACCTTGCCACGGTCAATCAAAGTGCGACCCCTGATCGTCCTCACGGAATAGATGTGACATCACCACCTCCTGCCAATATCTCTGCGGTCGGGGCAGAGCATGAATCTCCTGGAGGTGATACATTGTTCTTGGCTGGTCTTGCTGACAGTCAACGCCCAGTGAATGCAACATCGCGCTTGGAGGATGCAAGTGTAAGGGACCATTTCGTGCAGTCGGTGAAGGCAGCATATGAGGTAGTGGTCACGTGGAGGCGCAACCTATTCATTGTTCCTCATGGCTCGGCTGGCATTCTATTTGTTGGGGAATTGTCTCGGCTCATTAATTGTTTTGCTGATGGCTCAGATATACGATGTGTGGCCTGGAGAGCTGTATCAGTTGCCTGCCACCTCCTGCTACAGCAGCCACACGACTCGAGACTGCAATGCAATCAGGCGGATCATCTGCGCCGCCGTATGGGTCTATGGCAACGAGGAGCCATCAAGGAACTAGTCGAGGAGTGTGCCTGCATTCAGGCTCATCTTCCCAGGCGTGTCCCTACGGCACCGGACCGCCCAGAGGAACTGGATGACGTCAAGTTCAGCAGGCTGGTGTTCTCAGGACGCATCCATTCAGCCATCAGGTATCTGGACCCGGCATCCTCTGGAAGGGTTCTGGGAATGGATGAAATTGGGAATCCGTCCACAGGTGCTACAGTTCGTGAGGTATTGCTGGAGAAGCACCCCATCGCGACTCAGCCTTCCGAAGATGTCCTCCTTCCTGGTGATCCGGCCGGGGCCAGCAACATCTTGTTCCAGAGAATCACACCGGAGCTGATTCGTAAATTAAGCCGGCGGATGCACGGATCGTCGGGCCCGTCCGGCCTGGATTCTGATGCATGGTGTAGAATGCTGACGTGTTTTAAGAAGGCTTCAGATACTCTCTGCTCTGCATTGGCTGCTGCCGCACAATGTCTGTGCACGGTGACCGTGGAGCCAGAATCAATGTTGGGGTTTACATCGGCTCGCCTGATTCCACTCGACAAACAACCAGGTGTGCGCCCAATCGCGGTCGGTGAGGTGCATAGGAGACTGATCTGCAGAGCTATTGCGAGGATCACGGAACACGACGTCCTCCGCGTAACTGCCCCCCACCAGACATGTGTTGGTGTTCCATCAGCCTGCGAAGCCTCAGTTCACGCAATGACGTCCATGTTCGCTGGACCAAATACGGAAGGAGTATTGTTGGTCGACGCATCAAATGCATTCAACTCGCTTAATCGTCAGGCCGCACTCCATAACGTTCCCCGCATTTGCCCTGCTCTAGGCAAAGTGTTTGCCAACACCTACAGCTCGCCAATTCGCCTTTTCGTTGCGGGTGGCGGTGAGATATTGTCACAGGAAGGGACATGCCAAGGGGACCCATTGGCAATGGCAGTGTATGCTGTTGCCACAGCACCTCTGGTGAAGCACCTGGCAGCGGCTTGCCCGTCGGTCGTCCAGTCCTGGTATGCAGATGACGATGCGGCGGCGGATAGACTCCTGCAGCTCCGACAGTACTGGGATACTCTGGAACAGGCTGGCCGCGGATATGGTTACCACGCCAATGCAGCCAAGACCATCCTCGTTACGAAGCCAGAGCACCTCGATCGAGCGAGAGAGGTGTTTGACGGTACCGGGGTGACTATATCAGCCGAAGGAGCCCGATACTTGGGCGGTGTGCTGGGATCGGCCAGGTATACCGAAGAATGTATATCCGCAAAGTCGCGTTGCTGGGCACAAGAACTCAAGTCTCTGGCTGGACTGGCGAGGACCCAGCCACACGCGGCATACGTGGTGTTAACCAAGGGTCTGGCTGGCCGGTGGCAATACTATCTCCGTGCCACACAGCACAGCCCTGAGGTTCTTCAGGTACCTGGCCAGGTTATCGATTCGGAGCTTTTGCCAGCTCTCCTGGGCCATGAGTTCGACCCCAATAGCTCACAGCGGGAGCTTCTGTCTCTGCCAACGAGATGTGGTGGTCTTGCTGTGCCGATTCTGCCTTCCCTGGCGCCTGTGGAGTATGCGGCCTCAACAAAGATCACTGAGCCGTTCGTGCGCCTGATTGTACCGCCAGATACATTAACGCCTCCAGAAGAGGCACCTGCTGCTCCATACCAGTCCTCCACACAGCCTCTGACCGTTGCGGGCGCGGAACAGCCTCACAACGTTCGGGGCCATTCTCCCGGGTTGATTTTATCGTCATCTCTACCCGATGATTTCCGCCTACATCCTGTACCACGGCCGGGGATCACTAACCTGGATGACGCAGCCGGAGGCTCGGGCGCAGATGTTACCCTTGATGCCATCGCGGATGTTCGGCAGCGTGCATGTCAGTCACGTCAGCAGCGGCAAAAGAAACAGGATGAAAGAGTGGCACAGTTGCGCCCCATGCTACCGTCGGCGCAACAGCTTTTGTTGGAAACGGCTGGTGAGAAGGGTGTTTCAAATTGGTTATCCTCCATGCCGTCTTTCATAACGCCCAGTTCAATCCTGAACAAATCGGATTTTCGTGATGCTGTTTGTATTCGATATGGTTTGTCATTATAGGGAGTGTCCAGTTCCTGTATTTGTGGGCAAGACATGGCAATAGATCATGCCATGAGTTGCCCGGCGGGTGGTTACCCAATTGCAAGACATAACGAGATCCGGGACATTCTGTCAGAAGCTATTCGGGAAATACTACCAGATGTGGAGAAGGAGCCTCTTCTCAAGCCGTTCGAAGGAGAAACACTACCACATCGAACTGCGAACCGGTCTTTGGAGGCGCGTCTGGATATCAGGGCGCGGGGCTTCTGGACCCGGCAGCAGGATGCCTTTTTTGATGTACGGGTAACACACCCGAAGGCAAGCCTGCTGTCGCGTACAGACGTCCTGCGTCAGCTGAAGACCCATGAACAGGCCAAAAAGAGAGAATATTGTGCCCGTGTAAATATTGTAGAGAGAGCATCATTTACACCGTTAGTTTTTTCAACTTCAGGCATGTGTGGACCAGAGGGGTCTCGTTTTTTGAAAAATTTGGTATCGCTTGTTGTTGAGAAAAATCCTGAGTTACATTATTCTGTAGTCATGGGACAACTTCGATCTGTATTGTCGCTGTGTTTGCTCCGCTGGTGTATTACCTGCATACGTGGTTCGCGGGCATCATACAAGCGCCAGCGCCACAGCTTTTTAACAAGCTGCCATACCCTTAGAGCACGTTGATGTGTACGGGTGTCTTATGTTTGTTCTTTTATTTTCCATTATGAGCCGGTCTTCTCCGATTGGTGGCCCCGTGCCCCATGCTCATTGTGTTCAACTGCACTTTGCGTTCCTTTTTATATTGAGTTCCAGTGCACTTTGTGTTCATTTTCCTCTCTTTTTTCATTCTATTTGAATTTTGATGTATTGCGTTTTTGCTTGCCCGTAGAAGAGGCTGTTCAAATGATGATGATGATGATGATGATGATGATGATGATCACCTCCAGCTGGCTGACCGCCCAACCGTCATACAATCAGCCAGTAACCATACTCAATAAATCTGATTTCCGGGATGCTCTCTGCTTCCGATACGGTTTGGAGCTGGATGGCCTCCCTGAGACTTGTGTTTGTGGAGCAACTCTAACCACTGAGCATGCAATGGCTTGTCCTACTGGCGGCTACACCATCGCACGCCATAATGATGTTCGCGATTTGCTGGCGGGTGTACTGTCGGAGGTATTGCCTGACGTGGAGGTGGAGCCGGTGCTAGCGCCATTTGATGGGGAGGATCTTCCCCATCGTACAGCCAACAGGAAATCCGAAGCTCGCCTCGATGTGAGGGCGCGGGGTTTCTGGTCCAGGCAGCAGGAGGCTTTCTTTGATGTTCGGGTGACTCACCCAAAGCCAAACCTGCTGTCGCGTCCAGATGTCCAGCGCCATCTCCAAAAGCATGAAGGCATGAAAAAGCGGGAATACGGAGCGCGTGTTGTGAATATAGACCGAGGCACATTCACCCCGTTGGTTTTCGCCACGAATGGCATGTGTGGCCGGGAGGCAGACCGCTTTCTCAAGTGTCTTGCAGCCCAGTATGTCGATAAACACAGTGACTTGGCCTACTCGCTGGTTATGGGTCGATTGCGGTGCCTGCTCTCGTTCACTTTACTCCGTTGGGCAGTGACCTGTTTTCGCGGCTGCCGTAGCTCCTACCAGAAAAAGTCAGTCAAGAATTTCAGGAGCTATTGTTTGATGGGTCGTTAGATAGAGGCCGGTGTTTGTGAGACTGCAATCATTTAATGTTTCTTCCTTAGTGGTGTAGGTAGATTCTGTTTTGTAAGCATAGTAGGACTACTTTTGTTTTGTAAGTCAATCTCATTCTCCACGCTTTGCTGTCTTTTGGTTATGTTTTAAAGTAGTTTTTATGACCTGATGTTTGTTTTTTATATTTGTAGTTCTATTGTTGACATCTTTTGTCTTTTCTTTGGGTTTTAAAAGGTTAACTTCATCCTCGTGTTCCTATTGCCTTGTATTGGAATTTGCCCATAAAAGTGGCTACGGTGTGATAATGCATTTCTATAAATTATTTCGTGTTTTAACATTATTTTCAGAAAATTGCTCTTACAATACCTTGCGTTTCATATTCATAATATTGTTGCCCGTAAAAGCGGCTTGGTCACATGATGATGATGATGATGATGATGATGATGATGTCATTCTCCACGCTTTGCTGTCTTTTGGTTATGTTTTAAAGTAGTTTTTATGACCTGATGTTTGTTTTTTATATTTGTAGTTCTATTGTTGACATCTTTTGTCTTTTCTTTGGGTTTTAAAAGGTTAACTTCATCCTCGTGTTCCTATTGCCTTGTATTGGAATTTGCCCATAAAAGTGGCTACGGTGTGATAATGCATTTCTATAAATTATTTCGTGTTTTAACATTATTTTCAGAAAATTGCTCTTACAATACCTTGCGTTTCATATTCATAATATTGTTGCCCGTAAAAGCGGCTTGGCCACATGATGATGATGATGATGATGATGATGATGATGATGATGATGATGTTGCTGGTCCAGGTCGTGGCACTTGCCTTGCCGGGCTGTCGCCAGGGGTCTGCGCTATCCGTGTTCCGCGCTGACTGGGTGGTTGGCCTGATGCCTTGCTGTAGGTGCCAGACGGGCAGAGCATGTACACGATGTTCGTGTGTAAAGGCTGGGAGAGTTTGTAGCGATTGCTACCCGAGTAGGTCTACGCCCAGCACTTGCTGTAATGTGTCTGCAGCTGCTGCCGGAGTGCTACGCAGCCAACCACCATCTATCGCCAGTGCTGGTGTGGACCCAGCTCTCTCTTGTGGTGTGGATGGTGCAAGTCTACAGTCGCGGCCTCCAGTTGTTCATTCTGTCTCTCGGGATTTGGCACCTCCTCTCACCGTGGCAAGTGCTTTTGATGCCTCTGTTATTAGCAGCCAGGAGGGTTTGTTTGTTTTTGTTTGTTTGTTTATTTAGAGTCGAAGAACAAACAGGCAAATTTGCCTAATTACATGATATCGACTAAAAAGGAGAATAAATTATAAAAGGCCAATGAAGGTAATGACACTGAGTAGAGTGGGTAGTAAAGTATTACTTTGTTAAAGCCAGTTAGGCCAGTAAAGGAAATAATAGTACAGCGGGCAGTGGCATTACTGAAAAGCAGCATGTGCTGGGAGGGATCGCATGAATCGGTGGTACTGTGGGATTTTCCTGATGTCGGGCTGGAGCCTGTTCCACAGTGATACACATTGGAATGAGGCAGAATGTGTGCCAGCGGATGTCTTAGTGACTGGAAATTTAAGTGCTCGATTTCCCTGACTACGTGTAGCACGGCCGGCATTAAGAGGACTGAACATATCGGTAAGCAATGTGCTGCATTTACCCTGAAGGCAGCGCCAAGTGTAGCCAAGCAGCTTGTGGCAGTACATAACTTCTAGCGAGTGCAATCGCAATTGGCAATACAGCGGCGCAGATGGTGATGCAAATGGAGCGTTGTAAACACAGCGGACTGCGCGCTTGAGTAGCCGCTCTAGGCGCTCGAGCTGATGTGAGGTGAGGCCAGCAGAGAAACAGTTGCTAGCATACAGGAAGTCAGGAAGGATCAGGGACTTCAGGTATGTGATGCGGCACGGGAGGGGCATGCAGCGCCTGTTTCTAAACAGGACAGCTATTTTACAGGCAGCTCGCTTGGCGATCTGGTTGACCATTGTGGTCCACTTTAGATCTTGGTCCATGTGGACACCAAGATACTTTGCGGATTCTACTTGTGCCAGCTGAACTCCAGAGCACATAACGCTGACACGAGGATTCACAGAACGATGGGCAGGGATGAACAAAATCTGGGTTTTACTCTCGTTTAGTACCAGGTTCCTGCTGGCAAGCCATCTGGCCAGGTGTGTAACTGCAGAAGACATATTGCGTTCCAGCTGATGTTTGTCCCTGCTACTAATATAGAGCATGATGTCATCTGCGAACTGAACTGTCCGCACACCATACGGTTGCACTTCAGCTGCCACACCACGGACATAGAGGACAAACAGCAGAGGACCAAGTACGGAACCCTGGGGCACACCACTGCTGGGCTGGAATACCTTGCTGTGCTGGTTCCCAGTGACAACTCTTTGCTGCCGGTCACTTAAGTAGTCTGCCAGCCAATTCAGCGCACTTCCACCAACACCAATACTGAAGAGGTCGCGGATGAGGGTGCCATGTTGAACCTTGTCGAATGCCTTCGACATGTCAACAAAGGCGGCGCAAGTTGATAGTCCGGAGTCTTTGGCATTGGCAAAGGCCTCTGATGCCATCACAACAGCATCCTCTGTTGAGTGCTGTTTCCGGAATCCGAACTGGCAATCTGGGTAGAGGCTGTGGGTGGTCAAGAATTCAGTGAGTTGCGAATGTACGATGCGCTCAAGGATCTTTGAGATAATCGGCAACAGAGAAACAGGCCTGAAATTGGTGGCCTTAGTAGGGTCGCCGCTCTTGTACACAGGGGTGATATTTGCAAGTTTCATGGATAGTGGAAATCTCCCTTCGGAAAGTGACTTGTTGAAGATGAGAGTTACTGATGGAGCTAAGAGGTCAGAGCATGCTGCTAGTACAAGAGCAGGTACGCCATCACTGCCCGTGGACTTTGTCGTATGAGGGTGATGGCGGCTCTAGTGAGAATGTCTCCGGCTCTAGTGAGAATGGCGAGGAGGGTGATGAGTGCTCCCCACACCTTGCCACGGTTAATCAAAGTGCCACCCTACCCTCTGGTCCTGGAGAGGATACCCGGCTCCTGGCTGATCTCGGTGGCAGCCAGCCAAGCAGTGTGCTTGACAGCTCCGAGGATTGTGGAATGAATACGGAGCACCGCGCTGGTGGCGGCCAGGTGGATGTGGAATCAACCGCTCAGGCACGGTCGAGGCCTATCCCCAGCCCAGCGGATGCCGGTAGTGGAGTTGCGAGCGTAGCCAGGGATCCGTTTTCCGCGAGAATCATTGATGCCTACGAGGTCGTGGTAGGCTGGAGACGCAATCTGTTCATTATACCCCATGGATCCGCTGGTGCAGCCTTTGTTGACGAGCTCGCGTCTTTGATCCTTGGGTTTGCGGATGACTCCGGTAAAAGAGATGTCGCATGGAGAGCTGTGTGCGTTGCTTGTCACCTTCTCTTGCAAAAACCACACAAATCAAAGATAATGAAAAACCATAGTGAGCATCTTCGCAGACGTCTCGTGCTGTGGAGAGATTGCGACATTCCACAGTTACTGAGCGAGTGCCTTTGTATCCAGGCGCACTTGCCGGCGCCGGGCGGTGGCTCTCCCAGGCCCGCCTCACAGGAGAAGAGTGACGTGGTGTTCGCTAATCTCGTTTTTAACGGAAAGATTTCTTCTGCTGTTCGCTATCTGGCGCCAAACGCTTCTGGTGGAGTCCTTTCCATGAACGACATTGTGGATGATACCACGGGAGAGACGGTCCGTGACGCCCTGTTGAAAAAGCATCCGCCATCTGTTACACCGCCTGCCTCGGCTCTCTTGCCGGGTGATCCCGAGATTGTCAACCAGGTCATCTTTCAACAAATAACCCCTGAGCTAATAAAGAAAATCGGTCGAGGCATGCAGGGTTCCTCTGGACCGTCTGGCGTGGACGCTGAGGCGTGGTGCCGAATGCTGACGTGCTATGACGCCTCGTCAAGGCGTTTGTGTTCATCCCTTGCTGCCGCGGGGAGGTGCATATGTACCGAGCGCCTTGCCGGTTGCGCGATGATTGGATTTACATCCGCTCGCCTAATACCCCTCGATAAGAAACCTGGCGTGCGCCCCATCGCTGTGGGCGAAGTGTACCGACGTATCATTGGTCGTGCCGTGATGTCAGTAGTGGAAAGTGATGTGCTGAGTGTAACAGCTCCTGTCCAACTCTGTGTGGGCGTTCCATCTGCCTGCGAAGCCGCCGTACACACAATGTCCCGTCTGTTCGCTGGCCCGGGGGTTGAGGGTGTATTGCTTGTGGACGCCTCCAATGCATTTAATGCATTGAATAGGCAGGCTGCGCTACACAACATTCCACGTCTCTGCCCCCCGCTTGCAACGGTGTTTCGTAACACGTATGGATCAGTTTCCCGCCTGTTTGTGTCTGGTGGAGGTGAAATCGAATCGCGTGAAGGCACGGCTCAGGGCGACCCACTGGCTATGGCAGCCTATGCTGTGGCGATCATGCCACTGGTCAGGCGCCTGGCTGCGACATGCCCCAGTGTTGTCCAATCTTGGTTCGCGGATGATGACTCGGGTGCAGGTCTTCTGGCTCGCCTTCGGAATTACTGGGATGAACTCCGGGCCATTGGCCCTGGTTATGGTTACTACCCGAACGCGTCCAAAACTGTTCTGATCACAAAGCCAGAGCATCTGGATAGGGCCAGGGAAATCTTCTTCGACAGTGGCATCCAGATTACCGCCGCTGGCGGCCGATTCCTCGGGGGCGCACTAGGGTCAGAAGATTTCTGCCGCTCTTATATGGGGCAGTTGGCGGATAGATGGGCTGGTGACCTGCGCACCTTGTGTGAGATCGCCCAGACTCAACCTCATGCGGCGTATACCGTCTTCTCCAAGGCCCTGTCATCACGGTGGACTTACCACTTGCGCTCAATGCCGTTCTCGACAGGCGTTTTGGAGGCCTTGGATGAGATCCTCAGTGACCATTTCCTGCCGGCTTTGCTGGGTCATGGAATTGCGCAGGCCAGCCACCAACGTCGGCTAATGGCTTTGCCTGTCCGACATGGGGGCCTCGCCGTCCCCATATTGTCGAAGACGGCGGCTGGGGAACATCAGGCCTCTGTCAGTGCCACTGATCCTCTGGTTCAGCTTGCGCTATCATCGCCTTCGCCTGACTGTGCTGGTGCGTCACTGCCTCCGCCTGCGGGACCGCCTCTGCGTCATCTTAACCAACCACCTATGGGACCACCCCCGCATCATTGTGCTAATATGTCACCGCCTCTGCCTGCTGGGTCGCCTTTGCCTGCCTGTGCTGATGCGTCGCTGCCTCGGCCTCCGCGGCCGCCTCCGCCTGACTGTGCTGGTGCGTCGCTGCCTCCACCTGTGGGACGGCCCCTACCTGGCTTAGACAAACCGCCGGTGCGACTGCCTTCGCCTGACCGTGCTGCCGTGTCACTGCCTCCGCCTGCGGAACCGCCTCTGCCTGACTGTGCTCGTGCATCGCTGCCTCCGCCTGGTCTAGACCAGCCACATGTGCGACCGCCTCCGCCTGATTATGCTGGCGCGTTGTCGCCTCCACCTGCGGGTCCGCCTCCGCCTGATCTTGACCAACTACCTGATGCCGTATCGTTTTCTGCGCTGCGTGCGGAGCCTGTTGCCGTGGGATTAGGCGTCGAAGAGCCTGGCGAGACTAATCCTAGTGGTCCGTGTGGTGTCGCTGAGGCTGTTGCTGCGGTGCGTGCTGGGCTGCGCCAGGTGAGAGCACAGCGGGACCAGATTTCGCGTGGTGTGCAGGCAGAGATTGGCCCTGGACTGTCTCCGTGCCAGCGGCTACTGTTAGAAACAGCGGGTGAGAAAGGCACCTCCAGCTGGCTGACCGCCCAACCGTCATACAATCAGCCAGTAACCATACTCAATAAATCTGATATCCGGGATGCTCTCTGCTTCCGATACGGTTTGGAGCTGGATGGCCTCCCTGAGACTTGTGTTTGTGGAGCAACTCTAACCACTGAGCATGCAATGGCTTGTCCTACTGGCGGCTACACCATCGCACGCCATAATGATGTTCGCGATTTGCTGGCGGGTGTACTGTCGGAGGTATTGCCTGACGTGGAGGTGGAGCCGGTGCTAGCGCCATTTGATGGGGAGGATCTTCCCCATCGTACAGCCAACAGGAAATCCGAAGCTCGCCTCGATGTGAGGGCGCGGGGTTTCTGGTCCACGCAGCAGGAGGCTTTTTTTGATGTTCGGGTGACTCACCCAAAGCCAAACCTGCTGTCGCGTCCAGAAGTCCAGCGCCATCTCCAAAAGCATGAAGGCATGAAAAAGCGGGAATACGGAGCGCGTGTTGTGAATATAGACCGAGGCACGTTCACCCCGTTGGTTTTCGCCACGAATGGCATGTGTGGCCGGGAGGCAGACCGCTTTCTCAAGTGTCTTGCAGCCCAGTATGTCGATAAACACAGTGACTTGGCCTACTCGCTGGTTATGGGTCGATTGCGGTGCCTGCTCTCATTCACTTTGCTCCGTTGGGCAGTGACCTGTTTTCGTGGCTGCCGTAGCTCCTACCAGAAAAAGTCAGTCAAGAATTTCAGGAGTTATTGTTTGATGGGTCGTTAGATAGAGGCCGGTGTTTGTGAGACTGCAATCATTTAATGTTTCTTCCTCAGTGGTGTAGGTAGATTCTGTTTTGTAAGCATAGTAGGACTACTTTTGTTTTGTAAGTCAATCTCATTCTCCACGCTTTGCTGTCATTTGGTTATGTTTTAAAGTAGTTTTTATGACCTGATGTTTGTTTTTTATATTTGTAGTTCTATTGTTGACATCTTTTGTCTTTTCTTTGGGTTAAAAGGTTAACTTCATCCTCGTTTTCTTATTGCCTTGTATTGGAATTTGCCCATAAAAGTGGCTACGGTGTGATAATGCATTTTTATATTTCGTGTTTTAACATTATTTTCAGAAAATTGCTCTTACAATACCTTGCGTTTTATATTCATAATATTGTTGCCCGTAAAAGCGGCTTGGTCACATGATGATGATGATGATGATGATGATGATGATGATGATGATGATGATGATGATGATGATGATGATGATGATGATGATGATGATAACTGACTAATAACTACCAGAAAAAGTCAGTCAAGAATTTCAGGAGTTATTGTTTGATGGGTCGTTAGATAGAGGCCGGTGTTTGTGAGACTGCAATCATTTAATGTTTCTTCCTTAGTGGTGTAGGTAGATTCTGTTTTGTAAGCATAGTAGGACTACTTTTGTTTTGTAAGTCAATCTCATTCTCCACGCTTTGTTGTCATTTGGTTATGTTTTAAAGTAGTTTTTATGACCTGATGTTTGTTTTTTATATTTGTAGTTCGATTGTTGAAATCTCTTGTCTTTTCTTTGGGTTAAAAGGTTAACTTCATCCTCGTTTTCTTATTGCCTTGTATTGGAATTTGCCCATAAAAGTGGCTACGGTGTGATAATGCATTTTTATATTTCGTGTTTTAACATTATTTTCAGAAAATTGCTCTTACAATACCTTGCGTTTTACATTCATAATATTGTTGCCCGTAAAAGCGGCTTGGTCACATGATGATGATGATGATGATGATGATGATGATTTTTTTTTTTTTTTTTTTTTTTTGATGATGATGAAGCCACTTCTTTGGGCAAACAAAACACAATTTCCCAAGATGATGATGATGATGATGATGATGATGATTTTTTTTTTTTTTTTTCAGACAGCAACGTTTGGCATTCACTCCGATGATCATGATGATGATGATGATGATGATGATGATGATGTTGTCTCGATCACAAGCCCTGAGTCAGCTGAAGTCTCACGAGCGAAACAAGAAAAATCAATACGCCAGCCGTGTGGTTAACGTGGAGCGCGGCTCCTTCACGCCACTTGTGTTCTCGACGTACGGCTTTAGTGGCCCAGAAACTACTCAATTCCTGAAATCATTGGCCTCCCTGTTTGTTGAGCGCCATACTGAACTGAAGTACCCACTAGTAATGGGCATACTACGCACCCGTTTGTCTTTCTGCTTGCTGCGATGGGCAGTCACCTGCTTCCGCGGTTGCCGCGGTTCGTACGGCAAGAGGCGACAGCCGAACTCATTTCTGGCCCAGTGCCGCCAGGCGGAGTAGGGTGCTGCCTTTGGCCTCAACTTAATATAATGCTATTTGGTTTTTCCCCTTTTATTACTCTGTGTTCATTGCTTGCTTTTGTATTGATTTACTTCCTTGACTGCTTTTGTGTTTCATCATTTTCCGGTTGGTTTTGTGTTGATTTCCCCTGTTCACTTTACATAATGTAATGATATACATTTGCTTTGCCCGTAAAAGAGGCTTTTCTCATGATGATGATGATGATGATGATGATAACTTCATCCTCGTTTTCCTATTGCCTTGTATTGGAATTTGCCCAGAAAAGTGGCTACGGTGTGATAATGCATTTCTATAAATTATTTCGTGTTTTAACATTATTTTCAGAAAATTGCTCTTACAATACCTTGCGTTTTATATTCATAATATTGTTGCCCGTAAAAGCGGCTTGGTCACATGATGATGATGATGATGATGATGATGATGATGATTAGTCATGGGACAACTTCGATCTGTATTGTCGCTGTGTTTGCTCCGCTGGTGTATTACTTGCATACGTGGTTCGCGGGCATCATACAAGCGCCAGCGCCACAGCTTTTTAACAAGCTGCCATACCCTTAGAGCACGTTGATGTGTACGGGTGTCTTAAGTTTTTTATGTTTGTTCTTTTATTTTCCATTATGAGCCGGTCTTCTCCGATTGGTGGCCCCATGCCCCATGCTCATTGTGTTCAACTGCACTTTGCGTTCCTTTCTATATTGAGTTCTAGTGCACTTTGAGTTCATTTTCCTCTCTTTTTCATTCTAATTGAATTTTGATGTATTGCGTTTTTGCTTGCCCGTACAAGAGGCTGTTCAAATGATGATGATGATGATGATGATTTTTTTTTTTTTTTTTTTTTTTTTTTTTTTTTTGATCCCACCTTCCAACCCGGCAAATATTTCAATTTTGATAAAATGATGATGATGATGATGATGATGATGATGATTTTTTTTTTGATGATCATGAAGCCACTTCTTTGGGCAAACAAAACACAATTTCCCAAGATGAAGGAGTGGAACCCTACACAAATAATAGTTTAAATGAATCCAACGCAAAGATCGTTTTTCCATGAAATACAACAATTGAACACAATTACAGTAAATATCGGATATAACGTGCCCCTTTGATTTTCGAAAATGTATCACTATATCCGGTGCATCACTATAGCCGATTTGCATGTTTGACCGACACATGGCACATGACTGCACATGAAATGATGCGTACACGCTGGAAAAAGCATGCTGAAAGTGCATGCATGCTCCGCGGACTGTGTACCGGTGCATGACACAGAGCAGTGCATGTGCATGGCAGTGCAGTACGAGTACAGACTGTACATGTACTAGAACTTCGATACATCATGTGGCATGGCTGCTTCTTCAGCGTGTTCTCCAAAAAAAGCCTGAGCTGGATCCGTGCTCACGTAGATCGTAGATCTACTCGGTGTCCAACGAGTTGCGTAGAGCCAGAAATAGACATGAGTGGCTGTGTACGTGAGTTGGCAACATCATCGTGAGAGGCAACACAGCCAGAAACGGACAAGAGCATGCAGAAAGATCACTCTTGATCATTATATGCGATATTTTCCTGTACATTTGATATGGTTTGCTTCCTGAAGGCCATCACAATAAGCGATATATCGGTATAGCCGATAATAGTGTATATAGTGATATTTTAGCTGTATTTTTTCAGATTTGATTTTGATTTTGACGTGTTCTATCACTATAACCGGTATATCATTATATCCGGTCACTTTATAAACGATACTTACTGTACATGCTTAAAGGCATGAAAGCAACAAAACAGCAACAAAAGGGTAAGCGCCATACCAATCCCGCATGCACAGTCAGGACACAGCACGATACTTAACAAACTAGACCTGACTCGGCCACGGCAATCGAGACATCATGAAAACATCTCGCCGGATGGTGGTACCGTGACCGAGCCCCACGTATGCACAACACAGCAGCACGCAGCAAAGCAAAAGACAGCCGACAGCGGAGTAAACCAATGACCTGGGAATAGTGAGATCCCGATAACTCGGCCTGCATCTGGCACAGTCTCTTGAGGAACACATTGCACAGCCTCCCACAACCACCATGCACAGAGAACACAAGAGGTGTGAAAGCGGCTCTTTCTACATTTGTGACTCTTGGCCCATATTCGTTCCACTTACGCCGCTCGTGCTGCTGGTACAATGCAGGAAGGGTTCTGGACCCGTAGGAAGGAGCATCTGGGCAAAATACCCTTACATCAAAAAAAGCTTCCTCCCCACGGGTCCAAAACCCTCGAGCGGCTATGTCCAGGCGCACGTCCTCTCGGCGGTTCGTTGACCGAAGAGGAAACCTCTCACCAGAAAGAGGTTGCAGCGCTGGTTCTGTCGAAACGGCAGTGCAGACTTCAGTCAATTCCCTCGCCAGCAGGTCACGTATCTCGTTATGACGAAGTGTCGGGAAGCCGCCCCTGGCGCAACATAGCTGATGCTCAACTGAGAACAGCTCACCACACACACAGGTTGCTGGTGTATGATGATGATGATGATGATGATGATGATGATGATGATGATGATGATGATGATGATTTTTTTTTTTTTTTTTTTTTTTGATCCCACCTTCCAACCCGGCAAATATTTTGATTTTGATAAAAACGATTCAAAGCCTCTCAATTATTTAGTACTACTTGATGTATATATAAGAATAATAACATTAGTTACACTTTCACACCAAACTAGCTCGGCGCAGCACCAATCACTGCAGGGGAACCCGACCCTCCACCATCGCCAACTCACGAAGCATGTGAACTGGACGATGACGGGCCGACCGAGCACCCCTGACACACAACACAGCGGAACGTAGCAGCGCGAAAGACACCCGACAACGATAATAACTCATCAACGACGATGATGATGATGATGATGATGATGATGATTTTTTTTTTTTTTTTTTTTTTTTTTTTTGATGATGATGATGAAGCCACTTCTTTGGGCAAACAAAACACAATTTCCCAAGATGAAGGAGTGGAACCCTACACAAATAATAGTTTAAATGAATCCAACGCAAAGATCGTTTTTCCATGAAATACAACAATTGAACACAATTACATGCTTAAAGGCATGAAAGCAACAAAACAGCAACAAAAGGGTAAGCGCCATACCAATCCCGCATGCACAGTCAGGACACAGCACGATACTTAACAAACTAGGATGATGATGATGATGATGATGATGATGATGATGATGATGATGAGGAGGTTGCCGACCGAGTGAGGCTCTCCAATCATGATCCCGTCCGCGATGCTGTTGGGGACACCCGCCAGCTGGCACGCTCGACTCGGACAAGCAAAATGCGGAGCCTATGCAGCCGGCAACAAGACATTAAGGCGGACTTGAGCTCGGAGCAACAATTTCTTGTTGAAATCGCGTCCGAAAAGGGAGTATCGTCATGGTTGACTGTTGCCCCGCGGTGGCAAGATGGAACCATCCTGAAGAAATCCGACTTCCGTGATGCCCTGTGCATCCGCTATGGGCGAAGGTTGAGTGGGCTACCCGATTCATGTGTTTGTGGTGTGCCTCTCAGCCCCGCTCATGCACTTACCTGTGCCACTGGCGGCTATACCATTGCCCGTCACAATGAGGTGCGGGACTTGGTTGCTGGACTACTGAGGGAGGCTGGAGTGGTGGACGTAGAGACGGAGCCCCGGCTATTGCCCTGCAGCAGTGAGCATTTGCCTGGTGGTCGTTCCCTCAACCGATGCGCAGAAGCTCGTCTGGATGTGCGGGCTCGCGGCTTTTGGTCGTGGCAACAGGACGCTTACTTTGATGTGCGGATCACTCATCCCGCAGCGTCTGTGTTGTCTCGATCACAAGCCCTGAGTCAGCTGAAGTCTCACGAGCGAAACAAGAAAAATCAATACGCCAGCCGTGTGGTTAACGTGGAGCGCGGCTCCTTCACGCCACTTGTGTTCTCGACGTACGGCTTTAGTGGCCCAGAAACTACTCAATTCCTGAAATCATTGGCCTCCCTGTTTGTTGAGCGCCATACTGAACTGAAGTACCCACTAGTAATGGGCATACTACGCACCCGTTTGTCTTTCTGCTTGCTGCGATGGGCAGTCACCTGCTTCCGCGGTTGCCGCGGTTCGTACGGCAAGAGGCGACAGCCGAACTCATTTCTGGCCCAGTGCCGCCAGGCGGAGTAGGGTGCTGCCTTTGGCCTCAACTTAATATAATGCTATTTGGTTTTTCCCCTTTTATTACTCTGTGTTCATTGCTTGTTTTTGTATTGATTTACTTCCTTGACTGCTTTTGTGTTTCATCATTTTCCGGTTGGTTTTGTGTTGATTTCCCCTGTTCACTTTACATATTGTAATGATATACATTTGCTTTGCCCGTAAAAGAGGCTTTTCTCATGATGATGATGATGATGATGATGATGATGATGATGATGATGATGATGATGATGAATATCTATCACGATTTTTGCACATAATCTCGGTTATCACCGTTTCAAGCCCGTACAAGTTGCCGTTTCCAATGATGATGATGATGATGATGATGATAATATTGTTGCCCGTAAAAGCGGCTTGGTCACATGATGATGATGATGATGATGATGATGATGATGATCCCGCAGCGTCCGTGTTGTCTCGATCAAAAGCCTTGAGTCAGCTGAAGTCCCATGAACGGGCAAAAAAAAGAATCAATATGCCAGCCGCGTTGTGAATGTCGAGCGAGGATCGTTCACCCCACTGGTGTTCTCGACTTATGGTTTCAGCGGGCCTGAGACAACTCAATTCCTAAAGTCTCTTGCCTCTCTCTTTGTAGAGAGAAGCCAGGATCTCAAATATCCTGTTGTCATGGGTATGTTGCGTACCCGCCTGTCGTTTTGCCTCTTGAGGTGGGCCATTACGTGCTTTCGTGGTTGCCGAGGGTCTTATAACAGACGGCGGGTGAATTCCTTTGTGGCCCAGTGTCGTTTGGCCGCATAGTGAATTTTTATGCTATGCCTCTCAACAATATCACTATGGATAACATCACATTTTTTAAATAACTATTTGGTAAAGTAACATCATCTGTCATTCAATATCTATCTGGTAAAATAATCAGCATTTGAATATCTACTTGGTACTAATCATTCAACTGTTAAATGTCATATTTTTACCTGAATATCTATCACGACTTTTGCACATAATCTCGGTTATCACCGTTTCAAGCCCGTACAAGAGGCCGTTTCCAATGATGATGATGATGATGATAACATTATTTTCAGAAAATTGCTCTTACAATACCTTGCGTTTTATATTCATAATATTGTTGCCCGTAAAAGCGGCTTGGTCACATGATGATGATGATGATGATGATGATGATGGCCGTTTCCAATGATGATGATGATGACTGTTAAATGTCATATTTTTACCTGAATATCTATCACGATTTTTGCACATAATCTCGGTTATCACCGTTTCAAGCCCGTACAAGAGGCCGTTTCCAATGATGATGATGATGATGATGATGATGATGATTTTTTTTTTTTTTTTTTTGATGATGATGATGATGATGATCATGATGGGTGAATTCCTTTGTGGCCCAGTGTCGTTTGGCCGCATAGTGAATTTTTATGCTATGCCTCTCAACAATATCACTATGGATAACAACACATTTTTTAAATAACTATTTGGTAAAGTAACATCATCTGTCATTCAATTTCTATCTGGTAAAAATAATAATCAGCATTTGAATATCTATTTGGTACTAATCATTCAACTGTTAAATGTCATATTTTACCTGAATATCTATCACGATTTTTGCACATAATCTCGGTTATCACCGTTTCAAGCCCGTACAAGAGGCCGTTTCCAATGATGATGATGATGATGATCGTTCACCCCACTGGTGTTCTCGACTTATGGTTTCAGCGGGCCTGAGACAACTCAATTCCTAAAGTCTCTTTCTTGCCTCTCTCTTTGTAGAGAGAAGCCAGGATCTCAAATATCCTGTTGTCATGGGTATGTTGCGTACCCGCCTGTCGTTTTGCCTCTTGAGGTGGGCCATTACGTGCTTTCGTGGTTGCCGAGGGTCTTATAACAGACGGCGGGTGAATTCCTTTGTGGCCCAGTGTCGTTTGGCCGCATAGTGAATTTTTATGCTATGCCTCTCAACAATATCACTATGGATAACATCACATTTTTTTAAATAACTATTTGGTAAAGTAACATCATCTGTCATTTAATATCTATCTGGTAAAATAATCAGCATTTGAACATCTATTTGGTACTAATCATTCAACTGTTAAATGTCATATTTTTACCTGAATATCTATCACGATTTTTGCACATAATCTCGGTTATCACCGTTTCAAGCCCGTACAAGAGGCCGTTTCCAATGACGATGATGATGATGATGATGATGATGATGATGATGATGATGATGTTTGTTTTTTATATTTGTAGTTCTATTGTTGACATCTTTTGTCTTTTTCTTTGGGTTAAAAGGTTAACTTCATCCTTGTTTTCTTATTGCCTTGTATTGGAATTTGCCCATAAAAGTGGCTACTGTGATAATGCATTTTTATATTTCGTGTTTTAACATTATTTTCAGAAAATTGCTCTTACAATACCTTGCGTTTTATATTCATAATATTGTTGCCCGTAAAAGCGGCTTGGTCACATGATGATGATGATGATGATGATGATGATGATGATGATGGAGGTCGGTTGGTGATTCTGGAGCTCTGGAGGTGGCTGGATTTGCTTGCAGACTGGGGAAGCTGGAGGGAAGCTGGAGAAGAAGCCTTGGATGCGACTGCTACTCTGCTGCTGTTTTCCTGTGTTGTGTTGGGTTTTGTTGCTTTTTTCTCCTATTTTCTGTTCACTTTTTGAGTTAGCAGAGTTAGCATCTCGCCATTGTCTTGAACAGTACCCGCCTGATCAATCTCGCCAGAGCATCGTTCATCAACATCATTGCCACCTACCAGCAGTGGGCCTGCAGGGGCTGCCAGCCTCGCACCTCCAGCCGTTGGAATACTTTATGCCGTGCTGCCAGTGTCAATCAAGTCGAAAGTGTGTGAGATGCAGCTGTGTTCGGCATGGGAGGAAGTGTATTGATTGCTACCCAGGAAGGTCGCTACCTAGCACGTGCAACAATTCGTTATCTGCCTCACAGCCTTCTGGTGCTAGCAATGTCACTCGAACTGTCAACGCGCACCCTGCCAGCCAGCCACTTGCGGTTGGGTTTGCACCTCGCGGTGTTGATTGCGCTGGAGATAGATCGCAAGCTAGCGACAGTGACGGTGATTCACTGCATATAAATTCGACACTTCCGAGGAACTTGGTATGCGCAGATCATGCACGCGCTGGTTCTTCCCCTGCAAGTGATGTAATAACTGATCCATCCTCTCAGATTCAAGGTGATGGCCTTGGCACCTCACGGGCTGGAGCGTCAACATCCAACATTCATCCCACAGGTTCTCAGGTGGAGCTCCTGGCTACCCTAGATGCTTCGGGTCCTGAGTCCTCTGGACAAGCGGCAGACAGCGGTGATGCCGGCACCTCGTCATTACCGGCCGGCGATTTCGGAGGCGCGGTTGGTCGGCCGGCTCATCGCATTGGTGGGCGGAGCGGGGTGGATCCTGCGCCCTCCCTGTTGCCAGGAGCTGCTGCTGTGGGGCAGGGCTCGGCCCAGCCTGCTGCTGCTGCTTCTCCGGCTGCCGCGGTCGCTCGGCAGACTTCTACATCACAGGTCTCTCCTGCGGGTGCCAGAGTTAATACTATGAGCAGTGATGATTCCCTATCTTCGAACACCTCCCTCAACAACGACATATCCCGAGCGTATGAGAAGGTGGTGACCTGGCGGAGAAACTTATTCAACGTTCCATTGGGCTCGGCTGGTGGTGATTTTGTTGACGTGCTCACTGGGCTCATCAAGGGTTTCACCAATGGCTCCTCATTACGACCAGTTGCATGGAAGGCCGTCGGTGTTGCCTGCCACCTGCTTCTCCAGCGTCCGCATGATTCTAAGATGATGTCAAACTATAGCGACCATTTACGGCGTCGACTCACTCTATGGAAATCTGGCCGAATAGATGATCTGACTACTGAAGGAGAGTCCCTTCAGGATCGTCTCAAGCCCCGGTACTCTACCTCGTCTGGTGGAGGAGAGAAGAGTGATATCACATTCAGCAACCTGGTATTTTCGGGAAAAATTAAGTCTGCCATTCGCTACCTGTCCAGTGATTCTTCCAATGATGTGCTGGGTATGACAGATGTAGTGGACGAAGAAACTGGAACTACCGTGAAGGAGGCACTGTTGCAAAAACATCCACCTGCTGCCGAGCCCCCGGTTTCGATACTTCTCGCCGGCGACCCGGAGCCAATCAACAGTATAGTGTTCCAGAAAATCACACCGGAGCTCATCCGACGTCTGGGCCGACAGATGAAGGGGTCCTCGGGCCCATCTGGTCTGGACTCTGACGCGTGGTGCCGGATGCTAACCTGTTATCGCAAATCGTCAGATGGTCTCTGTACTGCTCTTGCCAGCTTTGCCCAATGCCTGTGCTCGGAGGACTTGGATCCGGAACACCTATCCGCATTTACCGCCGCTAGACTTATTCCATTGGACAAACACCCAGGTGTGCGGCCGATTGCGGTGGGTGAAGTGTTCCGCCGGCTTGTGTGTCGTGCCGTTATGCGGGTGCTTGAGTCCGATGTACTGCGTGCTACTGCTCCCATGCAATTGTGCATTGGGGTGCCGTCTGCCTGTGAGGCAGGGGTTCATGCAATGCAGGAGTTGTTCGCACGAGAGGACACGGAAGGCATCTTGTTTGTAGATGCTACGAATGCGTTCAATTCATTGAATAGAAACGCGGCCCTCCATAACGTGCCCTATGTATGCCCCGCTATGGCAAAGGTGTTCCAGAACACGTACAGTTCTTCAATTCGTCTCTTCGTCTCCGGCGGCGGGGAGATTGAGTCACTGGAGGGTACTTGCCAGGGCGATCCGCTGGCCATGGCTCTGTATGGTATCGCTACAGTCCCGATGATTCGGCGCCTCCAGGAATCCAATCCATCTGTGGCTCAGGTTTGGTACGCGGACGACGATTCTGCAGGTGGCCGCGTTTCTTCATTGTCCACATACTGGGGAGACATAAGCCAACTGGGCCCTGACTATGGATACTTTCCAAACCCACAGAAATCAGTGTTGCTGGTCAAGCCGGAGCATGAGGAAGAGGCCCAGCGCCTCTTCTCCGCCACTGGAGTTACCATCAAGACCAGCGGCAACCGTCACCTCGGCGGAGCGATTGGCAGTGAGGAGTTCTGCTCTGCCTTCATGGCCAAGAAGGTGGATAAATGGAAGCAGGTTCTGGATTCCCTGACGGGGATGGCTGTCACTCAGCCTCAGGCCGCATACACCGTTTTTACGAAGGGTCTGTCATCCACATGGACATACCACTTGCGTTGCTCACCTTGTTCGGCTGAGATACTGGCCGAGCTTGATGAGAGGATCAATGATTGCCTGATACCTGCCCTTCTGGGGGATGGCGTTCGTCCTGGTAGCCCTGAGAGAGAGCTGATGTCATTTCCAGTGCGTCTTGGTGGTTTGGCCCTCCCTCTGTTGCAGGATAGTGCACCAGCAGAGCTCGCAGCATCCTTGAGCATCACAAAGCCTCTTGTTCAGCTACTGTTGACTGGCACATATGCGAACCCTCCAAGCGTGCCTGGTGATATGGCAAGGAGCGATTTGTCGGATACTGCCCAGTCAGAGGGCTCCGGTGATACAACCCAGGAGGTTGCCGACCGAGTGAGACTCTCCAATCATGATCCCGTCCGCGATGCTGTTGGGGACACCCGCCAGCTGGCACGCTCGACTCGGACAAGCAAAATGCGGAGCCTATGCAGCCGGCAACAAGACATTAAGGCGGACTTGAGCTCGGAGCAACAATTTCTTGTTGAAATCGCGTCCGAAAAGGGAGTATCGTCATGGTTGACTGTTGCCCCGCGGTGGCAAGATGGAACCATCCTGAGGAAATCCGACTTCCGTGATGCCCTGTGCATCCGCTATGGGCGAAGGTTGAGTGGGCTACCCGATTCATGTGTTTGTGGTGTGCCTCTCAGCCCCGCTCATGCACTTACCTGTGCCACTGGCGGCTATACCATTGCCCGTCACAATGAGGTGCGGGACTTGGTTGCTGGACTACTGAGGGAGGCTGGAGTGGTGGACGTAGAGACGGAGCCCCGGCTATTGCCCTGCAGCAGTGAGCATTTGCCTGGTGGTCGTTCCCTCAACCGATGCGCAGAAGCTCGTCTGGATGTGCGGGCTCGCGGCTTTTGGTCGTGGCAACAGGACGCTTACTTTGATGTGCGGATCACTCATCCCGCAGCGTCTGTGTTGTCTCGATCACAAGCCCTGAGTCAGCTGAAGTCTCACGAGCGAAACAAGAAAAATCAATACGCCAGCCGTGTGGTTAACGTGGAGCGCGGCTCCTTCACGCCACTTGTGTTCTCGACGTACGGCTTTAGTGGCCCAGAAACTACTCAATTCCTGAAATCATTGGCCTCCCTGTTTGTTGAGCGCCATACTGAACTGAAGTACCCACTAGTAATGGGCATACTACGCACCCGTTTGTCTTTCTGCTTGCTGCGATGGGCAGTCACCTGCTTCCGCGGTTGCCGCGGTTCGTACGGCAAGAGGCGACAGCCGAACTCATTTCTGGCCCAGTGCCGCCAGGCGGAGTAGGGTGCTGCCTTTGGCCTCAACTTAATATAATGCTATTTGGTTTTTTCCCCTTTTATTACTCTGTGTTCATTGCTTGTTTTTGTATTGATTTACTTCCTTGACTGCTTTTGTGTTTCATCATTTTCCGGTTGGTTTTGTGTTGATTTCCCCTGTTCACTTTACATATTGTAATGATATACATTTGCTTTGCCCGTAAAAGAGGCTTTTCTCATGATGATGATGATGATGATTATGATGATGATGATGATGATGATTTTTTTTTTTTTTTGACGATGATGAAGCCACTTCTTTGGGCAAACAAAACACAATTTCCCAAGATGAAGGAGTGGAACCCTACACAAATAATAGTTTAAATGAATCCAACGCAAAGATCGTTTTTCCATGAAATACAACAATTGAACACAATTACATGCTTAAAGGCATGAAAGCAACAAAACAGCAACAAAAGGGTAAGCGCCATACCAATCCCGCATGCACAGTCAGGACACAGCACGATACTTAACAAACTAGACCTGACTCGGCCACGGCAATCGAGACATCATGAAAACATCTCGCCGGATGGTGGTACCGTGACCGAGCCCCACGTATGCACAACACAGCAGCACGCAGCAAAGCAAAAGACAGCCGACAGCGGAGTAAACCAATGACCTGGGAATAGTGAGATCCCGATGACTCGGCCTGCATCTGGCACAGTCTCTTGAGGAACACATTGCACAGCCTCCCACAACCACCATGCACAGAGAACACGAGAGGTGTGAAAGCGGCTCTTTCTACATTTGTGACTCTTGGCCCATATTCGTTCCACTTACGCCGCTCGTGCTGCTGGTACAATGCAGGAAGGGTTCTGGACCCGTAGGAAGGAGCATCTGGGCAAAATACCCTTACATCAAAAAAAGCTTCCTCCCCACGGGTCCAAAACCCTCGAGCGGCTATGTCCAGGCGCGCATCCTCTCGGCGGTTCGTTGACCGAAGAGGAAACCTCTCACCAGAAAGAGGTTGCAGCGCTGGTTCTGTCGAAACGGCAGTGCAGACTTCAGTCAATTCCCTCGCCAGCAGGTCACGTATCTCGTTATGACGAAGTGTCGGGAAGCCGCCCCTGGCGCAACATAGCTGATGCTCAACTGAGAACAGCTCACCACACACACAGGTTGCTGGTGTATTGGCTAGCGGCCATGCATATCTCAATGCCAGAGCATCCCGGAAGTCACGCTTGGTGAGACGAAAGCCATGCTCCGCCAGGGGCAGCACGCTCAGCCATGAGGATGATCCTTTCTCCGTGTGTTCTTCTATTCGTCGCTTCGTCATCTCATCGCTCGTGTCCACTATTTTGTTCCTGGCTGCCTTTGCGCGCTCCCGGTTTTCGGTGTGGACGACACGCTTTTTGTGACGCATTTCATCGATCATCCTCTGAAAGGGGGTACCAGCACCAGCAACATCAGCAGCCACATCCGGTCCAGGGTTTGAGTTGCCAGCGACCTCCCGCGGCTGCACCTCCGTTGCCGTCATCGTGGGAGTGGGAGACGCTCCACCACGGTCAGCAGTATCTGCAGAAGCCGGCACATCTCCAGCGAGAGAAATTGGATCGCTATCCTTAGCGAAATCGCCCAGAACCTCCTTCACCATAGGTCCGGACACTTGCTTGGAGCCCTGGTGCTCAAACCGTGGTCGAGTCGTGAGGTCCGGAAGGGCCATCCCACCATCCCGTGTCGGGAGCTTTAGAATATCAATGTCTTTCAGAGGCACACTCGGTTGTCCCACGAGCTCCGGTAGAAGTGAGGAGTGAAGCTCCCGCTCCAACGGCGCCAAGTCCTCCGCAGAAACAGCCATAGTTCGAAACACATAGTTCCATCTGTTGACTAAGCCATGGGTCAACGCAGAGTATGCTGCATGCGGCTCTGATGCGGCATAATTTGCTAAAATCTCTGTATGTTTCACCCACTCTTCTACTTTTGTCTCTTTGAATTCTCCGAGGAATGCCTCAGTCCCGATAGCAGCGCCCAGATACTGTACGCCACGAGACTTGACGTGGATAGTTGTGTCACCAAAAGTCTCGGCAGCCAAGGACTCAAAGCCAGGCTTGACGAGTAGTTGCGTTTTTGTTTCGTTGATGTTGTAGCCGTATTTTTGGCCCTCTTCCTTAAGGAGGTTGTACCACTTTCGCAATGGGGAGAGCCCTCCGGCAGCTGCCGAGTCATCTGCAAACCATCCCTGGCACACATCTGCAACATTGGTTCCGACTGACTTGACGAGAGGGGTGAGAGCCGTGGCATAAATGGCCATCGCAAGAGGGTCACCCTGGGTTGTGCCCTCCTGTGACAATAAAGACTGGCCACCACGCACAAAGAGGGATGCAGGGTCTTGGTAAGTATTCAATGTTATTTGTGCTAGCGGGGGGCATACTCGAGCAATATTGTGCAATGCAGCGCGGCGATTCAAGCTATTGAAGGCATTGCGAGCATCGACTAGCAACACTGCCTCAGCCTTTTCCGAAGCAAAGGCAGCCGTCATTGAGTGCACCATAGCCTCCACCCCAGCCGGGATGCCCGTGCAGGCCTGAACTGGTCCGCAGGCTTGCATAATGTCGGGTTTCATCAGAAACAATGCCGCCTTGGAGCACAGTCTACGAAACACTTCACATACCCCTATTGGCCGAACGCCAGGGTTCTTGTTGAGGGCAATGAGTCTGCAAGCTGTGTACGGTGTGAGTGAGCCGGAGGGGACTGAGTCGGTACAGATCAAGCGTGTGAAGCACGCCACTGCCTCACGCAGATCAGTAGATGCACCTTTGTAACATGTGCATAGCCGCCGCCAAGCATCCGCGTCCAGGCCGGAAGGACCCGCAGAACCATGCAGAGAAAGGGCAGTGCGTTTGATCAACTCACCATTGACGCTGGCGAAGTAGATACTGCTGACATTGCCCGCCTCCTCCTGAAGCAGGATGTCCGGTGCTGCCGGTGCCGACCCCGGATGCTTCCCGACGAGAATTTCGCGGACTGACTGGGATTGATGAGAATCAGAAATGATGTCGTCCATGCCCAAGACCGGTTTATCACACTTGGGCTTGGTTGCATTATCCAGCATTCTCAGTGCGCAGTGAACTCGGCCCTGTTCCATCAAGTGGCCAAACTCATGAGCAGGGTCTTCGCCACGCCTGGATCTCCGATTCTGCGATGTCTTGAGCATATGCTGAATAGTTCGACCCTCCTGCACTAGCTCCATATAGGAACCCTGGATCCATAAATTTAGTCTGCGACGAGTGTGGTCAGAGCACTCTGCGGCAGGGCAATTCCGACCTACTCGCTGGAGCACCAACGCCGGAAGCAGGAAGAAACGATATAGAGCAGTGGCTTCCGCTCCTCGGGACGAATTGAACTTTTGAAGTTCTGACGTGAGTGTCCGAACAAACTCTTTGCCAACACTGCCGGTCGGAGCCCGGAAGAGGTTCTTTTCCCAACTCGCCACCTCCTGATAGATGTCAGCCATGTCAAAAGGCATGGAGACCCGAGGGGTGGTGGGAACTGGAGAGGCAGCGTCCGGCTGGCTCGAGCCAAGCACCTGCGAAAATGGATCCACATCCGCATGACCAGAACCCGTAGCCTGCAAATCGATATTCCCCGTAGATGGGCATAGCTGGGGTTGGGATGAGATAAGAGTGGACCGTGAGTCATCCTCCCCATGTGCTGCCTGTTGTACAGTACCCCCAGCGCCCGAATCCACACTCATCAGTGGCGCACCAGAGTCAGATTCCTCCAAACTGGTAAGCAAGTCAACCTGAGATGCTGTCAGAATCAATGCAGTTGCAGCAGAGGTGCCACTCTGAATAATCTGGGGCTGAGAGCTCGGGACCCCAGGCACCGAAGCAACATTACGACAGGTGCCAAGTCGACCCCTCCCAGGATAGCAGTTACTACAAACTCTGCCAGCCCTGACACAAGCGCATCGTATGCACGTACCCCCTGCTTGGCAGCGACAACATGGCACCGCGCTGGCTAGACCACACTCGACTATGTCACTTGGGGAGAATGGCGAGGAATCAGAGCTGGGATGAATCCCAAGTGGGTGATCTACACGCAGCCAGGAGTCGACATCGCGCCTGCCACTGCCACAACCCTCATCTGCAGATGCAGTGGATTCATCAGAGCTATCCTCCGGTGATATGTTTCGCTGAGATGGCTGGCTGGCTGAACAACCTCCACCACCACTGACCACAATACCAGCGCCAACAGCGCCAGCAGGCTGCGAGGCGATGGATTCAGTTTGGTTGTGACAAAGGCTAGGGGTAGCTCTACCAGGGTAGCAGTCCACACAGCGCTTCTTCGCACGAACACATCTGCATCTAACACATTTGCGACCAATCTGGCAGTTGCAGCACGGCATCGCGACAGAACTGGCAGGGATAGGAGGTGTGAGGATGACTGAGGTGACGACTGCATCAGGACTGTACGACCAGAGTCACCAATCGTGTCAGAAACTGCCTCCAGCAGCAAGGCAGTCACACTCCTCTCCTCACTGGTCTAACACTGGCCATTGGGTGGCCATTGGGTGCCTCCAAAGGATAAAATGTGATGACCACTCCACCGAACAGCAACAGACAGCAGCGCCAGCCAAGTCAAGCTTCTCAGTTCCTCTCCAGCAACCAAGTCAACCAAGCAAACCAAGAGCCTCAGAATTGCCAACCGTTCTCCACTGAGCGATGATGATGATGATGATGATGATGATGTTGATGATGATGATGATGATGAAGTAGTGTTAGAGACAATTTCTTTCATTTTCGACCAATGTACAGTTTTCAAAGGGATCAGTAAAACAGTGAGCACAACCCAACTACCGTATTTTTTCGGAGTATAGTGCGCACCTTTGTATAATGCGCACCCTCAATCTTCATTGGGGGTGCGCACTTCAATCTTCATTGAAGTACATGCATTTCATATTCGGAGCATAGTGCGCACCTGCGATTTAGGGCCTAAAATAGCACATCTAAAGTGCGCACTATACTCCGAAAAATACGGTAAAGTTCATGTCCGCTGATTTCAGTGTTTTGCGATCTGAAAATGAGGATTTCGTGGACTGCCTTATGCACTGTGTAAGGCAGGTAATAAATTCAATTACAACCTGCAGAGATCTTCAGATTCATATAGACCCTCGGACCCAGATGAACCTACCTGCAGGATGGTCAGAGACGGCCATGATGGAATATTTGAAGAAAAAGAGGAGGCAACGAGAATGGTGGAGAAACCTTGAAGCAATCCAGACAACAGAAATTGCATGTACAACCGGTAACACATATACCCACAGCCATATGTGCAAACACACACATACACACAAACACACATACACACACACATACATACACACACATACACACACACATACATACACACACACATACACACACACACACACACACATGCACACACACACACACGCACATACACACACATAGACACAAACACACACACATACACGCACGTGCGCAAACACACACACACATATGCATATACACACATGCACACATACACACACATGCACACACAGTGTTGTACCCACATGCAGAGATTAAAAAAATACACCCAAAACAGCGTAGTTTAAACGCCACGTGCTCAAATAAGCGTCCCCAGTATGTGACCCTGTGTAACCAGACTCACAACAGCTCGTCTCATCTCTTGCATGCCCCTTTTTGACGCGACCAATTACGTTTAACTTCCAAATATAAGCCATCTCATTGAACATATAACTCATAATGTGTACGTTATTCCCGTAGCTATGCAGAAGACGTTACTTCAGTAACGTCTGGCGCTAGCCAGGGTCCACACAGCTTTAATTTGGTTTTTGTGTGTTTGTGTCACGCCTGGCGCTATCCCGTATCTGTCCCGTACCGGCTATGCCTTTTTTTCAGGCATAACCTGGGATTCAAACCCGCACTCTCGCCCTACATGCATTTCCCCATACACTTCGCATTCATACTCATTCTTCCAAGTTGCTTCACGTTATGATCAAATCGTTCCACCTCAGTACCCTCCTGCTACCAGCGCCACGAACGGGAGAAACGCAGCTGCTATGAGGAGCGTGTTCGAGAGATCGAACATGCAACTTTTTCACCTCTCGTTCTCTCCTCAACAGGCGGCATAGGCAAGTCGGCAACAGCCTGCTATAAGCGGATTGCCGGGCTCCTGTCCGACAAGACGAAGGAGCCGTACAACCGAGTAATGGCGTGGATTCGCTGCCGACTTGGCTTTGCTCTGGTTTGCTCCAGCATGGTTTGTTTGCGCGGTGCTCCACGACGCCCCATGCGTGTCAGCGATATGGTGGATGCATCTGCTACCTTGGCCGATGCTGAGGCCCGCTGTCTTGTATAACTGACTGCAAGTGGTTCCTAAACCAGTTCCTATTCCTCATTGTTGCTTCTTTGTTCCCCTCTAGTTTTCTTTTTACGGTATTATAATTTTTTTTACGGTATTATAATTTCATATTATTATAGTTTTATTTTTATTATTTGTCATGGCGACCCCCGTAAGTCCAAATAACTGGCAGGGCAGGGTTGCGCCTTTTTCTTTCTTCTCGGATTTGTATGATGTCAATAAACTGTTGAAATATAAAAATTAAAAAAAATGTACAGTGCAGTGCGTACTAGCAAGAGTCCATAACCCCCCAGAGTGTGCAACTCGTGATCCTTCTCAGCACAAATCAGTGCCGCAACGAAATCCAAACTTCATACGTCATGTAGTGAGTAGCGGATGTACCAGATATGCACATGGCCCCATCCGCCCATGCTTGACTATGGACCGGATGACGCAATGTTTGGATTTCGTTGCGCCAGACCCCAACCTGGAGTTGCACACTCTGGGGGGTTATGGACTCTTGGTACTAATACACAGCATGCCAAAACTGTACAGTGCAGTGCGTACTACAGTTTTGGGAAGTGAAATCCGACACTTGTCATAGGGGACAGCGCCACATGCACAAATGGACACCAATGATGAAATGCACTGCACCTAATTTGTACTATAGAGCCGTATGCATCCCAAACGGATCGAAAGGTCACAGTGTAGATACACACAGTTCACAAACATGGTACACATAAGGAGTATTGGTATCCAATCCCTATTCATTTTTGCCAGCATCTTTTGAACCTTGACTGTGATGAGTACGAGTTTTGTCATCAGACAGATAAAGTTGTATGTAGCGCATGTACTGTACGTATGCCGGGCTGCAGGGGCTGCAGACTGCATGGTGCAGTCCCTTATGCCAAGTGTTGGATTTCACTAGCCACAACTGTATTACACAGCATGCCAGGACTGTACTTTCACACATCATGCATATGCATGCATAGAAATTAAAAATAAAAATCGTCGGTGCGCCGCCAAAAATCGGTGCGCGCGTACTTGACAATCAAAGATAAATTTTACCATGGCCTTACACAGAAGACAAATGTCCAATGCCAATGGCACATGAACCTACTATGTACTATTACAATAGTACCGTACTATCTCCATTATAAGCCCAGCACTTATATTTTTTCAACCAGTCCGGACCCTGGGCTTATATTGGAGACTGGGCTTCTACTGTAGTCAGTTTCAAAAAGATTAGCAATCCTGGCGATCGCCCGCGGAGTTTGCCGTCTTACCGTATGAGCGCTCGAGCGCTGCCTGGAAAAACTCACTGTCAACTGGAAGAAATATTCCGCGCGAAAGCATGAAAAATGACAACTCACTAACGTCGGTACTCGTACATGTTCGTCTGGTTTACAACAAACGAGCTCTTCCTCGCATCGATATGGAGTCAGAGAGGACATGTCGAAAGTGTGGTAAATTTTGACGAGCGGGATGCGTCCGTTTTGTGACCAAATAGATTCTTTGAGCTGCCGCGGATGCAATTTATCCTCACGATGTGACGAAAACGGCATTGACACAGACTCATTCCCAAGGCCTTGAAGTGGCAGAGCTATCCGTGTGACTTCGACGACATTGTGACAAAAGCAGACGCCTGTGAAAGCTTATAGAAGACGGTGTTGACTCCTAAATTCAAATAAATTGGCGATCTTCAGTTACTAAAATAATTCTCAAACAGAAATCGATCGATCGATGTGCCGGTGTATTCAACAACACGTAGCTACAGCGCAATGACTTCCGTGTTCACAACTTCAAATGGCGTGAGCCAATCAAGTGTCAGTCAGTTCGGCAGGAAACGCGAGCTCCAACAACAAGTCGTTTGGCGCAGCCACCTTCTTTGTCTTGTACCAGCGTGATCACCAAAACAATGAAAAATCAAGAAAAAATATTTCACTTGAAGATTTGTTGGGATTTGAACTCACAACTTCATGGGCAGCAGACAGCATGCATAACCACAAGGCCAAAAAGGAAGGGATAAATCGTGGGTTTTGATAACAAATCGATACTGGCTTCCAGGGCAAATTATAAATCATGGGAAAAGGCCAGAAACCTGGCCGAAATACTAACTCCTTAACGGTTGGTCCAATTGTTCTGAAACCTTCACAGAACAATTTGCCGTGCCCTAACAAGCCGTTTTATGTACTTTGTTGTCCGAATTTCCCTTATCTTCATACTTTTTAAGACCCAAACTTGATTGCTAATCTTTTTGAAACAGACTGTAGAGACTGGGTTTATAATTTTCCAACCACCTGCTACATGAACATTGCCTATTATTTTTCATTCCCGTAGCTATGCAGAATACGTTACTTTAGTAACGTCTGGCGCTAGCCAGGGTCCACACGGCTTTAATTTGTTATTCGTTTGTTTATGTGTTTGTGTCACGCCTGGCGCTATCCCATATCTGTCCTGTACCCTACCGTAGCATCAAACACAGCTAGCTGGCCACATACAGCTGGTCGCTATATTTAAATAGGGCTTTCAAACGCAAGATCATAGCGTGAAGCAACTTGGAAGAATGAGTATGAATGCTAAGTGCATGGGATAATGCATGTAGGGCGATAGTGTGGGTTCGAATCCCAGGATATGCCTTAAAAAACGAATTAGGAAAATTGAAAATTTTATAACATCCCTATGCTTTTTTTGGCGTCATCAAGGCGGTAGACGGTGTTGTATTACCCTCGACCGTACCTGTCCCGTACCGAACCATCAAAGACGTCTGGCCACAATGCATATTCAAGTAGGGCTTTCAAATGCAAGATCATAACGTGAAGCAACTTGGAAGAATTAGTATGTATGCGAAGCGTATCGGGGGATGCATGCAGGGTGCGCGATAATGCGGGTTCGAATCCCAGGTTATGTCTTTAAAAAAAAAAGGAGAAATTTATAAGAATTTATAACATCCCCATGCTTTTTTTGTCTAGGTCATCAAGGCAAAAAAGCATAGCGTAGGGCCCTGAGCTTCCAAGCTCTCTCGTTATATCAGTAGCACAATGCTTCCCAGGAGGCACCCGGACTGCAGTTTTGTGCTTCCTGGTACACTGAGTCTGTACTTTAGATCTCGGGATCGCAGTCTTTTACCACAGCATGTGTTTGATGTGATACTGTGTGATACTGTGTGATACTGTGTGACGTCAAATATGCATGGACATGATCCATACGGTTCTCCATTATAAGCTCTGCGCTTATATTGGAGACAGCACTTGTATATCTTCGAAGTCCTCTTGGAGTGCGCTTATAATAGAGACTGAGCTTTTAGAAGAGACTGCGCTTGCAATAGAGATAATACGGTATTCCTTTCTTCCTATAAACAAAGCTAAAACGGTTCAGGTAGGCTATGTCGTAACGAGAGAGCTTGAAAGCTCAGGGCCCTACGTTATGCTTGTTTGCCTTATTACTCACCATGATTGTTATTCGATCGGATGGAAACACTTTTGCGATACAATGATGTAGTCGATCAGTTTTAATACGGCGGTTGTCTCTTGTTTTTGGCGTAGCCTTTCGCAAGCACGGCGACTCTCGAGGCGGCGGGACCTATCGTCTCCCATCTTCTACTCTCTGTAGGCACTGATGTCGACACCGTCTATTCAGACCTTCAACACTCTCACCCTAGCTGTTATTTTCCTCCTCCTCATAGTCCTCTGTTGATTTACAGCTTAAATTATTTCAGTAGACGCGTGAAATTCAACAACTAAAATTTTTATCGGACAGTAATTTAGATCTCCTTTCGAGTATTCCAACAATCTCACGCTCTATGGAAAGCTCTCTCCAAGACGAACACAGCCGTACCCAGTGCGCAAGGAGTAACGCCACAGCGCTATTTGAGAGCTCCAATGCCAAGCCTGAGAGTGCGCTACTGAGTTCTCAGTCATTTTAACAATATCGATCGCAGAACCGTCAATTTTTTTTGCAGGAGAGAGCTTCAAAATTCAGCTTCAGAATGACGTATGCTACTTGTGCAGGCGTGGGCAGCGAGTCAGTGAAAATCACTTGCTCGCGTTTCAAGTTTACGCCGGCGCTAGCTGGCTCGTGCCAGCAAATTTCATTCGAGTGTCATAACTCCGCGTTATGACCTTGGATCGTCTTCCCTCGTCTTCCCATGACCTCGGATAGTCTTCGGGTGTTTTGGAGCCGTCGGCTGAGGCTTTTTTGATACGATTAGACCTTTCGTTTGTTGATTTCGAACAAGGATTGACTGAATGGCGGAAGTTTGAAGTCACCTCAGCATGCACTGTACAGTCAGCCAGATATATTCGCCCTATAGGCGTTATAGGGCAAGTGCTCTTGGCATACTACTTATACAACAAGGGTACATATTAAAACACTGCAATCTACCTTATCCTTACATTCCTGACCCTTTAGCAGCACACCCAAAACATTCGAATGATAATTCGTCGGCCCTATGCCTACGGACCGCTGTCACCGCATCCTGAACAAGTTCGGGCATGATTATGTATTTTCTCCTGCCCACTGGATGCCTGTTCAGCGGCCTCTTGCTGTCGATGCATCCTTTCACGAAGTCCGTAAGTCTCCGAACGACGGGATATTTGCTTGGTTGTTTCTTGTTATTGGCGTAGCCTTTCGCAAGCACACATACTCTCGAGGCGGTGAGACCTCTCTTTTCCCATCTTCTACTCTCTGTGTAGGCACACCTGTCAATACCGTCTGCTCTGAGCTTCAACATTGCCACCCCTGTCATTTTGCTCTTCCTCGTAATCCTCTGTTAAAGATCTCAGAATTCTAATATACCACAACGGCGCGCATTAAAACACTGCAATCTACCCGATCCTTACATTCTCGGCCCATTGGCACCACACACAAAAGCATTTGAAAGCTAACGCGATAATGCGACATGGTTACCTTGATGACCTAGTTAAAAAAAGTATACAACGATGATGTTACATTTTTCATTTCTCCAATTTTATTAAACCATAAAAATCATGGGATCATGGGATTCGAACCCGTACTATCGCCTTGCATGCATTCACCCGATACACTTCGCATCCATACACATTCTTCAAAGTTGCTTTATGTCATGAGTTTGCAGTTGAAATTTATTTTATTTTATTTGAATAAGGTGACCAGCTGTCTATGATGGTATGGTACGTGACATGTATGGGATAGCGCCACATGCCGACGTCGTCAAACAAAAACAAACAAACGGGGCCTATTTTGAGCATAGACAGGAAATGCAACTATGTAGTTACTTGTTGTCGTGCCTCAAGTCAGCTTATCCGTCGAAATCCGCCGATCTGCACCCCTGGTCGGCTTCTCTGACTTCATCATCGGAGTCAGCGATGTCACAGGCGAAGGGCACCATCAGCTCTTGGATTGCAACCAGTGCATCGCCTCTGTCTTGTCTGTATTCGTCTGGTCAGTCCGAAAAGCTGACGGACTTGTTGCGGGATCATCGGATCTATGCACCCGCTTTCTGTCGCTGGCGATATTGGACTCGTAATTTTTTTGAAATTCACAGAATGTACATGACTGTACTGATGTATCATGATTGAAATTAGGGCCTATCCACACTACAACCAAAAACGCTTACAAGTCACTTTTCCTTGTAAGTTGTCATGGAGAACCGTGGGAAACGGCGCGAAAGTGAAAAAGTCGCTTGAACGTAATCAGCAACTTCCGAACCCCGATACAAGGCCACTTTTTACTTTCAAGTAGCTTTTCCAGGTTTCAGAAGTAGCTAGTTGTTGAAGTATTGATGTATCTTGAGAAAATGTCGAGGGTTGTGTTCTTTGAAGAGCTGGAAGGAAAGCTCATTGAGCTGTGGGCTGCAGAACAGAAAGCGAGCAATGGGACGATGAAAAAGCGGGCGGTGAACGTGAAGGAGATTGCCGTGAAGTTGAATTTATTCAGCCGCTAGCTGTATGGCGATACATTTCGGAATGAGATCACAGTGCAGATTGTCCACAATCGACGGCCATGCGAAGTAGTGCTTGCACACAGGAGCAGCAAGAGTCCTGCTGTGGGAAAGAAAGAAGATTATTGCTATTCATCCGTTTCCAAATCGCTCGTGCATTCAAAAAAACTTGATCGGCTCAATGATGGGCGGAGGTATGTCGCAAACAGCAACCTCTTTCGTCTTCGATTGTTCATAACTGGAGGCATTGTCCACTTGAATCAACAAACAGGGAGACATAGGTAGGAACAACAAGATAAAGCCTCCACGAACACATTTCTGAGTCGATACTTTCTCTTTCAGATCAATGTGGAACTCTCTGAGATAAAATTTTGAATATGAGGGGAAATTCCCGCGGGCGCTCCTCAAAAGTCACGTTTCACACCGGCTGTTCTTGTGAGTGTGGATGCAAGTGCAATTGCACGCCACTTGAAAGAGGACGCTACTATGTTTCACACCTGTAGTGTGGATATGACCTTACAATAATAATCGTTTAGCCGACAAGTCGATCGTTATGGTATCAGGCTATCAGCTAAGCCACTAAGGAAAAAACGTAATCGTTTCAGCACTAATTATACATATGTTAACCTTCACTTTCCCTAAAAAGGAGTATTTCATATATTTTGTTATCATTGTATTAAATATATTTTATCGGCTCAAACTCCAATAAATACTGTTTATAAAATACTCCTTTTTAGGGGAAAATGCAGTGCTACATAGAAAAGTGCGGTGGTATTTATTGAGTCAAAGCAAATTTATTAATTTTGAATTTGATACTGTTGATGGTGTGGTCACTAATGAGTGTGGGTATTTATCAAAGGTCAATACAGGTGGAATCCTGATAATTCGAATATGGCTTAATTCGAACACACCGCTTAATTAGAAGTTTTTCCAGGACCGATTTCTATCAATACGATTCCCACATAAAATTTCCGATAATTCGAACCCCGAACTGGACATGTCCGGTTAATAAGAGGTCCCACAGATTCCACTTACATAGAAAATGTGTGGGATTTGTGCTGATCATTCGAAGTTAGCAAATTGTACTTCCTCCGCGTCATCGAAATTGTCGCAGTTTGACTAGTGACTTGTCCCTTGTTACTGACAATTCCATAAGCTAAGCCATTCAAAACATATTACACAGTATGATAGTCTGAAGACTAGAGTAACGTTCCAGGACAGTTGGACTGAGAGTTTTCATGCAGAGATGAAGTCGCCGTCGTCTCTGATGTCAATGGACGCAAAAATATCGTTCCGAAATATTTCTAGGAAGGTTGAAAGTTGGTCGCGAAAGGACAAGAGCTGCTATGCTTGTCGTCTGCTAGCTCTGGATGATTTCTACTTCACCACCAACGAAGACTAGTAAGAACACACGATCGTTGCGAGGTCGCTTGATTACCGTCGGCGGAATCACCTCGATCTTGAAATGAACTTTTTTTAGCCGTGGCTTGCCCATTTATTTTAGCTGTGTGGTCACAGCTCATGCAGGTAAGTGTACTATCACGTCCAGCGCGCCGTCTTTTTCAGCATCATTGGTATACCATGGTACGGCACCTGCGCGTGCATCACTAGCACTACGTGTAGAGTCTACACGGCTCTTGCAGGTACAATCATGTACTGAGTGTCTCAGCCAGAGAAACGAGTGCTGGTGAGTAAATATCCCGTTTTATATCAAAAGTCAAACTGCGACAATTTCGATGACGAGAAGGAAGAAATTCAAAGTTCACTGTAAACTGTACTGGTGAGTTCAGTTATCATGAGCAGGCTGTGCCGGTCAGTTCAGTGTCCATAAAATTTGTGTCTAAGGTCCATAGCGCAACTCTGCGTGACCATGAGAGCATTTCAAGTGACATACATGTTGAGTCGTGGGTTCATGTTTGGATAATTAGAATGTCCGGATAATTAGAAGTTTTTTCCTGGCATTTTGAGGTTCGAATTTTCAGGATTTCACCTCTACATGCTTTTTTTGCCTAGCTCATCAAGCTCATCAGAACTGATGGAAATGTTTGTTTTTTCATTGATTGCCTACATCATTGTATTGCAAAAACGTTTCAATCAGTTTGAATATGAGGTACGCAAAGTTGATTGAAGATTTTATTGTGAAATGATATTTTCTCTCACTTCATCCACTTTTGGATTGCTCCTTCTTTTCCTTTTATCTCCTTATAATCGGATTTTCTGGCCTTTTTGTAGTAATACATTGACCTGTTGAGCCAATGAGGTAAAATTATATTCCATACCATATGGTACAAAATAAGGGTGAAACAATTATACCGAATATTCGAATACTCGTTTGGATTTTTCAAATATAATCGTACTTCCTCCGCGTCATCGAAATTGTCGCAGTTTGACTTTTGATTTAAAACGGGATATTTACTCACCAGCACTCGTACCAGAGGCAAGGAATCGGACATAGGCGTTAGTCATCAGTATAGGGTGATGGCAAAGTTCTATTTTCTGTTATTGGAAGCTGAAATTTTTGAACTAGGCGCAATTTCTTCGCTGATGTCGCCGCGATGGTAATTTCGACTCACTGAGATCAGTCAGGCGTTGCAGCCTGCACATTTCTCGTGCTTATGGCCATTCAATCAAGCTTCATCATTGTTTTACCTTAGCTGGGGTGAGAATGACTTCGTGGAACAAGAAGCAGCGCTTGGAGAAACATCGAGGGATCAGCAAACTAAATGCATGCAACAGCGATAAAATTTGTTGCTCTGGCTGAGACACTCAGTGCATGATTGTACCTGCAAGATTGCAGCTATGTAGACTCTACACGTGGTGCTAGTGATGCACGCGCAGGTGCCGTACCAGTGATGATGAAAAAGAGGGCGCGCTGGACGTGATAGTACACTTACCTGCATGAGCTGCGACCACACAGTGTGCAGACTGTGTGGTTAACATGTGTTCACCAGTATAGAGAGCCGAAATGACCCACCAACCAATACACCCGGAGAAAGACTGCCAATCAGTTCACTCGGGGTTGTATCACTTGATTTTTAAGGCCTTTGGTGTGCGAATTCCTAGGACATCAAGAATACTCGAATACTCGAATATTCGATCGGAGAAGATCAGAGTACTCGAACTCGGGATCTCAATGCCAACTTTCACCCCTGATACAATAACGTCCTTGCCTTGATAATGCGCTTGTGCTTAACTGTTGCTGACGGCCGAATGCATGGTTGCCTGTGGAGCACATTAGATACCTTTACAGTCTCCTATAATACACATCCTGTCCGATGACAAAAGAGGCTACGGATTTAGTTTTTCTGCGCATTATCAGCAATGACTACTGGTTTTCAGCAACTTGGGTCTCCTATAATACAAACTGTCTACGCTTTCGTAATGGTAACATAATGCTCGGGATAGGACTCGCTACTGATCTTCAGAAACTCGGCATGACCATCACTCACAATAAGACTGTTGTAATGTTCATCATTCCCAAGCGGTCGCTGGTTTCTCCCACAATTTCATCGTACTGTTGTATGATATGCTATACGACACCCTTATACCGTACAAAACCGTATTGATGTCTGGCGCTATCGCCTTCATCTCTGGTGCGGGTGTAATCTAGTGACTTCCTACATGAGTTATACAGTCAATTTCGCTTATAACGACACTCGGCAGGGCATCAGAAAAGTGTCGTTATTCGCGAAGTGTCTTTATCCGAAGTCTCATTATATGTGTCACAGTTGGATGGGACTTTGCTCCGGGCATGAAAATTATGTCGTTATTTGCGAATTGTCGTTATATCCGCAGTCGTTATTAGCGAAGTTGACTGTAATAGACCAATCCCTTTGTCTGGGTTCGTGAAAAGGGCCACGCGTGCAAGTCAGCGCGTGTGATGTGCATGGTTTTATATCTAGTTGGTATGTAGCAGCTTATGGGACAGAGAGACTTTTGCTCCCCGAGCTTGTGTATGTAAATAGTGTTTTACGTCGACCATGGCGGCTCGATTTGAATGGGAGAATGGCTGCTCCGATGCGAACTCTAAAACCAGAAAAAAATAATGGCTACTATTCCCAGCCATACCACAACGAACTGATCGGCTACATCATTGTATTGAAAAAAGTTTCAATCTGTTCAAATAACATGAATTATTTATTATTATTAAATGTAAAAAAAGAGAAGAAACACATGGAAACGAGTTGTGCAGCAACTATCCACGACTGTAACAAGATGATAACTTGTCAGAAAGTGCGATAATAGGGCACACAACTGACAGGCTACTGAGACATTGAGCGACCCGATGCCTAGCTCTAACACATCCCCAGTGCGCAAACCAACAGCCTTCCAACTTGGAAGGTTCATGGTTACGTAGGACCGGAGAGGGGAAGGTGAGCGCAGCGAGCGAAAAATGTCGTGGATAGTTGCTGCATAACTCGTTCTCATGTGTTTCTTCTCTTTTTTTCTTCTCTTTTTTACATTTAATTACTGGCTCAGTATCTGAGTTAGAGAAATAACACTAAGAACAACAAGAACAACAGCAGTAAAATTTACAATTGTTAATTATATCAATGAAAGCGAGAGCAATGACGAATGCGTGTACTTACACTAAACTTGCAACTGAAAAATGAACAAAGAAGAGAAGGGGACAAAGTGATAACAAATAACAGCAGTACATTACACCTAGAAAATTAGCGGACAAGCTTGGCCGCACAAAACATGACACTTGACTTGAACAATTTCAACCCAATTATACTATCCTTCTGTGCACACAAATTAGGCTTATACAGACGCTGACAGATGGCTTCCAAAACTTTTAACTGTAGTCCATAACCATGACGACCACGGCACAATACAGTGAAAGAAGAATCGGAATACGAATTGCAACAATCAGGACCAGCCAACTGATGATTGTACACTGAAGACTTGCTCCCACGAAACCTACGCACAACACTAACCTTCTCACCGGCACTCTCACGATCACTACAATCGTAGCTCTCTCTAATTTAGATTTTCTATAATAGTTCAATTTAGTTTTCATTGTCCTTTAGTACAACGAAGATTCCTGATGAGTGTTGTACGAAAACTTGTTTGAATCCTCATTTTCTCAACATCATTTCTTCACATTTTCATCAGTATCTGAGTTTATTATCATAAATGTATTATTTTAATTTCATGAGGAGCTAGGCAATAAAGCATAGAGTAGGACCCTGATCGAAAGAAATTAACTTTCTCTTTGCATTCGAGGGTAATACGACACTGTCTACCATCTTGATGACCTAGGCAAAAAAGCAAAGTTGGGCGTGCATGGTCTGTTGCTACAACCATTCGTTCTATCGCGAGCATGATCACCTATCCAATAGTCTATTATATTAATAATTCATATCTTTTGCATCTTTCCCTCGAGTTGGTCTATTCTTATTAGGCAATTATCTGTTATAGTCACCACTATAAATAAAATCCAATCCAATCCAATCCAATCCATAGGGATGTTATACATTTTTCATTTCTCCTATTTTTTTTAAGACATAACCCAGGATTTGAACGCACACTATCGCCCTGCATGCATTCCCCCGATACACTTCGCATGCATACTCATTCTTCCAAGTTCTCGTTAAGATCTTGCATTTGAAAGCCCTATTTTAATATTGTGGCCACCTGTCTTTAATGGAACGGTACGGGATACCGGCAGGCATGCTGATGGCGCAAACAAACAAACAAACACGGAATTAATGCTGTGTGGACCCTGGCTAGCACCAGACGTTACTGAAGTGACGTCTTTTGCATAGCTACGGGAATAACAGACAGTGTGGTATACACGGCAAGAGTCATGAGTGTGTATGCGTGCCTGAAAAACAGGGCATTTTCACAGTGCCCAGTTCATTTTCATCATTTTCGTGCACACATCTACTCTCATGTCCATATGGACGTGGCCATGTACGCCTCCTGCATGTCTATAAAATACTTGGAATCAAAAAAAAACTTTCTTGACCACAAGGCGTGTTTGAAATTGCTTCGCATTCCATGTAAGTCTGGTGGAGATTCGCAGCTGAGTCCCTGTGACTCTTTCTTCTGGTACGTTTCCTCGATTTTTGAATTTCAATGACATCCCATATGGAACGAACTGTTGCTGTGTTGATGTGAGGCCCCTCCGAGGATGAATGGAGCAAACCTTTGAGCGAAATGGGGAATTTGGTTTTTCATAAATGTGCGGCGGATGCAGTCACTGGTCTGCTTTTGCCGCTTCTCGCCCAGCAGCCCACCAGGAATCCATGGGGCAACAACATCCTAGCGGCACTCGGATACACTCTGGTCTCGCCTACGAGCGAGGATAACCGTGACAGGTGTGTACTAGACTACAACAATCTCATGGACAGCTTTGCACACAACTGTACGCCCAACATACAGTAGGGTGCTAGACTTCGTGCACGCATAACATAATCAATGGCAAGAATGTTTTGATACCAGCCCGAAAAACGTTCTAGCATTCCTATTTCCGTACTCGCGCGATTAGTGCTCCTGAGGCACTTTTCAATGTCCATCACAGATTGGGCAGTATTCAAGAGAGGGCACTGTTTTTTCATTGCTGGTACATTTGCGTCATCCAGCTTAAAACAAAGAAAAAAACAGAGGCTAAAGTGTACTGTAAACGCTCACGACTCCACAGAAACGGTAACAAGACCTGCGATTTTGTTCCTGAAAACACCAGTGCAAAGCAATGGCCAAGAACATTAGCAAAAGAACACCAAACTTGCACATGGGCTTGGTTACAAGACCGGGTGGGGAGCACTATTCAAGAAAGGGCTTGATTTTTCCCTGACTCTTGGAGACTAGGGCACTTTTCGAGAGAGGGCTCTAATCGCGCGAGTACGGTAGTTGTGTCGTAAGTTTGAGGAGATTCGTTCCATTGGACATCAGGGATCGACTTCGTAAGCCTCCCATTGGCTCCCGCTGCTACTCAGATTCTGTCACGTTGCGCTCCGTCGAATGTAATCGAGGCATATATTCGCAGTAACAAGAACTCACCTGAACAACGATGGCAACTCGTCGGTTACAGACGCCGGTATACGAACAACTGCGAGAAGAGTAGAACTACTGAAATCAACTTGACTGAATAACTTTGGCCCGCACTTGAAACTGGTAAGCTTACACTCGCTTGCCAAACGTTTAGAAAACAGCACTCGTCTGACCAAAACAATGGCTTCACTTCCTTCCGAAACACCTTTTCACATCCAAACGACCAAAGCATTACATTGTATTCTGTTTCTGCTGGCATCTTCTCACTAGAGAGGTTGCGCACAACGAAAATTCGTAAGATTTCGACCGTCCGGGTTCGAGTAACGAAAGTTGCTACAAAGATCCGTCCAAACGCGACCGAAACAGAGCAAATCTACGAAACTATTTTCGTTGCATGGAGTACTAAAATACTGATATTTTACAACTCCCGGTGTTCAGTTGAAGCCCCACATCAGGGGTCAAAGGTGTGAACTTTGACCTGAAGACTGAATCTTGTCCGAATTGAGGCAGAACATTTTTATTTGGTTGGTTGGTTGGTTGGTTGGTTTTTATTTCACTTCGCACAGTTGCGCTTTCATGTTCACATTTTGGCTCGTTCCCACATACCTTTTCTTGTTCATCTCGACAGTTGTACTTTTGACTTCTTCTTGTAACGTTGCCATGTCTCAGACTCCTGACCCCTCTTGCCTGAAACCAACGTCTGTCGCCATGAGCCCAGTGGCATATGCCAGTCCTAGTCGTGGTGGCGTTTCACCCAGTATAAGTGTAAGAAGATCGTTCGATTTGTGTATGGACCTTGCCATACTGAGGCAACTGCGGTCGCATGAGTGCCCCTTTAGAAGAGGGAGCCAAGCTATGGACATAGTTGCTGCTGAATTATCCAACTCGGATCCAACCAAGTTTTGTGGTATCAACAAAAAGGGTGTGCGTGATCGAGTTTTGCTGCTGCTCGAGCTCTTCAACAAAGGCGATGAGTGGAAAAAACGGCAGTAAGTTTTTTTGGGTGTTCATGTATCAAGATACAAGTACATGTACAATACATGTATGTATTTGTTGCACTGAGGTATACCCCCCCCCACACACACACACACCAATGCAAAAAAAGTGATCTTAACGGTATTTTAAATACCTTTAGACATCAAGCAAAAGAATCCACAGAGCCGTGCAGAGAGGTCGTTTGCATATACAGGTACATATGGAACATGGTACTGAATGGTTAGGCAGGGGACTACATGTAGATGAATTTGCAGTGTTGCTTTGATGCTCATATGGAATAAGTTTATACGGCACATCGACGTCCCATCCAATCCATGGAAACACATCCTCTCATGTTAGATGTACATGTACATGTATGGGGTGAAGGACAAGGCTGAAATTTAAACCGTATAAATTGACGTTTAAAAGTTATCTTTTGGTGACTCATTCATGTTTGTCTAAATATGCTTTCTTTCACCTTTCAGATCTGGCACTGAGGAGGAGCTAACGGAGAAAGGCCAGCTTCTGGCTGAGCTCCAGGAGCTTTATGCTGAAAAAGCCCAGCCCAAGCCTGCTGGTGATGGCGAGAAACAAGCTGCCCTCCAGGCGAGAAAGGATGCGTGCGTGACGCTGGCCAGTAAGAGTAAGGAAGCAGCAGATGAGCCCGCTGCAAAGCGGAAGAAACATGGAACGTCGAGTGTTGAACTCGCTATTGCTTACCTGAAGACCTCACAGGAGGCGGATGCAGCAGTAAAAAAAGCACAGCTAGAACTGGAACAGCAGCAGCATCAAGACAAGCTGCTATTAGATAAAGCCAAGATGGACCTTGAGGAAAGGAAATTCATCGCGGATGACATACAGAGGAAGAAGAAACAAGAGATGGACGAAAAGGATCAAGCAGCCAGGCTGAAAAGAGAGGACGAGAGGGAAGAAGATGCAGCTGCTGAGCGCCGCGCACTCATAGATTTAATGAAAACATTTGCTTCCAAGTTTTCATAATTCCCCGCCACAAATCCAGCTTGTGACCTCAGGCCACATCACCGAGCCACCAAGCTGAGAATTGAGGCGTCATCGAGTCTTTGCCCTCCCCACCACCCACTCCACCCGCCTTCAACGTTCACCCTTGTACTCCGCATGCTCTCAGTACAACCACCTGCCACGACACTTTTATTCCCTCTGAGAAATAGATGCATTCAAAAGAGAAGGTACCCTGATCATAGTATTGCAGTATCCCTGCTTTACAGTTTACACATGACTAGCACATGTATTTTGCATGACTCTTATAATTACTCTTTTTACTTCTTTCGGACAAGTCCTACATCATGTACCTCACACATGACTTGACTACATCAGGAGTACCGCGCTTCTAGAAAGATCCTAGATCTTCCATGCATGCTGCTGTCATCACTTCTAGTGTCACTTCCTTTTAGTTAGTACAGTCATGCACAGTCATGTACATGTATGTCATGTTGTTCCGGACTATTCCAGACCTTCCACGTCATATGCCCGATGAGTAATGTTGCTGACTAAATTGCATAATATAGATATCTCATCTTCTAGAATGCCTCGCTTAGTCATTATGTTAATGTTACGCAATGCTCACTTCATCTACCTGTATAGCAATGATGATCTAGGTTTGCCTTCTCCACTATTCTAGAACTTGTACTAGAAGGATGATTTCGTAATCACTGCAATTTGCAATGTCATATACTTTGCTCGCCTATAAAAGCTGCTGTCTTTTCTGCCACCATGAGATTAGCTCAGATTAGATTAGAGATTAGATTAGAGAAGAGATCGGAGAGATCCGATAGATATCAGAGAGAGAACAAGATAGAGTTCTGTTCACTTAGGAATATTTGATATAAGATAACCTCCAGGCCGTGCCGGAGTAAGTTCTGATACGTTCGTTGACTGACTGTGGGTAGTTGCCTCCTTGCCTTAGACCGAGCACATTACAGGATCATCAATTTGCACATGCTCCAACCCCCGCTGTAGCCCAGCCTAGGAATATTATTTTAATCAAGCTCTATCGCCTACCTGTCTTCGCAGTGGATATACTTCCTTCTTCGTCTTTACTTAAAAATGAAGCACCCAAACCACGGCTGCCACTAGCCACTGTTTCTCCCGGTTTATTGCACTCACTCTGATTGATAACACATAGTACTGTCTCTCTCTTATTGGCTACGGCCATCGTGAGAATAAAGATAATAATAAATAATAAATAATTCGCCGTCACACGCTACAGTGTACTTTAGTAATAGTATTATCTTTATTAGGATGACCCAGAGGCTTATCGCCTATCAAGGGGTTCACCGCTTTGAAGGGTGTACATGTACATGTATGAGCTAAAGTGAAAGTAGTGGAAAGTAAAAAGTTGTTCAGCGTGAATGCGTAGGGGAGCACACAGGGGGGGGGGGGGGGGGGGGGGGAGGTATGTACATGGCGTGGGCATACCGGAGAGCGAAGCACTATGTTTGAAGTTACATGCTTCGTTTAAAAAAATTATATTATTATATACACAAGAGAGAATTTGGAAGCTTTGTTACAACTCTGAGTTTCACGTATTACTACGATCATCAGGCAACTGATGGATCCAAAACAAGCAGCCAGAACATAAGGGGGAGCAAGGTGGGAAATCCTGAGGGGTGTCATAGGCGACGCGTATCATAGCGCAAGAGTCAGGTGCAGGCGTGAAGTTGCCAAGTCTTCAGATTTTGGGCTATGCAGCAGTAGTTCCGGCGTGAATGATATAGAATAGAGCAGGGGAAAAATGCCAAATCTACACATGCCCACACCACTACACAAACATACACCCACACCCTCACCCTTTTCTCACATACACATACACTCACACGCGCGTCGTCACACACATTCTCTAAATCTCTCTCTCTCTCTCACACACACACACACGCACACACACACACGCACACACACATTCATTCTCTATATCTCACTCACACACACACACACACACACACACACACACACACATTCTCCAAATCTCACACACACATTCTCTAAATCTTACCTATACACACACACATTCTCCAAATCTCACACAAACATTCTCTCTCTCTCTCTCTCTCTCTCTCTCTCTCACACACACACACACACACATATATACACACACACACACACACACACACACGGCCACAATACTCATCCTTTCATTCTCACACCTACCGCACACATATTTGCACCTGCACTTATCCAATCACCCACACGCACTCTCTTTCTCACGCATGCACACAAACACACACACACACACACACTCAAACATGCACGTGCACACTCACACACACACACACACACACACACACACACACACACACACACACACACACACACACACACACACACACACACACACACACACACACTAGGCAGCGGGACTACCAGCTAGATTCACTTGACCTTGCGGGCAAAGTTACAGAGGTAGAACTTGTTTTAATGACGACACTTGGACACAAGCTCTGACCTCTTGTTGAGGGAGCGGGTCTTGTCGGCCCAGGCTATCTCTAGCTTCTCGGCCAGACACAGGTTGCAGCGCTTCGAGATGTTAGAGTATGGTGCGGCTCTCCTCACAACGGACCACCTGATACTGTAAGGTTTGTTTTATACATGAAACTCCGAAATAAATTGTGAAAGTTCTGTTCACCGTAGATATTGCACGAGTTCAGGTGGTTGCAGTTCAAAGTACGCTGACGTCTTGTTCCCTCGGCGAATGATAGTTCTGCAATTGCAAAGCAAAGCAGCAACTTTGTAGTAAACAGCGATGGGCTGAAGTCCAAGCTTCAGCTGCTTGTAATTGTTGATCAGCGCCCAGTAGGTGCTCACTTCTCCAAATGCCCACTCCACCGTTTGACGCGCGGAATTCATGGCCGTGTTGAACTCACGTTGTTGTGGAGTTACATTCCCACCAAGATACCCCTTCTGGATGAATTGGCTGAAAGGATACGCTGGATCACCGTACAGTGCATAGCACCGGCCATCGGGAAGGCGCACGTTGTTCTGAAGCTCGACCAGGAGATGGCTTTCCGCTAAGACTCCTGCATCGTGACGGCGGCCTTCTACAGGGCCAAATAGATGGGTGATTAGTCCATCCGGTGTGGTCACTGCTTGAAATTTTAATGCATGGACGCGCTTGTGCCCGTTGTAAAATATGCGCTGATTATGCCCGGGACGGCACATGGGGCGGACTGTACCGTCAATGAATCCCCAGATGAGCATATCTACACCAGTTTTCCGTTGGATAGCGTCGCTGTAGGACCGCAATGTAGCTGGGGTGAGGCATCCTTGGTCAAAAGGGTTTTCGATCACGTGACTCCACCGGTTCCATATCCATAGCAGTGTCGTATTAAATATCCGACTTATATCTTCTTCGTACCGCCCAAACTCCTCAGCCAGATCTACCAATCGGCAAGGAAATGCCAATCGCCTCAACACAACCAGTAGACCATCCATCCCTGTCCACGTGATCCTATTGACGCCTCTCATAGTCTGAGGCATACGCAAAGCATCGCACAATTCGTGTAACTCCGCCTTGACAAATCGAAATCGGAGCATGCAAGCGTCATCTGGCAGAGATCGTATGCAAAGACGTGGAGGGAGTCTCCTCCTTTCGATGTTCAACTGGCAATCATCCTCCAACGCAAGGATAAGGAAAAGCAGCTTATCCTTACCCAGTAGACCTTTGTCGTAGGCAAAGAGCAAAACTGCCAACGTCTGATCAAACTCTTCAGCCATGCCCAACTCGTGCAGATAACGCTGTTTGCAAAGCTCATACACTCAAAAGTAGTGAGTAGTCGATTGCGATATGTTGTAGTCGAAGTAAGTTTGACTACAACAAAAAAATACGTCCTCCCCTTCGACTCGTAAGTTCGTCGGAGTGTTTGGAGATGAAGCTTTCAAGCGCTTCAACTCCTTCATATCATGAGAACACGGGGTCATGGGGTCATGTACTCTTGGTACGCGAGCAAACCAGACACGAAAAAGTTCACACGTAACGTTGTGCGCAACCTCACAGTTTACGAATATTCGTTAACTACTTTCGGTAAAAAATTTCGTTACGACGCTACGAATTTTCGTTGTGCGCAACCTCTCTAATATCCAACCGTTTATAACGGCAGTCTTGCGCGAAGGCAACCGACTCCTTTCACCGACACTGCCGAAGCTGCGTTTTCAAAATTTGAAAAATCCATGGAAACGGCTATGATGTGACCTTGGCTTGACCCTCGGCCTCGGCCTCACAGGCTCCGATATGCGCATGATTAGGCAATCTCCAAATTTCTGACCCGACACGTGATCATCACTCAGGTACTGGCAAATAGCCATCTCTCTTTTCGCGGACACAAGCAGCTCATTGTGCTCGAATGACGACATTTTCGGTAAGCAGCGGAGGTTGACCTTCCGACCTTCGAACCTCAACTTCTGTTAAAGCCTTAATGGCTTAAAGGGGAACTGTCATCACCACAACTATTTCCCTTATACTTATAGCAAGAGTAGATAAACAAGAGTGTGCAACTCCGGATCTCTTCTGCACAATCTGCAGATACCCCCGCCCGCGGCGGAATTTTTTGTTGACGTCACATTTTTTCTGAAGAACGCGCATTTTGCCCCAGCAGCCGAAGCGCCAGCACCGAAAAAGAGCCCTAAAAGTTGCACTTTTATTTTCCAAATCCGACCCCAGGCCCGGGAATTTCGAAAATGTTCTCAGTGAGGCTGAAAAGTGGACAAAATCCCCCCCGCCACCAATAGACACCACATCG
>NC_088646.1:16482953-16542953 GCF_964019385.1 Sycon ciliatum
ATATCGATCTGTTTTGAGACGGTGATATTGTAGATTCAACCTCCCTCTGCCCTCAGTTTGAAGGAAATTTTCATCAGCAATCGTTTTCTTGGTCTCCTCGCTGAAGCTCTCAGTAGTGAAAAAACCGTCGCGTGTGAGTAGTCCTTCGTGAATTTCGTGCCAAATTCCGCCCCAAGAATTTGCTGTCGTTCTGTTACCACACCCCAATTCCCCTTGCATGTATCTATCTGCAGGCGAGCAGCGGTTCGAGCCCAAGCAGGAGAAACCCGAAAAACAGGACCACTTTGAATGGGTAAAATAGTGCCAAATTGTCAGCATAATAATAGCATAAACTGATCAGAATAACTGTGCAAGCTGTGCCGTGGAGTATAAATAAATGGTAACTGATGGGCAGACCTCCCAGGAGTGCCACTCTGCACCCGGACCGGCAATGCGGCCCTACCTGCACGGTGTGTGACTCTGTTCCGCCTCAGGGCAGATTCACACACCCGTGCAACATTGATAAATGGACCGAATTAACGCACACGAGTGCAACAAGGTACCTGCAGCCAGATGCCTGCATATGCTGGAGCTGTGTGAAGAAATTGAGACGGGGAGAGATGCCATCATGCAGCATATGCACAACTGCGGAATGCACCGAGATTGTGCACGCACGCGACATGTGCCGTCAGCATTATCGAGAAATCTATCAGGTAGCTCACATAAACTGCGCAATGTGCCACGTGAGAGCACCCCGTGAGCGCAAGTGCCCAAATGCAGATGCAATCAATGCCATGCTGGACACAGCACTGAGAAACGATGACAGAATATGCAAGGCGTGCTACAAGGCACAAATGGCCTTGCTCGCCACTGACGGCACGGTCAGCACTGACCATGCCCTTGGCCAATGTCTCCATGCTGAGATTGAAGATGACGAACATCTGCAGGCCACTGTTTCGCTAGTTGGCAACACGATCCTGGCCAATGACGCAATGCTTCTGGCAACAGCACTGGACCACCTGAACGGCGATCAGCCAGAGGCATTGCAGAGGTCGGGAAAGTGGTTGTTGACTATGCTGAAACAGCATCTTGGCCACCACTTGGCTACCAGCAGAGGTGTCCTGGCGAAAAAGGACGGCACTCTCCTGTACCGCCAAGGCGGTGACCTTCGCACTGCCCTCCACTCAAACCTCCTGAAGTCCAGGCAGAACAGCGCTGACGTCACGTGTACCCTGGGTACACCAGGGTACACAATCCATTCCACCACATCTGGAATTCGCACGCTGCTGATGGAGCAATCAAAGGTGTTCGAGAAGAGGGAGTTCGCAGCAGGTGGGCTGACTGAACTGGATATCCAAGATGTAGTGTGCACTATAAATCCAGCATTGTGGGCCGCAGTCTGGAGCATGTTGTATGGTGATACATATGCAGCACCATCCACCTCTGCTGAGCACACCAAGCAGCTCAGGTGTGTGTACGCCATATCCGTCATGTTGCATTCCGCCAACCCGTCTTGCACATACCCGCTGCACATGCTGCTGACGGACGTGATGGAAACGTTCAGCCATTCCTCCGAACTTGTGCGTATGTTTGCGAAAGTCGGAGCGGTGGCTGGACGTGACACACATGCACGCTACAGGACGACTGTCATCCAGGAGAGGCAAGCCACTGGACTACGACAGGGCATGATGATGGCAAGCTTCGGGCTGGCATCTGTAGACAATATTGATAAGGATCAGCCAGGCAAACAAATGTATTGTCAGGATGCATCCCGCGGGTTTCACGGCACTTCTGTGCAACATGTCAATCCTATTCCGATTGCAGGCGCACTCAAGCCAGCAGAAAGGCCATCAAACCCAATCCAAGATTGTGAGAGGTAAGACAAGTGTTTTTAAACGGGTACAATGCATACAGTTCACCAAGCGCTGTATATCGTATGTACGTAGTTCCTCACCTACTCATAGACTACATGTACATATATAGTAGATGACAGTACTGTATACTGCTTACATTTTTAAAAGATGCTGGGGAGGACATTGTAACATAATGAGGCACTTGAACTTTCCTTTTTTTTATGCCCCGAAGGGCTTGTTTATGATGCGTGAAGTAAACGATTATATTGTTTGTTATCTGACCATGTCCCCTTGATTCAAGGCCCATCACCGGGTTCCATTGTGTAGAAGAAAGCCAATATCAACCAGTGGAAGAGGATATTAAGCCTAGCCGACACAGAACGCTCCGAGAGAAAAGAAAGGCGGACTCTGACAGCACTGTAATGTCAACTAATACAAATGAGGACCACGCGGACATTATCAATAACATAGTTCTGGATGTCACTAACACGCAAGAAACCATTCCAGACAATGGGCCAGTGACACACACAACAGTCCATGAAGTTCACACCGAGGCCCAGTGGTACGACAAGGCCAAGCTATCCATGAATAACTTCCTCATCAACGAAACAGACCAGGGCGAGCTTTCACTTCTAAATGATAAACTGCACACATACCTTTCTGGTGGCGGTTGCAATGGTGGCTTGAAAGCATTCTTTCGGAGTGAAGACATGGAAACCCAGGGTGAAGTTGCCAACATCGTATACCTTGGCGTTCTCGACAGACCTGCTGACAACAAGGACACAGTCAAGCACGTGCTAGATTGTCTGCACTCTATCTACGGAGTAGGGAAATTCATCAAGTGGTTAGTCGTTGTGGGTGATGGGAAAACCTATGATTACCTGCTAAAGCTACGGCAGGAGTATGGCACATGTCTCGAATGGCTCATCCCGTTCATAGGTGATTGGCACACCTTAAAAGCCACACAACCAGCACTGTTCAAGGTGAGATTTGATGCTCAAATCATCATGAAACTCTTGTCATTCCAGTGAAATGAGCAAAGAACAATGTACACTCATTGGTTTGGGGAAAAGATGCAAAAGGGAAAGTCTGAATGAATTTTTTACAATTATAACAATGTACAATGACGCAATAGCAATAATTGTAGTCGTAGAAGGTGGCATGTTATTTTTGTTATACATGTATGTGCACAAGCACACAATCTTTCCAAAATTCTGCCACTACAATCCCTCATCACATATTTCTGTCTCTCCGTCTGTGGCATGCACGCTCGTGCATGTGTGTATGTGCCGGTGTGTGTGTGTGAGCGCACGTGTGTGTGTGTGTGTGTGTGTGTGTGTGTGTGTGTGTGTATCTTTAGGCATACTGGGATGCAGGTTTGAAGTCAATGGCATCTGCAATGGGCTACAGAGGAGAGGCGTTGACTTCACTATCGCAATGCAGCAATTTTCGTAAAACTCATGAGCTGCTACTCACATCATACGAAGCCATATCCTCTGCAATGTTCTCTGCGTGCAAGGAGTCCCTGGGCAAAGAAGATGTTGACAAAGCAGAATTCACATCGTTCCTAGCAACACAAACGGATCCGACCTGGAGGTTTTGGATAGACTTTGTACAAAGGGACATGCCAGCATACATTTCTTTGTTTGTTGCAATAAGAACCAAGAATTGGAACCTAAGAATGAGTGCATTGAAAGGAATAGCCCCCTTGTTCCATGCGTTTGATAGGTATGCAGACACACAGGTATTGCCATTAGTGTATTGTACTGTATAGTAACATATGCCAGCTACAGAGCAGAGAATATGACGATGATTGCTTGCATTTCACACACATCATTCAGATTATTTGTGCCTTGACAAAGAAATAATATCTTCTAATTCTTGCCACAATCTGATGTCTCTATGCATTCTACAGAACCAATTATTTGAGGCTCATTCCGCAACATCTGGCACATGTTGCTACCATGCCAGAGCCTATCTTGGAACATTTTTCAAAGGGTGGATTTGCTGCCAATCTTTCTGATGCCAGCTTCAGTGCTGTGGCACTGGACGAACTCCATGAAATGAGAATCAACAAAGACCTGAAAATGGCAATGGTAAGTGTCCACACCATATCTACGGTGAATGCGCATTCGAAAAATAGAGTCGCGATTACTAGTTAAAAAAAAATATTGTCACATCACCGTTGCGTAAATGGCCTAGCGTGTCGCTAATTTCTCAAGTTTTGTCCTATCAGTGTTGTTTTAGGGAGGTACTGTACGTTGCAAAGCAAATTACCTATATATTTCAGATCCTGATATGGTCTTGTAATGTTATTAAATCTGGCTTCCTGCAGGTCCGACCAACACCCGAGTACATTGATCGCTTATCACATTATCTGCCACACAGGGCTCAACTGCTACACAATTTTGCTCAGCAAATGTTCCCTGGTTTTGAGTCAGCGGAAAATGAGGATGGAGCTGAAAGAAATGAGATTGAGGATGAGACTAAGAGCGCCAATTCCAATCCGAGCAAGAGAGATGCAATTCTTGCTGAGAACAAACAGGTAAGTGCAGCTGAGTGAACTGCTTTGATTGGATGCATTAAATTCAGTTTGAAATGCCACAAATATACACGCACGCGCATGTGTGTGTGTGTGTGTGTGTGTGTGTGTGTGTGTGTGTGTGTGTGTGTGTGTGTGTGTGTGTGTGTGTGTGTCACTGCTTGATAAAAGAAGATACGTGCACACAAGTTTATGTTATTCCTCCTTTTGTTTGTTCATAGGCCATGATCAACCTCATAACAAAGCACAACTTGTTCAACAACATCACTAATGGAAGAGGCTTGATGAATGTCTTCACAAACACTGTCGCTACAGCCGAGCAGCAGAAAGACTTACTACAATTCTACACAGTGGGAATCACGGAGTTCTCTGCATATGTTGAAAGTCGTATTCTGCATTCTCCAAGTGCACAGCCACCGAGTCGAAAGCAACGCTTGCGGACATTTGCACCATCTACAAAAAGAACCAAAACAACAAAGCAAAAGGACAAAGATGTGAAATTGATCACATCTTGTTTGAAAAAGCGACTTGCTTGGTCTCATCAACACAATACAGCAGCAACAGGAATTGGTGAGCAACTGATCCCATATCCTCGGGCACTGACTGAAGACGGAAACAAACCCAGAACTGGTACCAAGTCGACAGTAACGCAATTCTACAATGAAAGGTACACAATGATCATTTACAATATATTCTGGTACACCATGGCGATTTTTATTATTCGTACGGCCAACTCTGTGCAGAAATGTGTCGAGACTGATTGTTAATAAGATAAGGGCATGTAACATTTATTGATTGTTTATTAAAAGATATTCTCGAGAAATCGGTAGAGTTTTACTTAAATTTGTTACGATAAAGGTCGATATTTTACTTGGCGTTACATGTTTTGTTAAATAATCTCTGCTGCACCTTGATATGTTTTGTTGGTAGGTACAAGGATGCTGGCATCCTGACATCCAGCTTACCGCCTGGATTGTTGAAGCCAGCACTGGCTGTTGTGTACGATGCAATGTTTTGGCTTAACTCTCCACCGTTGTCTAAATACTCGACATACCACGAGTACGTCAGTTTCTTGATGGAGCGGTGGGTGTGTAAATGGTTTAAAGCTGGAGTTGGCAGCATTCATGTTGTGTTCGACCACCCTAACATTAATGGTCCTAGCCCGAAAGATGTCCTCCGAGAGTCACGTGACTTGAATAATGGAAACAATGATGGATCATGTCCATATGACCACACCACACCGATAATACCGGCTTCACCATTACCCACAACATGGAAGAAATACCTTGCATGCAGGACATGCAAGCGCCGGCTGGTTGAGTTTGTTTCTGTTTATCTCCTGCAGATTGGGAGACAAGGTTTGTCCAACAGTCAGTGGTTGGTCACAGCAGGCGGCATTGGTGGCGAAAACAGTGGCCAGGCACTTGGTGTCAACCCTCTCCATTCCGGCATTGTCAGAATCTCAAACCTGAAGTCAAATGCAGAAGAGGCCGACTCCCGTGTGTGGCGACATGCAGCACTGTACACGCATGCGTTGGTGTACAGTCCAGATACTGACACATATCATATTGGTTTGGCACTGCCACTGACAACGATTGTCATTGTGCAGCTAGATATGCCTGGATCAATGGAGAGGCGGTATCTCAATCTATCAAACCTGAAGGACAGCATCCAGAATGACCCTGAACTACAATGCCTGCCCGAAGATGCTCGCCTGCCTGCTCTTCAGGCTGTGTACATAATGACTGGGTGTGACTTCATCTCGTTCTTTCGTGGAATTGGCAAGGTAAACGTTTCGATTTCTCCACCTGTTATGGTACTATGTCGGCTGTGTGAAAGAGTGTAGTCGGGGTGGAGTGCACGTGCCGTGTATTGAATGAGAGCATTCTGCTTGTGTATGTATTGATATAGAGCTTCTGACAATGCATGCATTTTGGCCTTGTTGTCAACTACAGGTAACCTTTTTGAAGCACCTGCTGCAGTATTCGAGGTTCATCAACTCACCTGGCAGTATTCACCAACCTAATGCTGTAGGATTCGACGCTTTCCTGCGCTTAATTGGGACTGCCTACTACCAACGACATGTGTCTGCTTTCGAGGCTAATAGCCCATCCGCTCTCTTAACTCAGAGTGGAAACAGCATACCCGTGTGGCTTGATGCGATACGAGAGTCAATATGGGAGCGAACGGAGTTCGAAGATGATTACGTACCATCCTATACTGCCCTCCAACTACATTGGCAAAGATCTCAGTGGGTAATAAACTCCTGGCAGCAAGCACTTCAGGTAAGCACAAACATACCATGGCAGGAGTGCTTGACAGGCTGCATCATGTAATTCACTTGACCATTGAAATGTATAAAATCACGCTGCACCGAATAGGCACATGCATAACTGTCACATTACACATTTTAAATTTCTTTTACACATTTCAACTTACAATTCTCTCCACAAATGATGGATGGTTGACTATTGGCGCTGGCTATCTGCTGATGCTCAATTACAGGAGTCAGTCGCTCTACAGCCACTGGAAGCAAGTGGATGGGAAGCTGCAGAAACCAGCCTGCAACCAAAGTGGGATTCGGATGAGAATCTGAAGAAGGTGATGGAGCTTGTCGTCTCTCTAACGAAAGGATGCTCATGCAAAGGTAGGAAGATACAGGATACTTCAATAGAAACCTGAACTGCATTTGAGAGTCTGCGACGAGCACCATGTACTTGCTATTATGTACATGTTCGCTGATCTCTGTCAGTAACAGATGCATTCTGTTGATTCTTCCCCAGGGGGCTGCCAGTCCAAGCGCTGCAAGTGTAGAAAATCAAACAAAACATGTGGACCAGGGTGCAAGTGCCACCAATGCAAGAATGTGGAAAGTTCCGTGCTGCATATCACGTTAGACACAGGCAACTCATCTGACGATGGATCTGACGATGAATAATAAGCCCTACTTGGTAAGTGTTTTGTCCGGCTGGCATAAAATCCTGGCTAGACCTCTGATGGAACACTAGGATTTATGAAATCAATTTAATTAAATGGCTGTTGCGACTTCTTCGGATGCAAGTGTATGTGTGTATTTATGTGTATTTATGTGTGTGTATTTATGTGTATTTATGTGTGTGTGTGTGTGTGTGTGTGTGTGTGTGTGTGTGTGTGTGTGTGTGTGTGTGTGTGTGTGTGTGTGTTTTACTAGGGTGGCATTCTGCGCAAAGGGCACGGAAACGATAGCAGTACTGCGGGACCTGCAAGATGATGGAGCGGTTCGCCGTCAAGTTCAGTGTGTGTGTGTGTGTGTGTGTGTGTGTGTGTGTGTGTGTGTGTGTGTGTGTGTGTGTGTGTGTGTGTGTGTGTGTGTGTGTGTGTGTGTGTGTGTGTTGTAGTGTATGAGCGTGCAGGCGCGCGTATACACACGTGTCCAATAGTGTGAATGTTCATTTGCCTGTAATTCGACTTTGGTTACGTTTAGCTGTTGTTTGCTGTTATAATAATTATAGTATGTGTGTGAATGCGTGTGAGCGTTTACACGTGTTTGCTCGCGTGGGTGTGTATTACATAATCGACACCACAGATATCTCCGCTGCGTTGCATTATGCATTTTCATTTTACAATGATTGCCACTAATACGTTCTTCACACTGATGTCTGCACTGTTTCAGAAAACAAGGGTCAATATTTGACATGGATGATGTGGTTGTTGGCTATGTCACCATTTGAAAGAGGGTTGCAACCGTGATAGCGCTGTAAAATGAGTTTAAATCTACGTAATGCATGATGTACTCAGCAAGTACTCAACAGTTGGCGAGCAGAGAATTTCGTGCCAAATTCCGCCCCAAGGTTGTGCACAGCAAACAATTTGATATATCAATAGCCATACCCTTGTTCTATACGTACCCGTTGTGCCGATCGAGCCTGAGCCCTCTACTCGACTCCACGGACCAATGCCATTCGGTCATCATGGCCAAATTCAAGTCACTCAAGTGTTGAGAAGTGTCTACGTCGGCGCACGCGGCATGTGTCGACATATAAAAATATGTATACGATAGAGAAAGAACTACTGAAGAGCAACCAACTAGTTTCAGCATTCTCCTTCAAAGGATAGGTCGGTGGCAGAGGACCAAAGCCGGACAATACTTGGAAATTCTCAGCGTTGAATTTCTACGGGCTGTAGATACCTGGAAAAGCTCGATTTCCCGCCACGGAAAATAAAAAAGTCTTGATTTGGGGTGCTGGCGCTTCGCCTGCCAGAGCAGTGTGAGAGCACGTGCTGGGCACCGACTTTGTAATGTAAAGCCCGGCCAAGTGCACGAGGCAAAACTTTCCAAAAGACTCGCAGCGCGTACATCGTCGAAAAGATTACGTCAACAAAAAATTCCGCCGCGGGCCAACCCATCCCGGAGTTGCACACTCTTGTTTATCTACTCTTGCTTATAGGTAGGTAGGTGTATTTTTGCTTGAATTCGCCGAACCAAACGTGCGGTATCGCCCAGATACGTGGACGAGAATGGAAACAATAAACTACAAATTTGTAGTGTAGAAAATAGCCTTAATTAAATACTACTTTTATGATAGAGCAAAGCAAACAACGCCCAGTCAATGAATAAAGTTATAAACAAAAATCAGGGGAGGCGTCAGATATACTTCGATGTACGTGGGTTCAAATTTTTCCAAAAACCTGACTGCGTGTACGCGTCAAGAACTGTGCCTGTCTGATGACACGACCACCCGTTTTGGTTCTTTCACCATAGACGTAGACGTAAACGGGAGTCGGAGAACGTGGTGTGATGACGGCCTTACTAAGGCCGTCATCACACCATGGTACAAAGCGCTGCGTCTACGTCCACGTAAGGAGTTTTTGGTCGGTTGTCATGATGATCCGTATACGGGGTGAAAACGGGAGCAGAGGAAACGGGAGACGTAGACGTGGTATGGAGAGGGGGGGTATACGACTTTTTGTATGAACGTGCGTATCTCCCCCAGCCTTTTTCCGAGCGACCCTGTACTTCGATGTACGCGGGTTCAAATTTCTCCAAAAACCTGACTGCGTGTACGCGTCAAGAACTGTGCTTGTCTGATGACACGACCATCCGTTTTGGGTTTTTCACCATAGACGTAGACGTAAACTGGAGTCGGAGAACGTGGTGTGATGACGGCCTTAGGCCGTTTCACACGAGGTACAAAATCGCGTACATGTCACGTTTCCGGTTATGTTCCCTAGGAGATGGAGCACTTTTGGCGCTAAATGTGAAACGCATCGTGTACGTTTTCAGCAAGACCAGGAGGGGTGTAGAAAGCAGGATATACCCAGCGTTCTACTGACAAACTTCGTTTTCCTTGCATTGTGATCTGTCGTCGTGTTTGCTTTTTTTGCTTCTTTTTGCTTTCATTGCTGGTTGCTGGTTGTGCCTTCCGTTTCGGACAATGCCTCGCCAAATATTCTCTGATGACCTGGAGGCTAGACTTATTGAGTTGTGGGCCGACTATCAAAAGTCAAAAAGTGGCCAGATGGTGAAGCGTATTGCGAGGGAAAGGGAGATCGCCGAGAAACTCAATGCTTTTGCCAAAAAGAGCAATTTGGATATCGAGATCACCCCCTTGATAGCTTTGAACAAGCGAGGGCAATGCAGTCCTTCTACGCCTCGCCATCCTTTGCAACCTCTCTCGTCCGTTCATCTTTCTCTCCTTGTGGCGATCAAAGAAAACGAGAATCAGGGAGAGAACATCTCTCCTTGCCAAACTAATAATAATTATTATTATTAATTTGTGTTCAAAACTCCCGCGTTCGCGTGCGGATTCCGTATTTTACGACTTCTGTGCGAGGCAGGTCAAAGCTGCCATGGCAACTGCTGCTTGAAAAGCACGTTGCGACACTCGTGTGAAATCACGCGCTGTGTACTGTGCCTAGAACGCCCATTCGTGAAAAGCCATGTATACCTCGTGTGAAACGGCCCTAAGGCTGTGTTTACATGAGAAGTTTCAACCCGGGTCGAGTTCAGCCCGGGTTGAAAGTCTGTACGATAGACAAAAGAGGTGAGCGTTTACATGAAGACAGTTGACCCGGGTCAAATACTGATATGCCGCCAAAAGTCCACTTCTACAGTCCTGTTTGGTCACGTGAATCCGTTCGTGCGAAATTTGCATCTGCAGTGCCGTTCAAACCTGGCGCGAGATACGCACAGAAGTACGTTTGTACGATTTTCTTGACCCGGGTTGATTTCAACCCTCCCCTTGGGGGGAGGGTTGAAATCAACCCGGGGCGAAATTTCAACCCGGGTCAAGCGCAATGCGTCATGTAAACGCGCAATTCATTTTATGCACATGGCGGGTTGAAATCTGACCCGGGTCGAACTCAACCCGGGTTGAAACGCCTCATGTAAACACCGCCTTAGGCTGTGTTTACATGAGGCGTTTCAACCCGGGTTGAGTTCGACCCGGGTCAGATTTCAACCCGCCATGTGCACAAAGTGAATGGCGCGTTTACATGACGCATTGCGCTTGACCCGGGTTGAAATTTCGCCCCGGGTTGATTTCAACCCTCCCCCCAAGGGGAGGGTTGAAACCAACCCGGGTCAAGAAAATCGTACAAACGTACTTCTGTGCGTATCTCGCGCCAGGTTTGAACAGCACTGCACATGCAAATTTCGCGCGAACGGATTCACGTGACCATAGAGGACTGTAGAAGTGGACTTTTGGCGGCATATCAGTATTTGACCCGGGTCAACTGTCTTCATGTAAACGCTCACCTCTTTTGTCTATCGTACAGACTTTCAACCCGGGCTGAACTCGACCCGGGTTGAAATTTCTCATGTAAACACAGCCTAAGGGAGGTCAGTGAACGCAAGGCGCAGGCCTACACTCTGCGCATGCATTGCGTCATCGATTTTTTGAATGTGATCGCGGTGGCGCCGACAGAGAAAACATGGCCGCGGTCTGTTTGCACCGCTGGGAGTCGTAAAATTACTGTTCTTCTGTCCCGGATCCCCGCGACCATTCAAATCATACGCGACATGGAGGTCTCACGTACTCGTACTCACCACGTTCTCAAGGCGAGGACGCATAGTGCTCCTGACTACAACCATAACCCGGTTGGCAGAGTCCCGGTCTTGCGACCATTTGAACCAGGGAGTAGTACAATACCGGGAGGTGACACGGCCACACATCCGGGATTACGAGCTTTGCCTCACAAAAAAAATACAAACCGCGCGAAAATTCAAATTTTTGCTCTTTTGACAGCGCTGAGAAACCTTCAAATAGTGACGAGAAGACCAGACGTATCCCTTCGTGACAAGCTGCCACTTGTTCTTTTCAGCTCGAGCATTTTTTGGGAGCTACTCTGGTACATCGTCGACACTGCTGCCAAGTCTCGACTTCCCAAAATGGATGGAAGTGACGAATATGGAGGACACTATCCTAGGTAAGTAACGTGATGGAATTTTCTCATCTTGACATGGTGTAACACGAACCTGAATTTCTCATTTGGACCCACTCGGACACCTCACCAAGTTGGGATATTTCGAAAGTATACCTATTTGTCTACCATTCTACTTCATTTCAACGTGTTAGCTTATGTAACTCTTTGTAAAACTCATTCTGAAAATTTTGAAACTTATTAATTTGTATAGACTTGAACATAATGTTCAAGATCACTTGTTTTCAGCACTGAATGAGGCCAGGCCTGCTTGCTTTGTTGCTTTTTTAACCCCCAGAACCCGTGGACAGAAGAGGAAGAGCGACGACTTGGGTGCGGCTGCGAAGTCTGCCTGCCCAACGCCAATTGCTCCTCACCCAAAAAGTAAACAAATTATATAGCAGGAGTGGTTTCAAGTGGTTTCAATGCATTTTGTTTTGGGGATGTTGGTGTGTACTTATGCAGTCCTAGCGTGTTGAGCAATAGCAATCATGAGAAGGGTATAATTCTGCAATACAACATTGTTGATTATAAATATGACACTGAAGCAATACTGAAACTACGTTTTGGGGTTGTATTTGTTTTCATGCGTGTTCTACGGCGCACCCCATTGACGAAGATCATCCTTGTATAGACGATGATAAATACTCTCATCTGACAAGGTTAGTTGCACAGTTCTACCATATGTGTAAGGTGGACGTCGGATATAACATGGCTTATCTCTTTTTGGTATGCCATCTACTGCACAGAACACGTCATCAGAAGTCACTGCCTGCTGCGAATAACAGCGCATCGTGTATGACAATCTCTTCACCAACAAGTGCTACCCGTAAGTCAGACAGCAGAGTACAGTCATTCAATAATAGCCAAGTAAGCCCATGCTTTATATGCTTATATGACAATAAGCTGATGGAGGAAAAACAGATCCAATTACATAAAAGTACGCCCAAAAAAGCAACGGCCAAACACGCACACACCAGAACAATTTCAATGCTCTTCATGCACACCAACTAGGCTTATAAATCTGCACAGTGTACGTAAATGAAATATCTTATCCGCAGATCGCATCTGACTTGTTTGATAAAACCTGCAGCAAAACAAAAGCACAACACAGACATATCGATGAAGCCTGTGTGGTTTTATGTTTGTTCTGATTCATACAGCCTCTTTGTCCATCGTCACATGAAGAACATGGACAGCCGCAAGCTGGAAATGATTTCTCAACAGCAGAGAAGAACGATAATATCACGTTCACACCCTTGACACAGACTTGCGTCATAGTGACATTTGCGAATAGCTGCCCCTGCAGTATAAAATTTATTTTATTTTGTGTTTCTCTCTGACGACTATAGCATCTGGATTCGGAATAGCCTTACTATCTTGAGACGGGTCAGCCATACCTGAAACATGTTGTTCATTGTGACTAAAACTTGAGTCAACATTATCTATTCCCCTAGAAACGACGTGAATAACTAAATGTAATACAAATTTTAAATTAGGAAGAAAATTTCACTCTTACAAGCCGCCCACGTAAATACTGGACACACTGAAGGTACCCGTGCGAAGGCCAGCTGCTACTTGATATCCTTCGTAGGATTCATCCTCATCACTCAGCAAAGACTGATTGATTCGTTCCCTACATCGTCAAAACAAACTTCAAAAAGTACTGCTCGAAAACTTCTTGACAGCATTCTGCCACTCTCTTCAAGTCGTTCTATGAATTTTTTTGAAAAATGCTACGAAATGCTACGATAAATGGTACGCGAAGTACGATATTTCGTGACGTTTCCCGGGACACAGCGCGCGAAGTACGATATTTCGTGACGTTTCCCGGGACACAGCGCTCCACAGAAAAGTGACCTGAGGCAAAGCTCGCCCGCCTGAATGTGTGGCCGTGTCACCTCCCGGTATTGTACTACTCCCTGATTTGAACCGTATTTGGAAACCCAGGTTCGGACCCTCGTTACTCCAGGGGTTGTTAGGATTTAGAATTTTTTTTTTTTTTTTGTGTTGTAGAAGTCGTCGTGTTCAGTCCATGCGCCAAGACCGAAAAAGTCGTCTAAAAGTTGTACTTTTTTATGCAGATTAGGCCACCCTTTGTTAATTCATTGTTTAACGTCCTTTTTTTCGCGAAAAGGTACGCGGGAGGGCGGAAAAAAAACAAAAGCCCATTCCAAAAACTGGAAACCCCAATCAAACATTTTGACCAGTAAAGCATGTGATATATACAATATATCTGGGTCTAACGGCACTTGCAGGCATAGAACAACACTCTTTGATGGTACATTGGAGCACATGCCTGATGAATCCAACAAAACAGGTACATACATGTAGCATGGAGTTAGCATGTCATGAATTCATTACATCTGGATTTTTACTAGGACACACACCGTACGATATTTAAAAGCCAACAAAAAAAGAAAAAGAACACAAGAGAAAGGCATGCCCGGGAGGCAAGATTATAAGTTTAAGGTCATGATCGGCACACTGTGAAACTACACAATCACGCATTTACAACTTCGCATATTATTGGTACTACTACTTTCTTGTTTTTTTTTCCGGTCGGAGGCAAAAAGGTACGCGGGCGCGGACGTTAAACAACGAAAAAAGAAAGGGTGGCCTTAGCCACTTTTCCGAGCTGAATATATTCGAATCTTCGTCGAAAAATTGTCAAGAAAATGTTAGATGTCTCGAGCCGTTTGCAATTTTCTCTCCATCAGTGCTTGTTTGCGGAAGTTTTGCTTTCCGGACACCTTGATTGGGCCTTTCACCTTATGGATGTCAGTTGTAGTGGTCGTTACTCATTGTCTCGACGTCGCTGGGAGTGTTCTTGTGGGAGCTTTCAAATATTCGTAAAAATCAGGCAAGTGGCAAAGAAAAATTCGCCAAATTTTTGGGCAAGATAGTATGTAGACATCGATGCTTTCCTTTGACTCTCCACCGATGTGGAAACACTTCCAGAAGCGTTCATCGGTGTCCGGTTCTTGATGGGGTCGTGGTGGCCTCCTCGGTTTGGAACAAAACAAAATCAATGCATTGTCTGTTGTCACCAGTGGGAGACATATTACATGGCAAAGAAACGCACCAGCACCCGTATTCACTCTTGAGGGGCCTGAGATAGAAGCCCACATCATCTTCGTTCAAATGACAAAGTTCTAACCAGGGTCTGCAGACCGTAATTTCAATGTCATTTTTTGGTCCCTTTTAAAAAATGGCCTAGCCAACAGTCTGTATGTAGTTTATGAAGCATTGGCGTGTTCTTCGGGTTTGCAATCATGTTATACTACTCATGACCTTCTCTTGTAAGATTCGTGCGAAACTGAAAGTTGTAATGTACTCTCAGGACAGCTTGAAGTAGGTTTCAATTCTCGGTGAAGGGCAAAGGTCTTAAACCGTCATTGTGAATGTCAATGGGAATATGATCCAAGAGTCCACAACCCCAAGGGAAATGTGTGATGGACTCTTAGTATGATCTGTGCGCAAAGAACTGCAGTTGAGTCATTGTTTTAGCAATATGTGTGCGTTCTGAGTTTTAGCACATTCTTAGACTCTTATTGTACTCGAGTGTGCACTTTATAACACGTGTACATGTATAACAAAAGCTGAATTATAGAACGGTAGTAAATGATATGCCCCATTCTCAGCTTTGGTTTCTGGCGTTCTTCTAATTATTAGTATTTCAGGCTGCGTGTTCTTGGGCTCCGTGTTCTTTAAAGGGGAAGTATACCCTAAAATCAAATTTTCACTAGTTGTAGTCTTCGGGGTGCTGAGTCGAATGGTTCTTGGCCCGAGGAAGCTGAGACACTCCCTTCCTCCTTTATTCCCAATCGAACTCGCGCACTTCCACCGAAACTGGGTGACTGCGCCCTACTAGATAGGGATTTGTATGGAAAAATCACTAAAAACGCCGTTTCGTTCTTATAAAAGTGCGGATGACCGCGATTGGTGTAGTCTTTTGGCCGCTGAGTCGACTGGTTTTGGTCCGAAAAGTCATGTCCCTGGAGTACTTTGCCACGCAGAGTCCCAACAGTATGCTGACGATATCGCCTTTTATATACACTGTCAGTCTACTGGAGAACTTCAGCACAAGTTGACAAGTGAGTTGAACAGACTAAATACGTACCTTGGAAGCATTGGTCTCATCTTGAATGCCCGGAAAACGAAGTTCATGGTGCTTCGGAAGAAGGCTCTGCCTCTTCCGCCGGATCTTACCATTGCATGCGGTGGTGTCGATATTCGACCTTCTGCCACAGCGCGTTATCTTGGCCTCATTATTGACCAGCACCTCACCTTTGAGGATCAAGTCAACCATGTATGTACATCTGTTTATAAGAAGATAGGAGCATTCCGCCGCTGCCGCCGTACAGTAGACCACACAACTAAGCGAATATTTTATTTATCCCTCATCCAATCCACTATTGAATACGCCAGCAACTCGTATGCTCACTGTCTTACACCATCTTTATACTCTCGCCTTGTTACTTTAAGTCATATGAGCATGAAACAGGTTTTTGGTCTCCCTCGCCGTACCCCGACTGTCGTTGTTTTGCGGCACGCTAAGTGTTACTCCCTCGAATCTCGTCTCAACTTGAGGCTTTATATTTTTGTTTTCAGCTGTATTCATCAGCTTACAATTCCTCTTCATTCCTTAATGTTCACCCTCCAGTCGGCTGCTACTTGCACCAAGAGGCGCAATCATTCTCTTCACTTTCTTTGCCCGCTGCTACCATTAGATATGGCATGTTCTCTATTTCTTTCCTTGGCGCTGATAGGTGGAATTCTCTGCCTGTCTCGTGTCGTCAGGTTGAGCATCTACTCGTTTTTGTTTCGCTCTGTAAAGAGCACTTAGGGTTCCCTGTAACAAGACGGCAACGTCTGTAGGGCCTTCTCTATCAAAATAATAAATTCTACTACTATACTACTACTACATGCAGACGTTATGCAGGGAAAGATGACGACGCAGGTCAGTAAATTGCTGGCCGATTTATTGCCTACCTCGAGGCCGGTCGGTGAAATGAGGGCTTCCTTCTTCAAGAAATATGTTGCCAGTCGTTTGTCGGATGCCACTCGTCTTCTAAACATCGTACGTTATGCAACCAGCGCAGTTGGATGGACGGGAGGCGAGGAATTTATCGTTTTCGATTTTCACCCTATTCCGGGTTGCCATAACATTGCAGCTGGCAGCACCACGACGGAATTTTTTTGCACAAGGGACACTAGGTGTATTCAACTCGTCAGAGATATCGCCATGACAGAGTAAGGTTATTTTAGCCCTGAAATTGTGTACAAACCAACGGCACGAAATTATGGAAATATTTATTTTTTCGCAATAATTGCATGTTTGGTGACAAAATGTAGCCATCATTGTATTGTGGCATCCTGGCGGTGTGTTTCGTAACTATACTGCATGACAATAGTTTTTATGAGAAATGGCGGCGATTGCAGCGATTGTGAACAATGTACAATCAATAGCATTGGTCCTAGCTTGAAGTGATGTATGGTATTTGCTTACATTTGAAAGCCATCTGCTGGAAGGCAGTCAAATGGGTTTTTCGTCAAACACAACCCTACCAATGAAATGAAGACACCAGGGCCGGAGAGCAGAGACCACGAATAGTAGAGTCACGAGGTGGCTGTGCCGGTGGGGAAGATCCAGCTCAACAAGGTGTTCTTGCAAGTTTGATCAGTACACCACCCTGGTTCGAATCCTCAATATCAGTGAATCTTACAGATTGATGGCTGCTGCCTTGACTCGTGATGCCTACGATAGGATACAAACTGCTCGAAGTATGTTTCAAATAAGAGTACAAGCATGTACATGTATCTTGTACTTAGCATGAGAGGCATCCATGTCGTTGATAACAGCAGAACCTTTTCATCAGGGAGTCGTACAATACGACTCCCTGCTTTGCATGACTGTCATAACACTCTCCTTATTGCAATATTTAGCCAATACTCCATTTGTTGTAGCAGCTACCACCCCACTACAAGTATGCATTCATTTCCTGGCTGGCTTTTGTAAACTTATGAATGCAATCATGGGACGCTTCGTGTACACATGCTCCCATAGTTTAGTGCATGTGCGTGCGTGTGGTCGGGTATGGGTGTGTATGTTCGTGCACCTGCATGTACATGTATGTGTGCGTTTACATGTACAAGCAGTCATGCAGGCGTGTGTGGGTCTGTTTAAGTATATGTTATCGCATGGTTGCGAGGGCCTTATGGCAATAATATGCCATAAGGCCCGCAGCAACCAGGCGATAACAAAATTATCACATGGCCCACAGAGCAGACCATTGGGCTGCTGTTGAAACTAGCCCAAATGCCAACACATTATGACCACAATGTATATTGATGTGCTATCATTGCGGTTTTTCCAGCCGTGCTGCTACCCACAGTCAATTGGGAACTTGTGGCCAGGCACAAGGGGTACATGGATGCAGCTAATGGGGTCGCTTTCGGCACTTGTGCCAGTGGTTGTGAGACTTACCCACTCACCCCCACCGTTAGGCGCTGCATCTGCCGCTAGGGTTTATCGGGTGTTAGCGGCCGTCGTGAGTTCCCTTCGGGAACGGATACGATAATTTACTTACTTTTATCATTATCAAAACAGGAAAAATGAAGATATTTCTCCTACACCCTAACAAAAAGTCTGCTACAGGCCATCAAAGAGTATACACTACTGAAACAGCGAAAGACGGAGACAGAAAAAAATAAGTGCCGACACGGCATTGTCATAGCAATAGACATGGCAACCACAATAAAACACAGCAGAATCATGATTTCAATTGAAAATTTAGGAGTGCTACCACAAAGAGTTTCTTCATGTTTACATGTGTATCAGGAAGTTAGTTGCCAAAGTATTTGACGACTCCCTGGCCTGGTGTGTGTGAGGACCTTTTTTCTTCTTTTTTCAGCTCCAGATGGCTGTATTTTTTCATTTCAAAACATTCCTGAATTGATGTGTTTGTTGTTCAAGCAAAGGTGAAGGCAGAGGACAGATGAGCCTGGTAAGAGTTTTGCGTGGCACAGGAAGACCACACACAGGCAGTGACTTTGCGAGGATCTGAAAACGCACGATGCTGATTGGAATTTGTGTTATTTCAAATACTTGTTTGTGATCACAGTATAGTAGCACATCGAGCAGAACTGAATCTTATCCACAAGCTTACCGACGGTCACGCTGCCAACATGACTGAACAAATGATCCCTGCAAGCCCCACACGGCAGACAACCGAGGCCATATCCATTGCCGGGACGTCCATCTCCAAAAAGAATTCCATCTTCGTCTCAATGCTACACTGCGACTCGTCGTCGAGTCGTACAGTCTACAGAGTCGTCGTAAACGCGTAGTCACGCGATCACTGAAATAAACTATTTTTTTGCGGGCAATTAAACTATTTTTTTGCGGGCAATGTCGCATATTATTGCCCGCGGCGCGAAAGGTGCTGATTCGCTGGAGTACGGGCAACAATCACGTGCCATGTGATAAAACCGCATGAACACATGTCAGATCCCGTGTGCATGTATGTACGGGTGTGTACCGCCTTGTCTCTGCTTCTGCCGCACTGGCGGTTGCCGAGGCTAGGATTGTGGTTTGATCCGGCTCAGGAGCGGTATTGTGTGGGAACTGAACTATATTGTTATCGATTTCACTGTACTACTTTTTTTCTCTTTTACGTTTACTTTATACCAGGCGTGGGCCATCTCCTGTACGTAGCTGCCATCATTTTTTTTCTTTTTTTCATGTACGGGTACCGGGTGTGCGGGTAAGCATATTCTTTGCTCTATGCGTCCACCGTGCATGAACGTACGGGCATGTGTACTGTATTGTTTGTAGCTTGTGGCATGGCGGTTGTGCTGTAAAAACAGTAGCACCTTATTCGGCCATCCGCAGATGCCATTTTTTCACTTCAATTCTGCATTGTCTCAGGTGCTGTGTTTAGAGTGTCATCCTCTCTGCATATTTATGTTTCTTTCCCACCTCAGTACTGTATTTGGCTTGATATTGTTGCTGTTGTACATACAAGTATAGGCACATGCATTGATCTGTAAGGGTTTGTGTTTGGAGCTCCAGCAACCTGTTGAGGTTCGTGTTGTTTATAAATTCGTGGTCGACGGATACAATTATCTGGCTGGTACATCGCAGAATACTAGGACCCCTTGAACGATTCTGTCGGTCGTTCCTAAGTTCACCAATTGAAGACATGCGTGTGTCAAAATGTGTCAAAAATACAGTACGAAGTAGTGGTTGCGACTTCGGCGATGATTTGTAAGAAAGGGTTTGCTCCCCACACTGGAGCTCGCGCTATTCCAGTGTGGGGAGCAAACCCTTTCTTAAAAATACAGTGTTTACAAAACGGTTGGTATCACCGCTGTCGGATATTTTGCACAAGCCAAAATTGGAGGATGCACTGTTGGCTTATATCTCTTTCTGAATAAATAAGCAGGAAATAGCGAAACCCTTGTACAAACCAACGGCGCGAAATTATAGCATGTTCAACCAAAATATCAGCGACATAACGAACACGCAAGCGACGAGCGAGAACTCAACTTCTCGTTATTTGTTATCGCCACGGACAAAACTTAGGGCAGAGAACAACTATTAGGTTGGATTTCGGCAACAGTCTGAGACGAAGAACTCACGGGAGACGTAAACCAACGGACGACGAAGGTGACGCCATTGAGTATTCGTCTCGTGATATCTTGAGAAAACTGCGAAATCTGGCAAATCTGGAAGTGCAACTTTTAGACGACTTTTTCTGAACTGGCGCACGGACTGGATGTCTTCGCTGCGATTGTCAGAAGCGATGGACCATGAATTTCTTTGAGAGTCTCTGGGTGCTACTATTCCTGAGCCTAGTTTTCAGCCATTCCCTGCATCTTCTTGGCACGATTTATTCTGCAAAAAAGGAAAATGTTCATGTGTTTTCTTGTCGGCCGTGCGTAGTTGGGCCAGGCTGACCTGCGCAGATGGGCTGCGCAGTGCGTTCGCTGATATCCCTACTTTGGAGACAGATTTTGTCTGCGATGATGGGAAGTCGCTTAGAATAGCGTATGTAGTTGGCGACAATTGAAATGTAAGTTCCACAAACCTGTCGCCACGTAAAGACTCAATCTCTACTCTCTGGAATTTCGTAGTCAACAACGATGTCAAGCCCGTGTCCTCTACGCCTGCACAAATACATCATATGAATCAAGCCCGTGTCCTGGTCTCTGACGTTCCAGTGTCCAGTGGACCTGCGCGTGGTGAACTTGGATCGGACAGCAGAGCTGCGTAGATGGGTAGGTCTACATGTACGTAATACGAAAGGAGAACGCCAAACAGGTAGAGGTAAACCCACTTGTAGCCCAATGTCCAGCCTTCAAATTGCCTACTTCTGCTAGTTTATTTATTATCATTTTTTATTCATATATTTATATGTTTCGAAGATGTTGGTGGGACTTCGGCGACACTCTTCCCCTTTATTTAAGTTTATATGTTTCGTGAATAGTTCTACGAGACAGGCACCAGCGGAGGCTACTATGGTCAAACGGGGTCTTGATTAATACGACACGGAAATGTACGAAAATGAAGCCTTGTTCCATGCCACTTTCGGATGATGCTGAAGCCATCATCCCGACTCCCGAAAGAACGTCGCTGGGAGAAGTCTGGACACTCCGTGAAGTCTTGATGAACTCGATTCATCTGGCTGCTGACGATGAATCGATGGAAGACTCAGAGTCAGAGGGCGAGCGGTAACCTCATTCGTTCCAGAGCCGTGCCGGCAAACACGCAACCTGCTCACTGTGGCACACGTGTGGCACTCGTGCACCGTACATGAGAACAGATGGCTCGGAGCACGTTGGGAGCGCGTCCAATTAATCCTCAAACTTTCAGAAACACAGCACCTCCTTGTTGCTCGACTCGCAGTTTTTTCGGGAGCTCACTCCTGCTCTGGGAATGGGTGTGTCCACCCTAGTAAACTCACTATTTGTCTGTAGATTACGGGTGCTGAATGAATTTCAAGATAATAGTGGGTTTTCCCCCAGCACGAGACGCCAAGGGAATCAAGGCATACCGCTGTGTGTGATGCAACGTTTTCTGGACGACTTCAAATCCTTACAATACACACACACACACACACACACACACACACACACACGCTAGTAGTAATACTGGGAAGCAGGGCAAGCAGGGCCAGACAAACAGTGGTCATAGGCGACTTCTCCGCTAGGGCGTCTAAAGTGCATCACACCGGTAGTTAACAGTGTCGTTTTGGTGTACAGATACAATGTACGTGCGTGCATAAGTTGACAGAAAGGCTAACAAGTAACAGGTGCATGTCATGTGGTCACACCAGCTGATTTGTGCGCGAGCAGGTCTTGATATCTGGTGCTTATCTGGTGCTTATGTGAAAATAAGCAGGTATGTATGAAGTGTAGACGAGGCATTGAGATAGTTCTATTGTTTCGTTTTCACACCGGTAGTTAACAGTCTCGTTTTGGTGTACAGATACAATGTGCGTGCGTGCATAAGTTGACAGAAAGGCTAACAAGTAACAGGTGCATGTCATGTGGTCACACCAGCTGATTTGTGCGCGAGCAGGTCTTTTTATCTGGTGCTTATCTGGTGCTTATGTGAAAATAAGCAGGTATGTATGAAGTGTAGACGAGGCATTGAGATAGTTCTATTGTTTCGTTTTCACACCGGTAGTTAACAGTCTCGTTTTGGTGTACAGATACAATGTACGTGCGTGCATAAGTTGACAGAAAGGCTAACAAGTAACAGGTGCATGTCATGTGGTCACACCAGCTGATTTGTGCGCGAGCAGGTCTTTTTATCTGGTGCTTATCTGGTGCTTATGTGAAAATAAGCAGGTATGTATGAAGTGTAGACGAGGCATTGAGATAGTTCTATTTTTTCGTTTGTGAGAGTTAACAGACATACTAGTAGGTGAGAATAGAGGCGATACCAGGGTAGATTGACACCAACAACAACATTTTCAAATAGGTATTCGGATTTCAAATCTCAAGCCTTGCGGTATACATATGTATCAGCGACATAGGCTTTCCTAAGCTCACTGGATTTATATCAATCTGTTCGTTACAACCAACCTTCCGTTTTTTCTTTCTCTTTTTCTCCTATCTCTACTTATCCACAATATCCTTTAAATAATACTCATAAAAAGGACACACTTCAGGCTCATTACAAACATCTTGAAAGTTTTTGTCTTCACAAGTATACTTTCATACTTGTTGTCGCACTACATGTCGCGCTTATTGAGTTTTCTCGCATTTGCACCTTTGTGTCATTATTGCAATTTTCGCTGTTTACTTTAGCTATCTTCTTTCTTTCTTTCTTTCTTTTTGCGCTGTTTTACCACCTTCTTACTGTATTTAATCCACTGTTCCTGTTCCTTTTCCCTTGCCTGTATTTCACCTGATGAGAAGGCTTGAAAGTATACTTGTGAAGACAAAAACTTTCAAGATGTTTGTAATGAGCCTGAAGTGTGTCCTTTTTTATGAGTATTATCGCATTTTTGTCTCAGAGGAAACTGTTTATCCTTTAAATACATATTATTATTCACAGTGGGTCCAATATTATAAAGTAGGCATTTTGCCTGTTTTCATTTCCACTATAAAGACAAAGAAGGGCAGTGTTACAGAGTCATCAAGGGCGATAGCTACATTACCCTGGAATATAACAGGCGGGAAGAGTAAGAGGGAAAGCCCCACGTTGCCAAACCTGGTACACAGGTGGCGCCATGTTGAGAAAACAACTCATGCCTCTGATGGTGGTAACAGCGCACCGTTATCGCCTCTATTCACATCACCATGCCTACACTTCACACATACGCGCAATAACTTGCACACTAGCACCAAATATCTAGACCTGCTCGTAGAGGATTCAATAGTAAAATGCTGCTGTCTGGTGATCGCAGAAAATGCAAGAAACACAAAGTTATAGCTCTACAGCTTTTCGCCTCTGTTGTGTGTGTGTATAGGGTGAATACAGGGAAAATATGGACAAAGTGTCTGGAGTCCTTGTTGCATGGATTCATGAGTGGCACACGTGCACCGTACATCAGAACAGCTGGATCACGTCGGGAGCGCGTTCAATTCGTCAAACTTTCAGGAACACAGCACGTCCTTGTTGCTCGACTCGAAATTATTACGGGAGCTCACAAGGCATGTGCGGGTAATGCTAGTTCCCGTAGCTATGTAGAAGACGTTACTTCAGTAACGTCTGGCGCTAGCCAGGGTCCACACAGCTTTAATTTGGTGTTTGTTTGTTTGTTTGTTTGTTTGTGTCACGCCTGGCGCTATCCCGTATCTGTCCCGTACTGTACCGTACCAGCAAGGACAGCTGGCCACAATATTTTTGTTTGTTTGTGCCATCGACATGCCTGGCGCTATCCCGTACCTGTCCCGTACCATCAAGAGTACGGTACCATCAAGAGAATGAGTGAAGTGTATCGGGGGAATGCATTCAGTGCCGTAACATTTTGTGTGGATTTGTGTGCAAGGCCGAGATCCCACTAGCAGGCTGGCTGAGCCGCCTGTCGACCAGCCCGGGAATCGCATGTAGGCCGATAGCACAATAATTATAACGTATATACAGTCATGTAGATGTATAGCAGGGAGTCATATTATTTAAACGACTCCCTGCTGTATGGCGAGATTTTCTGGAAAGAAATACGAAGTAGGAAGACGAGTAAATGCAATCAGAATGGATGTTAGTTGCCGTCAGTATAATAATAATAATAAAAAGACGAAGAAGAACGCCCGTGATCGGCAGAGTCAGCGCCGGCCCCAGGAAACGTCAGGACAGACATCCCGTCGACTCCAGAACGCCCGTGATCGGCAGAGTTAGCGCCGGTCCCATAGCTATGCAGAAGACGTTACTTCAGTATCTCATTGAAACGTTTTTGTAATACAATGATGTAGCTAATCAAAGGAAAAAGCATTTCCATCAGTTCTAACAACATACACGATAAGCTAGGCAACAAAGCATAGCGCAGGGCCCTGAGCTTCCAAGCTCTCTCGTAATTTTCTGCGATAATGCTAAAGGCAATGCTCATCAGGATATAATGCCACTTATAATGCTCACACTACTCCATAATGCCATGGAGTTCGAAAGTTGGAAAAGTCGATTTCAGTCTGTCCAACCTTGCCACCATTTCAAAGCAGGACACCCATATTCAATGTTTACAAAGGCAATTCTCTCCCATGTAAATGTATACACGTGTTTGGGTCCAAAGCAGGACTGTCCTGCTGAAAGCAGGACGGTTGGACAGCCTGCGATTTAAGAAGGCCGTTTTGGATCGAGGCCAAAGCGTAGAAGAAGAATAAACTTCAACAGCAGTGAGCATGTCGTCTGAAACTATCCACTGAGAAGGTTGTTTTGCAACGTCAAGTCTCCGGACGACGCCGGACGGGTTCAGATGCACGATGTTCGGAACTGGACCTAGCCAGCTTCATGCATGACACCGTTGTCGACCGGCAATTATGCTTGTAATGCCAATTTTGCATGCGAAATGGTGTTATAATGCCAGCATTATGCCACTTGGAAAAAAAGGGACTATAATGCCAGCCATAATGCTAGCATTACCCGCCCTTGCCTAGAGCTCACTCGTGCCCTGGGAATGGGTGTGGCCATCCTAGTAAACTCACTCTTTGTCAGTAGATTACGGGTACTGAATGAATTTCAAGATAATAGTGGGTTTTCCCCCGGCACGAGACGTCAAGGGAATCAATGCATACCGCTGTGTGTGATGCAACGTTTTCTGGACGACTTCAAATCCTTACAATACACACACACACACACACACACACACACACACACACACACACACACACACACACACACACACACACACACACTAATAGTAGTACTGGGAAGCAGGGCAAGCAGGACCGGACAAACAGTGGTCATAGGTAACTTCTCCGCTAGGGCGTCTAAAGTGCATCACACCGGTAGTTAACAGTGTCGTTTTGGTGTACAGATACAATGTACGTGCGTGCATAAGTTGACAGAAAGGCTAACAAGTAACAGGTGCATGTCATGTGGTCACACCAGCTGGGCTCTGCTGGGCCCTGACACCGTGCGAGTTGCTTCTAATCTCCGTGTTCACATTTTTGTTCCATCAGCCAAACCAACCCAACTGGACTCTCCTGCCGACTTCGACAAATTGCCACAGAATACCATCAGTAAAGAGACACGTCAGCGGTAGTCAGCTCCTCCGTACACTTGTTTCGAGGTTAAAACTTTCCTTGGCGAAGGAAGGTACTGTTCAAGGGCGAATGGTGCTGTTTACCCTTGTTTAATCACTTTTACAACTTTTCAGCAGTACGATTGTCATTATTTTGATCCATACCTTTAAAGCAAATATCTGCGCATATTTGTAGCGCCTTCAAATTAATTATCACACCCACGGAGATACCAAGTGTTTAGTGACTTGTGCCATGTACACAAATTAATATAAGTGATTCGTTTTGATTCATACAGTACACTGCAACGCGTTAACTTATCTGCACGTGCATGTCTTGCAATAAGGCCGATTTCATGCTTTCTGTGTCTGTAAAACAAGATTGAATTCCCTGAATCAAGATTAGAGTCACTCCGCGCAATTAGAGAACATAAAAGGTTTTCGGACCTGCACACACGGGTAGAAGGAAATATAATTATCATTCTTCTCTCGTGCCTTCAGTCACTGGTGAAGGCTTCAAGTTCACCAGCTTTGTTTGACAAGCCTAGGGGCACATTCAGCATGCATGACTCTCTGCTTGACACTAATGACACTTGAGGTGTCACTGACTGTGCTGTGAAATAGCTGACATGAATGCAGGGAGTACTGGAGCACAGCGCAAACCAAGGAAGCGATTTTATAATTATAACACAAATTGGCGGGCATTAGGGGTAAGAGTACATTTCAAGAAGAGTATCAGATTGGGCGAATGCCAATTACAACGATGGCATTCAGCAGGAGTGCCAGTGTGCTGCGAGTGGATTTTAGAGGTAAGTTTAATTGAATTACCAAACTTGAAGAGTAGGTTGGTCTACGACCGCGATTCAGAAGGGAATGGGACCTTGTTCCAGTCCTTCAATGGGTCAGGTTTCCAGCCGTTCTGCTCAGCACAGAAAACTGGGAACGTGTGGCCTAGCACACTGGCTGCATGTACATGATGTAGGCAAATGCGCCTTAGTGAGCGTCCCGCACCCGTGCCTATAGTTGCCCCTAACCCCCCCCCCCCCCCCTCCTCACCATTAAGTGCTGTATCTGTAAGTTTCTTTGAGAAAAGAGCATAACAGCAGTGAAGCCAGACGTGGGGAGAGGAGGGACGAGTGCTGCCATCTCCTTCAGGGAATGGTGGGGTTACAAACATAAGCAAACGGCCGCTACACATGCTGCAGCTGCATTTTTCAAGTGAGCACAACATGTAAGATAAAATTCTTCATTTTGGCTAGTGTAGAGCAAACCGAACAAGTCGTGGACTCTGTAAAAATAAATATGGTGGTAAAGACACACCTGGCAATATGGCAGCAAACACACGGCCGCCCACAGCTTAGAGAGCGTGTGTGGGCGGGCGTGTGTTTACCACCATATTGCCAGGTGTGTCTTTACCACCATATTTATCAACCATAAGTACAGCTGCAGTGGTGTCTTCAACTTCATTCACCCAAGTCGTGGACTCGGTAAAAATATTATTATTATTATTATTTTTAATTCTGATAATGGTCTGCGAAAATTCGCACAAGGCACCCGGCATACACACATTCCTTGAGATCGTGGATCCACCACTGCATAATATGTATACATGTATAATTGAAGTAATATTACCTGAAGCCGAATTGAGTACCCCGAGGTTTGTATACGTGGTGAATATCAAACCATACACACGAAGCTGAAGGTAATACAGTGTATTCGATTTATACCTACGGTGACATTCAACTTCGTTTTTTTGTGGCCATCGCCGCCCTCGTTGCCAAACTCATTTTTGGCAAATTCCAGTTTGAGATCGATAGTACAGCACAGTGTAGGACTGTACGAGTGCAAGATTGAAAACTCGCCATGAGCTGTGAGGATCACCTAGACCCCGTAGCAGCTTCTGACTTCTCTAGTCTCTAGTCGGATCAGGCAAAACACTTGACCAATCACATTGAAGCGCGGGATCAAAATTTGACCAATCATGATTAGTGTACGATCAGGTCTACATATCTGGTGCTTAATCTGCGGACAGTCTGGTGCTTATGTGAAAATAGGCACGTATGTATGAAGTGTAGACGAGGTCAATGGTCATTGCCAGAGACTTGGGTGGCTCACACGTTACTCTCCAGTCTGCGTCCCACTCAGGCACGCTGTCCAAGGTGGCTTGGAGCTGCATGTGAAGTCGGCGATTTCGGAGGGGGCAGACAGGCACTGGTAGAGGGTCGTGTCATCCGCATAGAGAGATGATCGTCCCAATCGTTCAAGGTTTGTAACATTGCGGCAAATACACAAGCCCTCCCCAAGCCAGCTCTCTTATCTGACAAGTTACAATCGAACCCCGCATTACTATAAAAATAATTATGACACGGACGAAAAATAATGATGAACTTGGATCGCAAACTTGATTTGATCCTTGACTGCTTCCTGACTGCCATTAGGATCACACGGGAAGTCGATAAGCCCTCCACGTCCCAGGCGTGCAAGAACACACAACTTCATGCTCAGTGCCCAATGTTTACGGGAATTCATGGCTCACCAGTTGCGCTGGAGCAGGCCGGGGAAGATTTGGCGCGAAGGGCACCACGTTTCTACATGACGTGCTCTTCTGTCCGTATAACCACCGGAAAGATACTAACAGTTACTTATAGTGACCCAGACAGTCCGCTTCCTGCCCTACAAATACCCAGTGACATCAAGATACAATGTAGTAGTGTGAGTCACCTACATAGGCTACAGTGCTGGCAACTGAAATCCGACCTCCTGAGCGATGCGCTCACATGGCAAAGTGCCAGGAGTGTAGGTAGGAACACGTGTTTTTGGAGTTGACAAGATTGGAAACGAACAACGGTCTAGAACACATGTGCTGCATATCCGCGAGCCACGCGTACTGACGCTGCTATTCAGTGGTTCTTGAAAAATATGAAAAATGACCCTGTGCATTGCATTCCCACCCAGAATCAAAGAAGGCGTGACTGAACTTCATGAAGTGCATTGAATGGCTTGTGCGTATGGAGAGCGCATCTCCCTCCCCCCCCCCCCCCCCCGCCCTTCAGTTCAGGTAGGTCAGGCATCGCTGCGTGGACCTTTTGCATTCATCATTATTTTAGACTGCGCTTACACGGAGACGAAACGAAGCTAAACGAGAACGCGCTGGCCTCGAATCCTTTCAAACCGTTTACGGCAAATCGTTTTGAACCGTTCACACGAAAACAGAAAACGGTCGATAAGGCTGGAGTTAGCACCTGCTGGCTTGTCGCAAGCGCGGGAAATAACACGTTAGTTGGAGTTGGCAAGTGCTGGCCGGAGCAAGGGTTGGGTATAGTCCCCCCGCAGAATGGTTTCCATAACCGCGCTCCGTTTCCAATCGTTTTCACTGTTTTCACCGTTTACACGAAAACCAAAACGTTTTGAAAACGTTTCAAAACACTTTGAAGTGTGTTCATTTTCGGGCATTGTCGTGTAAACGACAGTAGTAAACTCAACGATTTGGTTGTCAATCGTTGTCGTGTGAACGCAGCCTTAGAAGTCAGACGAATTTTCGGGATTGCTACAATTATTATCTGGCCTAGCTGCAGATACGACTTCACATGTATGCAGTACATCATACTGCGGGTGGCACACCACTCCACTGTTTACAGGATTTCAACCCTAGATTGATCCCCTTGTATCGTGAGTAGGCCGATTGCCCATTGTGCAAAACATAATAATTATCATACCCTGAACCGTACTTCTTCAATGAAGTACATGCATCCGCAATTCACACCAGTCCGAAGGAACAATGAGATAATTTCCGAACCGAGCGTTCGTGTTCCCTTCTTTTCATGGGCTCTTGTTGCTGTTAATTTTTGATATACGGGCAGAGAGCAGCGAGAAAGTTAGGCAGGGAGAGGGCGAGAAAGAAAGAAAGAGAGAAAGAAAGAGAGAGAGAGAGAAAGAGAGACAGAAAGAAAGGGAGAGAGAGAGAGAGAGAGAGAGAGAGAGAGAGAGAGAGAGAGAGAGAGAGAGAGAGACAGAGAGACAGAGAGACAGAGAGAGAGACAGAGAGAGAGACAGAGAGACAGAGAGAGAGACAGAGAGAGACAGAGAGAGACAGAGAGACAGAGACAGAGAGAAAGATAGACAGGCAGACACAGAGAGAGAAAAAACAAGGCGAAGGATAGAGAAGGATAGGTAGAAATACGGAGAGTGAAACAGTGATGTTAGGTGCATCGGGGAGATGAATCAGTGGTGCGTGGCAGGTGCTTCAACGCGTAGTTGGGGGTAGCAGCGAAGAACAAACTGCTGAATAATTTAGCATGGGAGATATGAGAAGCGATTTAGCAGGTCAACAGGGGCAACACGAAGAGTTCATTGGTGCACAAGCACGCAGAGAGGAACACATGACGGAGTGGGTAGACAGGCAAAGTCATACGGAGCATTCATTGCAAGGTGCAGAGGGTGGAGGCAAGGATAAATATCTGAGCAGCCTTGTTCTCCCTTACATTCCATGGCAGTGCGTTTCAGGCCAAGGCTACCGGAAAGGTCAGGCGAGATCTACTGACTTCTGATTACGTCGAGGGGACAGTGAGGCCCTTGGCGTTATTAATGAAAAATCAAAATGACTAAGGCAGGTGCTATGTGGGTAAAGATTTGAGGGAGATAACCATCGCACTACATTAGAAAAGTTAGTGTGTTAAATACGGTATGAAGACCTGTAATGCTTCACATATTCTATTATTCTGACATAAGTTACATGTTTTCTGTGTGTATATAATGACTGTGTTTGTGTGTTCACTGTGGCCATTGGATCTATTATATTTTCGGTTCTGTTCTGTACAGCATGTTGGCACATAGCGGTATTCGTGTTCTTGCAGGTCCATGTAGGAACAGGTAATTGAAATTGAGAGCAATTCTTTATGATGAAGAATGTTATGCTATAGTGACTTTGTGTTCGGTCGAGTTACCCAGTGAATCTATAATATTGATATGGTCCTCGACATTCGACTTGTTGAGCTCTCTCGGTACACTGCTCTAGTGCTGCTGCATTACGCATTGTCCGCTACTTTCATAGTAAGGGCACTCTAGCGTTAGAGTCTGAGAAATGAACTGTGTGTGGTGCCTCCTTTGCTCCATGGCTGGCTTGTGTTGCTTGATAGGAAAGGGCACACGAGAAGTCCATCGAACCTTCACCTTGGCAAATCGGCAAGATAGCACCCCCCCCCCCCCCCCCCTGTTCAATACACAGTGGTTCGGGGAATTCACTACTGATCACTTGAGCTCTAATAAGGATGAGGCAGAATGTGCCCGAAGAGCATGACTTCAGTGATGCTCTTCGCAACCACTATTTCGTACTATTGTTTAATCCTTGTGGGAAAGAAGCTGGCGACAAATGCATTCCTGACTGCGCGCGCATTCTAAGCTACATTGTCCGTGACCAGGCCAGCGGAGTCACGAGACTGTTTGATGTCTTCAAGCAATTGCAGGTAGAAATATGCCCACCCCCTACCCTTCTCTCCCACCGCGCCACTCAGGGAATGTCGAATCGGAAACCAACACAACTGTATTTGAGGATACAATGGATACTTTCTCGAAGAATGTGGATCAACTTATGCCGTTTAAAACTAGAATTGAGCTGGCATCGCTCCACTGCAATCTTGTATACGTCCTTGCAGGTCAATATCCCGTTCTCGTTGCTGCTGGTACAGGACAAGGAACGCCATTCATAATGACATTTGGCGATGGGCAGTCTACCGCTGACGTTCTCAGCTACATGCCGGTGTGTATTGTGACCAGTGGATCAGCACCGTTCATTCGACTAGAGAAGACTGATGGTAGCCTGGTGCTGGGTGTGACCGGTTCGTTCACCGGTTTTGGCAGGGCCCCTTTGAACACCACAGCACACCCTTCACTCAACGCATCATACACTGGAGTGTACCATTGCCGAACCGACGCCCGCTCCTCACCACAGTTGTACCAGCTCAATGTTGTGGGTAAGGTTCAGTTTGAGATGTTACTCATGTTGTCCATCAAGGGCAGCTTTTTAATGATACCGTGCATAGCGCATCAACTGTGCATTCACCCTCTACAACTCACTCCCCATCGACATCACAACCCAGCATCGTAGAAATGCTTTCCAAAACAATGCATCTAGTCTTCCTTTGAGCAGTACCTGTTCCTGCTCGGTGCACCCCCCCCCCCCACCGGTTTCTGATATCTCTTATGTGTATTAACTCGATCATCCCGCTTGTTTTGCATCATACATTGCTTCTTGCCTTCCCGGGTAATTTCCAGCTAGCTGTTTCTCGCTAGTATCAGTCCTATCACACTTATCAATCGTCCTTATTGGCGTCACTAAATCATGGAATGAAAGAATAACACCATTGCTGTTCTCTTGCCCCCTTTTGTAGCTCGACAGATTCGGTCCTCATTCCCTACGTCACTGCCACTAGTTTACATGGATGGCAATCACACCATATCATGCATGTCAAGCGGCAATTTCCCTCTCAAATTATCTTGGAACACAACACTATCTCCGGATTCTGAGCTGATTCGGACAATGACATCGACGAATATGGTACATTCGACATTCAGCTTCAAGCTGAACGACCCACAGTTCGTAATAACAGAGCGTGATACGTCCGGTGTTGCCTTCAACGTAACCTGTAACACCTGGTATACTACAAACTTCGACTGTGTTGCAGCGGGCTCAATTCCTGCACGACCTCACGATGTGATTCAAAGCTGTTTAAATTCCTCCCAGCCAGTATCTACGATTGTTTCTATCACTATTCAAGGTACGCATTCTCCAACATTTCCCACTAGAATAACGAGGACGAAAGTTCATTGACGGGCTATAGGGGAGGGTAGCAGCACCCAACTTCATTACGTCAACCGCACTGCAAAGAAGAGAACTATTTTTTGAAAATGAAGCACTGAACAACAAAGGCAATCAGACTTTAAGTAGGGCCAAAAATGCCTTGATTGCACTGGTTGTTCGATATTACGCTCTGTCGCGGTGTTGAGCACTGTCAGCACACTGAGTGCATCCTCCGGTGAAAATGAAGCCCCTGCTTGGATTTTGTGAAGTAAAACAAAGAAAATAAAATAAAAATAAAAATCACGTATCATGTACTAGTGTGGGCCGTCAAGCCGAATGGGATATTGGAAAGGCTTCCTGTCTGAAGCCTTTCCATACTGGTACTCGATGTTCCAGTTTTGTGACACGAGAATGGCACGAGAATTAGTGTACCGCTGAGTGTACCGCTATACACGTGGTCGACACGTAGTCGACACGTTGTTGATACTTTTTTGACACGTGACCCCGTCAACGGTCTGCTTTGTGCCAATGCCACTCTTTTCGGATGGAGTAAACGCCGATGTCGCGTACGACAAAGACGACTATCCCGTACGCGAAATAGTTGAGAATTGCATGACGTGGACCTGACGTCAAGGACAACTGCGAGGAGGCCCCTTTCGGTACCCCTGACGGGAAGGAGAACTGCAGAAGTCGAACGAGGAGGCCCCTTTTCCGTACCCATACTGCAAAGTGCCATTGATGGATACCTTTTGCACCTGGAACGACCCCTTAAACGCTGTCGCGGCGACTATCCCGTACGCGAAATAGCTGAGAACTGCTGACGTGGACCTTTTGCACCTGGAACGGCCCCGTAAACGCTGCCGTGTCGGCGGAGTGAATGTGCAGGGTACTAGGGTGAAAAGAATTGCTGCAAAGACGTCCCCTCTACTTGGCTCTAGGCCTTTGCCTTTGGAGACATCGTCGGCGAACTGAATGCGCAGGGCGAAAAGAATTGCTGCAAAGACGTCCGCTCTAGGCCTTTGGAGACATCGTGGGAACTCCTTCCGGTACTATACAAACTGCTGACGTGGCCGTGGACATGTACATGGAGAGTCATGGTGGGACTTCATGTACATGGATACATGGTGGGAATTCCTTCCGGCACCCCCGTACCGCAAAGCCAACGGTGGGGAAGGAGAAGTGCAGACGTGCAGAAAGACGAACGAGGAGGAACCAGGACGAGCGAGCAATGGCAGGACTAGCTGGACCGTAAGTAATAGCTGAATTGTGCATGACAACTTGACATCCATGCGGCACTCGCCACTTGCCACTGCATATTTCTTGTCCACTAACAATGTCTCTCCTCTGCCCCCTGTGTGTCCACGGCCCTGTTGCTGAATTGGCCCGATGAATCGAATGTCTTCCGCAACTGGAACGGCCCCGTGAACGCTGTCGCGTCGGCGACTGAATGCGCAGGAGGGAAAATATTGCTGCGAAGACGTCTCCTCCAGACGACGGTAAGGCACCCCATTGATATGTTGCCAGTGTGTGCCAGGGTATCGCGCGATGATGAATGAGGAATGATGAAGGGTACGGTGGGACTGTAGACCTGTTACCTTCTACTAACACGTTATCAGGTGGAGAGTGTCTTGTACTCACGTTATCAGGTCGAGAGCGTATTGTAGTCACTCTCTCTATTCCCGTACTTCATTACGTTTAAGGTGTACGTATAACTTCTCCAAAACATTTAATGGTTTACAGTCGTGTCGGAAGGGTACGGTGGGACTGTAGACATGTTACCTTCTAACACGTTATCAGGTGGAGAGTGTCTTGTACTCACGTTATCACTATATCAGGTCGAGAGCGTATTGTAGTCACTCTCTCTCTATTCCTGTACTTCATTACGTTTCAGGTGTACGTATAACTTTTCCAAAAAATTTAATGGTTCACGTCTTCAGATAGAGAGCGTATTGCACCCACTGTCTAGTCTCTGTAGTGCATTGAGATTTTGTTGATCGAACATGAAATGAATACACAGACAAAGCCAGGCCAAGTACATGGCGAGATGTCGCCAGAAGAACGTCTTCAGGTAGAGAGCGTATTGCACCCACTGTCTAGTCGATTTTGTGGATCGCACATGAAATGGATACACAGACAAAGCAGGCCAAGTACATGAGAGAGTGGACGATGTGCAGATCGACACGGCCTGGGGGTACTTCATTAAAGTTACCCGTGACATAACTAGGATAAAAGTTAATCACTGCAAAAACATTGCCAACTATGTGAGCACTTTGGACTTGACAGAAGAGTGCACGGGCGACGTTGACAAAACATACCGCGGTGACTGTCACTATCAGTATCATGACAGCAGGGCACATCGCACGCAGCATCGCAGATCATGTCGAATTGCGCATCATAATATTGCAAAATTGCTCCTGTGCATGCAAGTGGATTTCATTGCACTTCTCAGTTTGGGAAATGCTCGATTATGACAATTCTCCGTGTGAGTGCACTAGCCCTGAACAGACATGTAGGTGAACCGTTTGTGGTGTCTCATAGCCTACCTCACGACCTTCTGCTTTCTTTCTTCATCACTTGTATCTTGCAGGTATATCATCCCGTGACGACCACATTGAAGTCTGAATTTGAAGTGTGAAGATGCTTCAGCAACCACATCGTACTTTTCCATTGCTTTCATTGTGCTTCTACTGTGCATGTGTATAACTTGTGGGGTAAACATGTGATGACATTGTATGCTGGCGACACGGTCAGCTGTTCATGCGTCTAACGTACACCTGCATGTTATGCATTGAAAAGGGTTTGCCACTTGCGATCCTGGGACGAGTATCAGGTCCGCTTTGTCCTGTGTGGGCTGTATCAGATTGCTGTTCACTTCTCTATCTGTTGGATATGTGACTTTCTGCAAGTTTCTGGTGTATGATGGCCACGTCCTTGCTTGTCACTTTGTATGATATTACATTCTGTATTCGCTGCTTCCATGGCATGGTCTGCAAACTGCAATCCTTGGGCAAATGTCATGTTTGCTATGTTGTGCTTTGGCCGTCAGCTTGTCTACACGCTGTAGTTGAATTATTTTTGTTTCACAACTGACTTCCTCAAGTACGGTGGCCACTGCTTTGCATGGCATTATACATGAAGAATTTCCTGTTTGTGTCGTGTGCATGTGCGTATGTGTGCGTGGCCACGTGTGTGTGCCGTGTGCATACACATGTTTGTGTATCTGTGTGCGGGGTAGCGAGGCGGGGAGGGCTGGTATGTATCAGTGTGTTATTGCAGTCGCATGGCTACATACAGTACATCGCGCGCGTGGTCATCATGTTTTCCTTCGGGGTTGGGGTGGGGAGGGAACGGAAAAAGAGCTGAAATTATCCATATAAAAATCGCTCTGTGAGCGGTTCTGAAAAACCTTTACTGGTACTGCCCCGTCGTAAAAGTAAGAAATTAGAACTGGCCCATTGTCCCCCCAAATGCGAACTGATCCACCTAAATCGCGCATGACGGGACCCGAACGCACCAGTAGCACGAGGTTCCTACCTGTGGATGCAGATGGGGACGTTGGTCCGGACCATAGGCCATGTACTGTACTAGCGGTAGGCTTCCCTATCAAAATAATAAATTCTACTGCTACTACTGGTGTTACCCTATGATCCTGTGCCCTCCCGACCTCGTGCTACTGGTGCGTTCGGGTCCCGTCATGCGCGATTTAGGTGGATCAGTTCGCATTTGGGGGGACAATGGGCCAGTTCTAATTTCTTACTTTTACGACGGGGCAGTACCAGTAAAGGTTTTTCAGAACCGCTCACAGAGCGATTTTTATATGGATATGATTGTACAGTCGACCTACCCTTATAACGATATTTGCGTCAGACCAAGAAATATTGTTATAAGGGTAACTCAATCTGCGGACAGCATGCTGTTTCGTTCTTTTTGAACTCATCAGCGCAGCACAGAGAAAATGAGGCCGAACCTGATAGCAGTGGAAATAAAAATTTCCAATCAGGCCCGAACGTACCTTGCCAGAGTGCTCAAACTGACAAGTCAGTGAGCTCTGCATAACGCAAACAGCAAAGGCACTACCTCACGCAAGAGTGCTCAACTGCTACAAGAGCAGGAGCGAAATACTCAATCTGCGGACAGCATGCTGTTTCGTTCTTTTTGAACTCATCAGCGCAGCACAGAGAAAATGAGGCCGAACCTGATAGCAGTGGAAATAAAAATTTCCAATCAGGCCCGAACGTACCTTGCCAGAGTGCTCAAACTGACAAGTCAGTGAGCTCTGCATAACGCAAACAGCAAAGGCACTACCTATAAGGGTAATATTGTTATAGGGGTAACCGGTTCATTTCATACACATACGTCATAATGCATGGATTTTGTTCATTTTTACACTCTTCAGAGCATAAAAAACTGACATACATGCACATTATGTACAGAGCAAGGTGCCCACTGGTGCCCCCATTGCATTTCGTCATGTCCCAGCGACTTATCAAGTGAAGCTTGCCCTACCTGGATAGTGGGCTCTACATCTTCCCTGCTAGATATTGTTATAAAATGGAAAATGTTGATTGGTCAGCCCATTTTATATCCTTATAGTGGTAATATCGTTATAGCAATATTGTTATAAGGGTAGGGCATTGTATACAAAAGCCATATGAGTGATTTGGTTTGGCAGAAAAATATCGTTATAAGGGTAATAATTATCGTTATAGAGGTTATCGTTATAAGGGTAGGTCGACTGTACAGTAAATATCGGATATAACGTGCCCCTTTGATTTTCGAAAATTTATCACTATATCCGGTGCATCACTATAGCCGATCTGCATGTTTGACCGACACATGGCACATGACTGCACATGAAATGATGCGCTGGAAAAAGCATGCTGAAAGTGCATGCATGCTCCGCGGACTGTGTGAGAGGCAACACAGCCAGAAACAGACAAGAGCATGCAGAAAGATACAGAAAAGGACAAGACCATACAAAGGGAGCGAGGGGTAGCGCAGCCAGAAAAGGACATGTGCATACAGAAACGGACAAGAGCATACAAAGGGAGCACATTGCAAGGGGCCAGAAACGGACATGTGTGTGCAGGTAAAATAATGGGTTGGTGCAAAAAGAGATCATGAGTACGTCGAGTGACATTCGTGACCACAGCTAACAGGGACACCTGTCTAAAATTGAGAATTTTCTCTCAGCCACGTCTGCTGCCAGATGCAACCAGGCAACACTGGATCAGTTTTGGAAGAAGTGAACTTTATTGAAAAAACAATTGTTTTGTGATCATCACTCTTGATCATTATATGCGATATTTTCCTGTACATTTGATATGGTTTGCTTCCTGAAGTCCATCACAATAAGCGATATATCGGTATAGCCGATAATAGTGTATATAGTGATATTTTAGCTGTATTTTTTCTGATTTGATTTTGATTTTGACGTGTTCTATCACCGGTATATCATTATATCCGGTCACTTTATAAACGATACTTACTGTACTTGGTTTTAGTTTGCATGCCTAGCTGCATCTGCGCTGCACTGCACTGCCACTGCACTGGCATGGTAGACGTACATAGTCGTGTAGATCTACATCATTGGAAAGGCTTCCTGTCTGAAGCCTTTCCATACTGGTACTCGATGTTCCAGTTTTGTGACACGAGAATGGCACGAGAATTAGTGTACCGCTGAGTGTACCGCTATACACGTGGTCGACACGTAGTCGACACGTTGTTGATACTTTTTTGACACGTGACCCCGTCAACGGTCTGCTTTGTGCCAATGCCACTCGGTAAACGCCGATGTCGCGTACGACAAAGACCACTATCCCGTACGCGAAATAGTTGAGAACTGCATGACGTGGACCTGACGGCAAGGACAACTGCGAGGAGGCCCCTTTCGGTACCCCTGACGGGAAGGAGAACTGCAGAAGTCGACGAAGTCGAACGAGGAGGCCCCTTTTCCGTACCCCATACTGCAAAGTGCCATTGATGGATACCTTTTGCACCTGGAACGACCCCTTAAACGCTGTCGCGGCGACTATCCCGTACGCGAAATAGTTGAGAACTGCTGACGTGGACCTTTTGCACCTGGAACGGCCCCGGCCCCGTAAACGCTGTCGTGTCGGCGGAGTGAATGTGCAGGGTACTACACGTGTGGGGTGAAAAGAATTGCTGCAAAGACCATGAAGACGTCCCCTCTACTAGGCTCTAGGCCTTTGCCTTTGGAGACATCGTCGGCGAACTGAATGCGCAGGGCGAAAAGAATTGCTGCAAAGACGTCCGCTCTAGGCCTTTGGAGACATCGTGGGAACTCCTTCCGGTACTATACAAACTGCTGACGTGGCCGTGGACATGTACATGGAGAGTCATGGTGGGACTTCATGTACATGGATACATGATGCGAATTCCTTCCGGCACCCTCGTACCGCAAAGCCAACGGTGGGGAAGGAGAAGTGCAGACGTGCAGGAAGACGAACGAGGAGGAACCAGGACGAGCGAGCAATGGCAGGACTAGCTGGACCGTAAGTAATAGCTGAATTGTGCATGACAACTTGACATCCATGCGGCACTTGCCACTTGCCACTGCATATTTCTTGTCCACTAACAATGTCAATGTCTCTCCTCTGCCCCCTGTGTGTCCACGGCCCCGTTTCTGAATTGGCCCGATGAATCGAATGTCTTCCGCAACTGGAACGGCCCCGTGAACGCTGTCGCGTCGGCGACTGAACGCGCAGGAGGGAAAATATTGCTGCGAAGACGTCTCCTCTAGACGACGGTAAGGCACCCCATTGATATGTTGCCAGTGTGTGCCAGGGTATCGCGCGATGGTGAATGAAGAATGATGAAGGGTACGGTGGGACTGTAGACCTGTTACCTTCTACTACTGTAACACGTTATCAGGTGGAGAGTGTCTTGTACTCACGTTATCAGGTCGAGAGCGTCTTGTACTCACGTTATCAGGTCGAGAGCGTATTGTAGTCACTCTCTCTATTCCTGTACTTCATTACGTTTAAGGTGTACGTATAACTTCTCAAAAAAAATTAATGGTCTACAGTCGTGTCGGAAGGGTACGGTGGGACTGTAGACATGTTACCTTCTAACACGTTATCAGGTGGAGAGTGTCTTGTACTCACGTTATCACTATTATCAGATCGAGAGCGTATTGTAGTCACTCTCTCTATTCCTGTACTTCATTACGTTTCAGGTGTACGTATAACTTTTCCAAGAAATTTAATGGTTCACGTCTTCAGATAGAGAGCGTATTGCACCCACTGTCTAGTCTCTGTAGTGCATTGAGATTTTGTTGATCGAACATGAAATGGATACACAGACAAAGCCAGGCCAAGTACATGGCGAGATGTCGCCAGAAGAACGTCTTCAGGTAGAGAGCGTATTGCACCCACTGTCTAGTCGATTTTGTGGATCGCACATGAAATGGATACACAGACAAAGCAGGCCAAGTACATGAGAGAGTGGACGATGTGCAGATCGACACGGCCTGCGGGTACTTCATTAAAGTTACCCGTGACATAACTAGGATAAATGTTAATCACTGCAAAAACATTGCCAAGTATGTGAGCACTTTGGACTTGACAGAAGAGTGCATGGGCGACGTTGACAAAACATACAATGGTGACTGTCGCTATCATGACAGCAGGGGCACATCGCACGCAGCATCGCAGATCGTGTCGAATTGCGCATCATAATATTGCAAAATTGCTCCTGTGCATGCAAGTGGATTTCATTGCACTTCTCAGTTTGGGAAATGCTCGATTATGACAATTCTCCGTGTGAGTGCACTAGCCCTGAACAGACATGTAGGTGAACCGTTTGTGGTGTCTCATAGCCTACCTCACGACCTTCTGCTTTCTTGCTTCATCACTTGTATCTTGCAGGTATATCATCCCGTGACGACCACATTGAAGTCTGAATTTGAAGTGTGAAGATGCTTCAGCAACCACATCGTACTTTTCCATTGCTTTCATTGTGCTTCTACTGTGCATGTGTGTAACTTGTGGGGTAAACATGTGATGACATTGTATGCTGGCGACACGGTCAGATGTTCATGCGTCTAACGTACACCTGCATGTTATGCATTGAAAAAGGGTTTGCCACTTGCGATCCTGGGACGAGTATCAGGTCCGCTTTGTCCTATGTGGGCTGTATCAGATTGCTGTTCACTTCTCTATCTGTTGGATATGTGACTTTCTGCAAGTTTCTGGTGTATGATGGCCATGTCCTTGCTTGTCACTTTGTATGATATTACATTCTGTATTCGCTGCTTCCATGGCATGGTCTGCAAACTGCAATCCTTGGGCAAATGTCATGTTTGCTATGTTGTGCTTTGGCCGTCAGCTTGTCTACGCGCTGTAGTTGAATTATTTTTGTTTCACAACTGACTTCCTCAAGTACGGTGGCCACTGCTTTGCATGGCATTATACATGAAGAATTTCCTGTTTGTGTCGTGTGCATGTGCGTATGTGTGCGTGGCCACGTGTGTGTGCCGTGTGCATACACATGTTTGTGTATCTGTGTGCGGGGTAGCGAGGCGGGGAGAGCTGGTATGTATCAGTGTGTTATTGCAGTCGCATGGCTACATACAGTACATCGCGCGCGTGGTCATCATGTTTACCTTCGGGGTTGGGGTGGGGAGGGAACGGAAAAAGACCTGAAATTATCCATATAAAAATCGCTCTGTGAGCGGTTCTGAAAAACCTTTACTGGTACTGCCCCGTCGTAAAAGTAAGAAATTAGAACTGGCCCATTGTCCCCCCAAATGCGAACTGATCCACCTAAATCGCGAATGACGGGACCCGAACGCACCAGTAGCGCGAGGTTCCTACCCGTGGATGCAGATGGGGACGTTGGTCTGGACCATAGGCCATGTACTGTACTAGCGGTAGGCTTCCCTATCAAAATAATAAATTCTACTACTACTAGTGTTACCCTATGATCCTGTGCCCTCCCGACCTCGTGCTACTGGTGCGTTCGGGTCCCGTCATTCGCGATTTAGGTGGATCAGTTCGCATTTGGGGGGACAATGGGCCAGTTCTAATTTCTTACTTTTACGACGGGGCAGTACCAGTAAAGGTTTTTCAGAACCGCTCACAGAGCGATTTTTATATGGATAATGGCCATTACATGGTGCTAGCATGCGCGATATGCTGTGCTGTTTGGTAGTGTGGCCCACGTGATACATGACACGTGCGCATGCACGTCCACGTCCAGCACTTGGACTTGGAGTTCAGGCAAAGCAGTAAAGCAGCGACAATCGCCGCAACCGTCGGTCGTGTCTTCCCCTACAAATACTGGACATCGAGTCTTTTCGCCAGTCGACTCACGCCACGGATCTGTGTTCTGTGAAGGTTTGGCTTGTCCTCGATTTTCAATTGACTGGGAGCTCCATTCCCACCAGGACGGACGACTTTGCTTTTTCAAGAGCGGCTGTCCATCTTCAAACAGTGTACAGTGGCGGAGCAAGAAACGTGAGGAAATGCTGCCAAAGAAACGAAGAGCCACGGTAAGGTGTTCAAGACTGAATGCATTGCGCGTTTATGTGTTGACGTGTTCCAAGCACTGCTGACTCGCTCTTGTTCTTGTAGGATGCTCCGATGGCACACAAGGAAATTGAGAAACGGCGCAGAGATCGCATGAACGAGTCCTACACCATGATTGAGGCCCTCTTGCCGGGAACCAGAGCCAACTCGGTGAGTAAGCGAGCAAGTGAGTGAATGAGTGACAGTCCCACACCACTGCGCTGTTGCATGGACGCTAGCCACCGTGCGTCCCACCTCATGGCCTCAGTGTTTGGGGCCGTGCGACTCGTAGTCGTAGATCAGAAAAAGAAAATAATTTCTTGTGAAAGATACCGCACGTGAGTACTGTCGGCTGTGGTGTGCTGGTTTTCTTTCTGCACACGAGCTGTCTTTGGTGCGCAATGTCGTGTGCGGGTGTGTGTGTGTGTGGTATGGTCACTCATTCCAAACGCGTATGTGTACTTGTCTTTGGTCGCATTTTTGTTGTTGTTTCAGGCTCATAACCTGGTCAAGGTGGAAGTGTTGCGTCGTGCCATACAGCATATCAAAAATGCCCATAGCAAGAGTGAGTAGAAGAGTAGTAATGTAATGTACTGTCTGTTGACATGTCTGCATCCAGCATGTTCTTGTCTTGTTTGATTGTTGAAGCCATACATGATGTAAGGTTTGAAAGCGATGACGTCAAAAGTTGTCAGAAGTCCAAATCTAATGGCAAAATAATAAACTTGTGGATCACTCTACAGTCCATTCAGAGAAAGATGATATCCTAGCTTTTGGCCATAAACGGGTCAAATTTTGAGTTTTCGTCACAACTTTTTTTGGCAATCCCCCATGGAATGCTCTTCCAATTGTGTTTTTGAAGTCTATTTCTCCAAAGAGCAAACCATAACAAGAATAGGATTTCGGCCAGGTTTTGACCCCAAAGCACTGAATTGGGGAAAAACCATGAAAATCCAGGCCTTTCACTCCACTTGCATAACAGTATGATTTGCGGTTCGAACCCCAGTTGAGGTACCGTTTTTGGACCCTTTTTTCAAGTTTCGAATCTCGCGGCACTGCACAGTGTACCACAAAATCGCCAAATACGGGAGCTCTCCAGCGCCAGCGCTCATCTTTTTTTCTGAATGGACTGTACCCATGCATGGGGACCTAGTTACTAGTGTTGCCAAAAAAATCCGGCCAATGCCAAGGGTAAAGTGGTATGGTACTTTATCGCTCATGGTGGCATCATGCATTTACACTACAGTAGACTCGTACGCCCAAGAACGCGGTTTCAGACGGCCAGCCTAGCAAAGTTCTTATTTTTCAGCGCCCCAGGCTACATTAATATTTCGCGTTCTTACGCATCCAACATGACCCGTGACGCTCATGTACAATGCACTTTGCGCTACATGTACCGGTTGTACACTTTACATGCACGTGTAGTATGTAGCGCTGCACTGGGTGATGTTTTCGCGAGGACCCGACAAGAGTGCAATACCAAAAATTGTCGCGTTCTTAAAAATCTTGGAGTTCGTTCTTAAATCCAGGCTGGGGCGTTCTTAGATTTCCAGCCTGGACGTTCTTGGGCGCCACGTTCTTGGGCGCCACGTTCTTGGGTGTGCGAGTCTACTGTAGCAGCACAGCACTGAACAGTCTGCACTGTACTTTGCATGCTGCAGTCGGGTCGAGCACTGCACTGAGCCGAGTATAATTATGCACATGATGCAGGCATGGCATAGGCGTGGCATGTGCCGTGCACTAGGCAGTAGCATTGTACGGCTACCAGTAGCTAGCATAGCATTGGCTGAATGTTGTTGGTGACGACTGTAGTATGAGATGTAGTATGAGATGTAGTATGAGATGTAGTATGAGATGTAGTATGAGATGTAGTATGAGATGTAGTATGAGATGTAGTATGAGATGTAGTATGAGATGTAGTATGAGATGTAGTATGAGATGTAGTATGAGATGTAGTATGAGATGTAGTATGAGATGTAGTATGAGATGTAGTATGAGATGTAGTATGAGATGTAGTATGAGATGTAGTATGAGATGTAGTATGAGATGTAGTATGAGATGTAGTATGAGATGTAGTATGAGATGTAGTATGAGATGTAGTATGAGATGTAGTATGAGATGTAGTATGAGATGTAGTATGAGATGTAGTATGATATGTAGTATGAGATGTAGTATGAGATGTAGTATGAGATGGCGTGGGTTTGGTCCCTCGTGTCACATGTACAGATATGGTAAAGGTAAGTTTGATAAATAATCTACGTGGAGATAATAATTTTAATATAGCTATGAATAGGATGAAGGTAAGTTTGATAGATCAACATTGTACAGGTACGCATGTTTTTTTCTGTACCAGGAGGGAATCCCCCCCCCCCCTTGGGAGGGCCTCATTCCAGTCACTACCGGTGGATGTGTCACTCTGCTGTGAAGGAAAACCACCCAAACAACTGCATCCCTACAAAACTGGATCCAAGCGGATACAAAACTGGATCCGAAGCGGATCCAAACATCACAGTTTGTCACGGCTGTGATGTAGCACTTTCAAGCCCTACTTAGAAAAAAATCTTGACCTACAAGGCTACGCTACGGTCTACAGCAACGTGGTGTGGAATAGAGTGCTCATTCGGCATCCCTCTGGTAGGGAGTTCGGTAACGTAACGTGACAGGTGAAAACTGCAGCTGTGACTCTCACATGGGCCCTGTGTGGCAGCTGTTTGGGCTGACTTGAAGCCCGCTTCTATCTTCTACCTAGGCCTCTTCTCCCTGGTCAATGCTATTCTGTTTTTTGGAGCTGATGTCATTTCTTTCATTAACACGGATGACATCACATGCCCTCCTCTCGCTCATTTGATCGGATATTGACACCGTTATTAGGCATGACACTGAAACGGGAGTGCTACATAAGCTGCTAATAATGCTACTTTGGAATGCACTCATGTTATGTATAATAGTGGCATTCCAGTATACGCATGTGTGTGCGCATGCAGTACAAAGTCACAGGGCAGGCCGTATGCACTGCACTGTACTCTGCTCGACGTGCATGGATGCGCATGTACAAACACGGCAGTCGAGGTGACGTAACAAATACTCGCCATGAGAAATATTGGGTCGAATGTGAAATCCGAACGAATATTAGAAAATTCGGTATATTCGTTTCACTACTACTTTCCAGTGATTGCACACATGCTGTGTTCGGAATAAATGTGGAGATGTGCTTTGAGCAGCGCCATTTCAAAGTGCTGGTTTCGGACTTATGCATGCCGTGCGCTGGCAGGAACAGTCGATTTTCGTGTTCAGCGGCTTCGACTCAGTCTAAAACAAGATATCCTTTTAGAAACCAGCCTGCAGCCATTTACCGGTGATAGGCCAAAATATCGAAGTGAACTGTGAACAATGAGAAGTGGTGATGATGAAAACGTGGGAGTTGCGTCAGTACGCGCACATGGCATGCATGCGCCAATCCTGTATCGCCGTGCACTTCAGTTCTCACTACAGCTGTCCGAAATAAAAAGAACTATTCCTACTTGTACAGTGTAGACAGTATAGACTGGCTGTGTATTGCGCAACAATCAGTATAGTGACGTTGGTGCGGGGGGAGGGGGGGTGCATGTGTGTGTGTTCGTGGGGGGGGGGGGGGGTGCGTGTGTGTGTGTGGAGGGGGGGGGGGGGTGATGTGATGTGTGTGTGTGTGGGGGGGGGGGGGGGGTGCATGTGTGTGTGTGGAGGGGGGGGGGGGGGGGTGCATGTGTGATGAATTTGCTGGAATCAATACCGTAGAATCCCGCGGATAAGCCCATGGGCTTATCTGTTTCACAAGGACATTTCGGTGGGCTTATACGACAATATGGGTGTAGGCAGTTCTCATTTTTACATGCACATGTACTACAGTCTATGCCGCAGCCGAGTCATCTCATGTATCGTATATTGGTATGCTGTGCTTGGTGAAACGGTACCCTAGCCTATTCTTTGGCCCTAGACAGTACTGTGCTGTTAGTTACATCATCATTGGCTAAACACAATGGGCCATGCTTAGATGTGTACATTGGGTAAGCAGTGGCTAAACACAATGGGCCATGCTTAGATGTGTCTGCAGCATGATGATTATAGGGTTGCAACGGGTAGGGGTTTGGCCGGGTAACGAGTTTGTGTATTTCTAATTTTCTCTTCGGGTAGCACAGGTACCCAGTCAGGTATTTTTTGACAAAGTTTGTACAGTGCGTGTGCAATTGTGCTACATAGAAAGTGTACAGTGAGCACATACAGGCAGCGTTGCGAAAATACCGCACTCCAACTACCGCACTCCAACTACCCTATCGGGTTCTGTTCTAATTACGGGTAGCACGGGTACCCTAGTACTAGTAGGCGATACCACCCGTACTAATGATGAAGTAGCCGATGACACCCGTACTAATGATGAAGTAGCCGATGACACCCCTACATTGTAATGATGAACACGCTGAGAGTACATCTACCGGTACTTCCTCTTCTGTTGTGTACTAGTGGCAGAGGCGGGAGGGACAGTGGCAAAGCCAGTGACATCACCGTCAACATCGGCGATGTCACTGCCACCATCGGCAGTGGATGCTTCGTCTGCCATGGCAGTGTCAAGCTCAACTCTGCACCAAGACGAGGTTGCTGGTGATGGTGATGGTGGTGGTGGTGGTGGCAGTGCTGGTAGGGAGTTCAACGTCAACCTGCATAGGCTTAGAGGCATACAGGACTGCATCCAGGATTCACAGCAGCTCCTGATAGAAAACGGGATGCCAGTGCGAGATCCAGAGCACGTTGCTATAATGTCACGTCTCGAAAGCTTTTACAGTTGCCAGGAGAGCGCCTTGAAGTCACACAAGAAGAAGAAGACAAGTTCGTATGGTAGCAGTGCTAGCACCACGATCACCAGTCAAGCCACCGCGGCGGATCCTGGAAACCACTTACCCGTAAGTTCAAGAAACGGCCAGCGCTCAATTACGGAGTTGATAGATGCAGCCAATTTGATGCTGCACAGCACTCCCGAACCAGGCCAGGCATACTTAGCAGACCCGGCAGCGCTAGAGCTAGAGCCAGAGTCACTGCCAGTGCCAGACACAGCTCCAACCTATGGCCTGGATCTCATCTCAACAGTGGCTACAAGAGGAGTAGGCCGTGGGAACAGCACACCAGCTGACAGGCCTGCACCTATCAGTGCATCCACACTGCCTGATGCTAGTGCCACTCTTCCTGCTGCTAGTGCCGCTCTTCCTGCTGCCAGCGCACCTCAAGCAGTCTTCCAACTCCCCACCGCTAGCCAAGCGCAGCAGCCTCTGCAGTCTCCAGCACAAAGCGCTACTCAGCACTACCTGTTGGTGCCGCAGTCGGCAGCAGGCGTGTCCACCGCACCAGTGCATTTGACCCCAACAGGTGTTCTTCACACCAGTGCTTCAAACACTGGTGTGACAGGTGCAGCTGTAGCTCAACAGCACCATATCATACCTCTCATTGATCAGTCTCACCTAGCCATGCTGCGCACAAGCGATGCTGAACAGGGCTTTTCCAACCAGTTAGTACAGGTGCCGCAGCAGCAGCAGCCGCAGCCGGTGTTCTCAGTAGCTGCCAACATGCTAGCCCTGGCATCATCTACAGCAGCTGCGGGTGCAGCTGTATCAAGCATGCCAAGCATGGTCTCTGGTTGGTCATCAGCAGGGATTCCAGGCGTCTCAGCTGTGAGCAACATGGCCAGCACTGATCCTCATCCATCTGTCTAGTACTGTGGATACACTGAGCTATGCGTGCCCGCATCGCTCTACTGGAATGCTGTAAGTAAAAGAAATAACGTCAAATGCTCATCTTCCCACAAGCTGGTCTTGAACATAACCATGCCTCAGGTTGTCTTGTACAAAGCTCCTCCTGCTCCTGCCACTGTTACTGTTACCATTCTGATACAGGTTCCAACTAGAGAATCACCTATGCCACCTGTTGCCTTGTACAGCATATGTATGGTTTGCCCTTTAGTCGTGTCTGCCCCTTTCTTCATATGTAAATATTGACCTATGTTGCTTCCTCTTCCTATAAAGTTACGCCAACTGTCCTAACGTTGTACAGCACCGTCCTCACCCACAACCCACTCACAGGTGTACAATCTCGCACAACCTATTCACCAGTGTACACTTCCCCGCACCTCTATATAGGCTATAGTCATGTGACTGACTCATACTCATAGTCAATGCTGACATTGTGAATAAGACCCAGCTGTATAATTTCTTATCAAATTGTATGTGCCACCATTGCCAACTGATCCGGCGTATAGACACTATACATTGCACTGTTCATTTCATCAGTATGGTACATCAAGTATCCCCGCTGCAGCGAGCAGCCACCATCCGTTTTCTCTCTTCCGCGAAGCAAACCTAGCAACGCTGGCAGGATGAGTCTCAAGTTTGTTGCGGAGATGCTTGACTGTATCCGCTGTCCGGCATGCAGTGCTGAACACCATCACATCATCAGTCTCGGCATGGCATTGTATATAGTGTACTACTATCACATCGTGGCATGGCATTGTATATAGTGTAGATATGAACGCTCTCCCGTTTGATTTCTACTGTGCAAAGTAAGTGCCGGGAGATTCGGCAACATGCTACTCTGCTACTCTGCATGTACTGTCTATCCCAATAACATGTACATGTGTATGGTGTGTACGAAGTTATTGTTTTGATTATCACAGCACTATTATAACACAAGTACAGCCACTGCCGCTATAGTATACACAGTGATCTAATTATTATTTTATCAGTTCCTAATCGGCAGCCGTGCTGCTACCCACGTGCAGTCAACTGGGAACATGTGGCCAGGAACGAGCGGTGCATTGATGCGGCTGATGGTGTTGTGGGCACTTGTGGTGCCAGTGGTGTGGGACGTACCTCCTCACCCCACCGTTAGGCGCAGCATCTGCCGCTGGATTCCGGTGTCAGCGGCCGCCGTGAGTTCCCTCGGGAGCGGACACAATAATTTACTGTTTTTGAATAGTAATGAAACGGCTGATTCATCCTGCTATTTTAAAATTATGTTGCATGGCTCTGAAGGCTGAACATCTGGTACTTCTGTCTTTTTTTTGTGGATTGGGCAGTTGTGCGCCAAAACTCCTCTTCTGCGCCATTCATATCTTGTCGGTTTTTGTGAGTGGGTGTGAATGTGGGTGTGTGAGTGAGTGTGTGCGGGCGTGCATGTGTTTGCTAGGACTGGCATGCATAAGCGACATTGGGATGAGCTTAGTCAGTAGTGCTCACAACTGCTGCCCCCCCCCCCCCCACCACCACCAGGGATAGAGCCAGGATCTGCTATGAGGCATCCAAGCCGGGGTGCTCGCATGCATGATTTCTTTGTTTCAAAGAACCGAGTGCATTACCGGTGGGCATACTGTGGTGGGTGATTATGTGCTTTCAAGACTCGAAAGTGGATGGCCGCTATCTTTTTTTCCTTTTTTTAATGTCAGTTTGCATTTTCAAGAAGGCTGGGTGTTCATGCTTTCCCGTCCACTTGACTGACTCCTGGCTTTCTTTTGAATATTTCCGAAGTAGCTATACCTTTAATCGGCTCGGAGACAATAATTTGAATAATGCTACAAACAATTCATAAAAAATAAAAGGACCAATGAACTACAAGTTGCGCTGTCATGTCCACTAACACCACCAGCTACTTAACAATCAGCTCATGCGATAACATTGCACGGCACTGAAGGACGGAGCTGATTGTTTAGTAAATGGTGGTGTTAGTGGACATTATGGCGTAGCTTGTAGTTCCTTAGTCCTTTTTCATTTTTTATAAATCAATCCTTGGCTCTCCATGCTACGAACAATACCAAACTTCCTCATCCGGCTACGAGTATACACACATGTAAGCGAGGTCGGTTTAGTTTTTCTCCAAGAACGGTTTCCTGTGATATTCGTCAGTTGGAATACATGTACATCACAATCAAAAATCAGAGAAGAAGAACAGAATATTATTATGCAGAGAAAGTTTGTATTTGAGCAATTAGTCACTTGCTCAATCTCTGTATACATGTATACTTAGCTACTACTAGTACCGGTACATGTATTCTGTTCTTCTTTCCTGATTTTCTGATTGTGATCTATTCCAACTGACGGTGCCACAAGAAAATGTTCTCGGAAACACTCAACCGACCTCGCTTACATGTGTGTATTATGATCATGAGTCATGAGTGCGCTTTTGGTCCATAGCCTTTATTACAGCTACCATTAATATTTAATACACGGGCATTGCAATAATAAGGGCGCCGGATGTCGTAGTATGGAGAAACCCTCGGTCATGCAGGTGCGAACTGATACTCTACAGAGAAGATTCTTTTAATTAACGGCTTTATCGGCTGAAAAGAAATCCCCGGCCGTACATGTACTATTCTTTGATGCAGGATATTATTAAAATACTGATAATCGCTCGTGCAGAGCCTGCAGGTAAGACATAGGCAGTTCGCAGGCTGATATTCACAGCACTGTCAACCTTGCGAATAACGACCCTCCATCGGCCGGGTACTGAGTAAATCGGCCCTGTTGCAATGGGGTATTATAAACATTAAACAGTGAAGTGAAAATATTCAAATTTGTCGATTTCCAGAAAACGTGGATAACTTTGTACGAGACAAGTCCTGTGTGCTAGTGGACATAGTCCACTGTCTTGCAGTTAGGCATGGGCGGGTAATGCTAGTTATTTACTGCGATAATGCTAAAGGCAATACTCACAATATGAGGATATAATGCCACTTATAATGCTCACCGTGACTACTCCATAATGCCAGTTTGAAAGTTGGAAAAGTCGATTTAAGAAGGCCGTCTTGGATCAAGGCCAAAGCGTAGAAAAAAACTTAAAGCGTAGAAAAAAAACTTAAACAGCAGTGAGCATGTTGTCTGAAACAATCCACTGAGAAGGTTGATTTGCAACGTCAAGTCTCCGGACGAAGCCGGACGGGTTCAGATGCACGATTTTTTCGGAACTGGACCTAGCCAGCTTCATGCATGACACCGTTGTCGACCGGCAATTATGCTTGTAATGCCAATTTTGCGTGCGAAATGGTGTTATAATTCCAGCATTATGCCACCTGAGAAAAGGGACTATAATGCCAGCCATAATGCTAGCGTTACCCGCCCATGCCTACTTGCAGTGTATGGTTCAGAAAAATAGACACCGTAAATAGTTCCCGCTATGGCCTTTGAAATTTGGCTATTTTTGCGATGCTTTTTAGTGATATTGCTGGAGATACTGGCCATTGCTGGCCTGAAAGTAGGCATGGCTCAGTGTGGTAATGATGTGAAGACTACTCAGGCGAGGTAATGTTGGCATGGTGTATGGCTGTTGTACTTGTAGACCCCAAATGAAGCATACCTGCAAAATTTGAGCGAAATCGGTCAGCTATTTGCACGGTTACAGCAGGGTAGGCAAGTGACTTCTACATGATTGTAGACTTAGGGCGCGTTCGAATTATCACTCTTTGACTTTTCGAGGAGTTTCGTTTTTCTGAAGAGGTGGCCTTATTGGCCTCTTCAGAAAAACGAAACTCTTCGAAACTCCACAACCTCATCCGATGGGAGAGGTCGATTAGTTCCGAAGAGTTTGGAATAGCTACGTCGAGATGGTCAATCTGATCTGACGTGCAATGTAAAATAAAACTTCAAACAAACAAAACGTCACTATCGCCATGACAATTCCACTGAAAAACTCTAAAAATGATAGAACCGTTCAGGCGTGAAACTCTGAGTCACAGGCTCACAGCCAACCCAAGCTCCGTATCCCATTCTATTCTTTTTGTAGAACCGTTCTATAGGGCTTGAAAGTGCTACGTCATAGCATAGCAACAATTTCAAAAAATGGATCCACTTGGATCCAGTTTTTGTATGGATCCAAGCACATTTCAAGCGGTCTTACCCACAGCATGGTGATGTAGCCAGTGAAACTGACTGATTTGGCTACTGGGGGCGGGGTTACAACTGGTGGCGAAATAAAAGTCACACCTGCATGCGACATGAGTGGGTTGCTATGCACCCACATACTTAGGCAATAGCAAAGTCACACCTTAGTGGATCCAAAAATAGAAATCTGATGTCAACTTACTACTCCCTGGCCGTTTTGACGTCATCACTTTCAAGCCCTATTGCATAGTAGTAGTAGTAGTAGTAGAATTTATTATTTTGATACGGAAGGCCCTACAGACGTTGCCGTCTTGTTACAGGGAACCCTAAGTGCTCTTTACAGAGCGAAACAAAAACGGATAGATGCTCAACCTGACGACACGAGACAGGCAGCATATTGGGACACTTCAACACTTACTAATCTCTTTTAAAAAATTGTTCGAACAGTTGATGAAGGAATTCGAACGCGCCCTAAGTATGGGAATAAAATGGAGCACAGCCCCGCACAGTCAGTGCGCACACAGCCAAATGATTGCCGTGCAAGTAGCAACGAAAGCGCTAACTCTACAACCAAGTGTCCACCATATCCATGTAACCCGTAAACCGTTTGCGCATGTCCGCTACATTTTACTCAAACGTACTTCTCACCAGGGAGTCGTAAAAGCCCTTTACGAATCCCTGCTTCTCACACCTCACGTCTCTCGCCCCTGTACTAGCTGTCTTCTAGCGCCTTTACTGGCGCCATTGCATCGTGTATTCTATCACCTTTTCCATAATATAAAAAGGCTGAGAGCTAATCATTCAGATAACTACTTACTTTCCCCGGTTACTAATTACACTGATAGCACAGGATGTTTAGTGTTCTGCTTTTGGCGGGTGTGCTGCTCGCTCTGCTTACCGTCCACGTAGGTCTACTCGTCGTTCGGAGGATTATCCAATATCGAGATAAAGACTGCTCAGCGCGCTAGCGTAGGAAGCCGATGGATGCCTCTGAACTCGGAATTGCGGAAGCCGCCACTCCGCCTCACCAAAGAGCCGCCTTTGTTCAGAGCCAATTCCGTCATGTTCAAAGACGTAACTAGTTTGCAGCGGTGATAGACTTGCTTGTCGTTACGACGTTAGCATTCCCCAATGCGGCCCAGAGAGTCGACTACGCTGCAGGATTCTTGACGGGAAACGCTTGTCTTTGGTTGATACTACATGTAGTGGGGGCTAAACAAGTGTTTTCCGACTGCCCGGCTCTGAAGCGAGGCACTCGGCAAGGTGTGTGGGCCACGATACAGCGAGGAAACAGCGCGCTTGGGACTATTTTCCGCAGCTCTGCATGGGCTACTGCTTTCACTTTCCTCAGCTTGCAAAAGCCAGTAATAATTGACGACCGCACGCGCACCATGTACCAGAGAGCGCTGCTGACTGCTGTTTTCCAGGGCCTAGGGCCAGTAGGGGTCTTTGTGCCTCACATCCACCGACAGGGCCTGCGTGAGCATACGCGTCAGCGCCACCGGGCAGCAGATCTAGGTGCCCCTGCTCCCGCGACCACGGGCTTCGCAAGCTGATGGTCCAAGACCACGTCTAGCTGCAGCTGCGGTCAAGCTTCAGCTTGCAGGAAGCCAGGGTCACCTCGATTGCCCCGAGGGTGGACAGCCAAACCCAAACGCTGGTCGCCGTATTACTACGAAAGGGCGTAGATTTACGCTTGCTGGCGCCAACTCAAGCACCCACACACTGTCTGTGACAGTTACCAGCCGCTAACCAATTCAGACCTCTGGAGATTGAGGACGTGGAACGTTGCTCTCCAGAAACTCACGAAGCCGGAACCATCTACAGTTATAGAAAAGTGTAGAACTACTACTAGTACTATGTGCTGTTGCGGAGAGTTGTTTTGAGCAACGTTATGTGACTGTGAGCGTCGGTGATGAACCCGAGCACGGTCGGCTTTGCGTGCATGGAAAGATCAACGGCCGGCGTGCAGTGATGTTGATGGAATCCAGGTTCGACACGTGATTTCATCGCAAAACTACATGTAGAAGAGTTTGTTGACAAAGCACCAGCTTGACACCAATGGAAGTTCCTGCAGATTTCTACACAGCGCGCTAAAGAGTACATAAAGTAAAGGTGACCCCCCGGTGGGGGATCCAGTACAGTGTGGAGCAGCACTTTACAGTTACGATAACCGTTCCGTGGCTTACACACAACTAACTAGTACATAGTTACTATCCCAGCATCAACTTTGGACGGCGAGCCTTTTGTTGCGAAGTACTAGTAGGCTCCAGCTAACCGGATGACACTGTGACAGTGGAGCGCCCAGCCGTGGTGAGTATGTTCATCAGTGGCCGCCAAGCTCATGGCCTGAAAAGTGGAGCCGGGAGGGATTGCATGGGTCAGGAGAACCGACGCATGATCCGGAGCACAACTCCAGGAATCAGAGCAACAGGACATCCAGGACCTGCTCAAGAGGTACCAGGCTGTGTGTTCCATATGAGCTGCCGAATTAGCTTCTCGGAAAGACCAATCAACAGTGAAATCAAGATAGAAGATGGAGCCAGGCCACGATCGCCACCTGCCGCTACCGCATGCCGAAACCAGAGATGGAGGAGCTTCAGCTCCAGTCACAGTTGTCAGAATTGCTTGCAAAGGGATTCATTGAGCCAAGTAAGTCACCATACAGCGCACTTGTGTTTTTTGTGAAGACGTCAGATGATACTCTGAGAATGGTGTGAAGACGTCAGATGATACAGTCTGAGAATGGTGTGCGATTGGCGAGTATCTTTAAGTTTATTACAGTCAAGAACAAAACTTGTTTGCCCAATATTGATGATCAATTTTTTTTGGCACAATCCAGGGCAGTGCATATTTCTCAAAGTTTGACTTGCAGTCAGGGTACAACCAAACCATAATTCGAGAGGCAGATGTTTCGAAGACGGCTATTGATATGTCATTCGACCACTTCTACTTTAGAGGCATTGGGTTCGGGTTGACTGATCGTCTCCCCCCCCCCCCCCCCCGGCCACCTTTCAGTTCATGGATTCTATTCTGAAACCGTTTATCAGAAAAATTGTTCTACATGTACTGAGTAGCATTATCAGGAGACATTCTAGTATTCAGCAAGACCTGGTAGGATTATCGTCATCTTCAAACAGTCTTAGAAACATTCAGAAAAAGCGAGCTGTATTGCAAACAGACTAAATGCTTGGGGCTTAAAATCAACGGCACATCAATTCCCCCTGATCCTAAGTGGTGCTGTGAAAACTGCCTGGCCAACTCTGTCGTCAATGTTTGGTGTCACTGTCGGGAAGTTTCTGGCTTTTTATGCAAATGATTTCATGGGGTGAGTCCGTGGATTTTCTAATGGGCGCGCTAGGCACACCGCGTGAGTCAGCGGATCTTCTAATGGGCGCTATGTATGCAGCGAGAGTTGCTAATGCAAGTGCAGTGGTGTGCCACGAGTCCGCGACTTCGCGGTAACGCATTTCAACTGATGTAATCGCATAACATCCACTGTAAGTTAAAACAAACATCCGGCGCATATTTATTTTCGACTATTTTCAGCCTGGGCATTTCGGGCCAAAAATTTGTTGTGGCTGGAATTTTGTTTTGCAAGGTTCAGTGTTACATTGTGACAGTTTATACGTATACGAGCCTGTACAGACAGCAAGCAGAAGTACAGGCTGATAACTTTATGTGGCCGAAAGAGATTTTAACCCTGGGAGGCCGAAATTTAAATACGCCAAAAATGTGTGGACTTACAGTATAAGGCTTGAAAGTGTGACGTCACAGCTAGCCCGGAGTCATGACAACGCTGACTTTTGGATCCGCTTGGGTCCAATTTTTGTTTGGATTCGTACCCGTCTGGGTGGTTTTCCTTCACAGCATACTGATCCAATCGACCGGTAGTGACGGGACTGGGCCATTCAGGTCAGAAACCCACTTCTGGTACATGAAAAATCACACCTACATGTACGTACGGCACGAGGGGTCCACCCACCACTGCCCTGGGCAGAGTGGGTTCAAAAGTGGGTATAGACCTTTTGCGCGTTGTACAGATGTACGAAGTTCAGTACTAGGGCGTAGGTGTGTACAGCCCCGGTTGGTTGTTCATTGTGTGCTATGCATGCGCATTTGACCAATTTTAGCCTCATAATCAATGGCAAACAATCCCTTTTCCAGCTTCTTCACTTTGGTCTAATGACTAGCTAGATCTTTGTCAGAAAAGGTTTTCGTTTGAAATGCCTTCAGGGCCCATTTCTTAGTGGAAATAGCAGAAAATACAATAGGGTCCTGCACATTCAACACCCATTAGGTTCTACGGTACGGGATTTCGTGCATCTGCTCAACGGGCAAAAGGCTTATTGGTCGTTAGATTTTGACTTCTGACATCATCGCTTTCAAGCCCCTTCCGACGGTTCATAGATCGACACTCGACTATCTCGCGAATAACTTGATCATAGCTGTTGTACATGTGGTTGCCATGAATAGGAAATATCATTCCCGAAAACGGCGAAAACCATGCTAGTGCATCGAGGGCATTGCTGTTTAAAGTGCTGGATTGATGGTGGACGACTGGACTGCAATCATTGCTGGTCCCATGATAGCAGGGACTGCACTTTCCCGGTGCAACCACCCAATCCTAAGAATATGCAAGAGATTTGTGGGAATGACTCAGCAAGATGAAAGTCAGTGTCAGTGTATGGCTCTCAGTGTGCCTAGCTATACAGTGAAACCTGCTGTCTAAGACGACCGCTCCAGCCTCCAGCCGCCAGGGACCACGTACATGGTGGTAGTGTACAGGTGATCTCTCTATCCAGGGACCAGTTACGTACATGGTCGTAGTGTACAGGTGATCTCTTTATCCAGGGTCAGTTGAATGGAGATAACATCCCTTGGCCCTAGTTGTAGTGGTCTTCTGGGAAAGGTGGTCGCCATATCTGTCACCTGTATGTCAATATAACTTATTTTTTATAGACCTGGTCACCGTATTACGCTCTCTTGCGTCAGCTTGGTTGAGCACACTGGTTAGCATCAAGGTATCTACCTAGTACCGTCGTGCAAAGCTCTGTATGTGTCTCGCAATCTGATTTGATGCTTGAGCCATTAGAATGCTTTATTATGGAGGTTTAGCATCACAAATTTCACGTTCGAGCTCGCGAACATTTTTCGGTTCGCGAACTTTCGAGTTCGGAAAAAGTAGTCGAAACACGAATCGCAGATTCGTGTCAGGACAGTCGTAAATTTACTACGCTGTTCTGTCTGTACACAATCATGTACATGTACGACGTGTCAACGTCATGCATGTGCGAATTCTGTTTGCTAATAATTCTCATAACGCAAATTCCCTCACTGAGTTCGACTCCTTGGAGAGCGAATACGAACGCGAATTTCATCTCGCTAAACCTCCGTATTATTCACTTCAAGTGGACCGCATTGCCGCATTGCCATTTGTTCAGCATCTAACTCTGAGCTCCGCTGATGAGACCTAACAAGTTTGAAACAGCTAGCTGTCCGGCGATTTAGCATCGAGCAACTGGCAAAGAAACTACCCCTATGAGCATGACAACGTTCAACGTCCATTCACAACGTTGTTGCCTCCAAACCATCTAATTCGCAAGCCTGCGCTGGGGACAACAATGTGAAGAAGAGGTTGGTGCGACTTCGGCGATAGTAGGGAAGAGTGTGTTGCTCCCTACATGGGAGCTCGCGGTTTTCCTGCTGACTTGAATGCTCACTTGACTGACTCACGACTGCCATCCAGAGCACACGAAAAGTCCATCGAACCGTCCACTCGGCAAACCTGCAAGAAAGCACCACTCCCTGCTCAATACACAGTGTTTCGGGGAATTCACCCCTCATCAGTTCAGCTTGAGTAGGCTGAGGAAGATTGGACTTCTTGTGTGCTCTGGATGGCAGTCGTGAGTCAGTCAAGTGAGAATTCAAGTCGGCCGGAAAACCGCGAGCTCCCATGTAGGGAGCAACACACTCTTCCCCTACTATCGCCGAAGTCGCACCAACCTCTTCTTATCCTATACTGAGTTGCTCATATGCACATAATTTTGGCTGCCTTGTTTATTGTGTGTTCTAAATTGTCTGGAAAATACTTGTAGGGCCTAGACCTGAACGCATACATGATGGTGTTCAGTCAACTAGTGCTATTCAACGGTGCCACGGGTAGCTGTATTGATGATGCATGAGTCCGGGGTCATCACTGCAAGAACCTCTGGACCTAAGCCCGAAGTAACGTTCAACTACATGTATACACAATCTTGGCAGAAAAGAAGTCTGCCCCCTGATGCCCTCATGTATTCTCGGTCTTCGGAAGGGTGTGCCTTCTATTGCTGATGTACCAATGATTTTGAAAGATATTCAGATGCCGTAGTTCGGAGCCTTTTGTCCAAGTCCCAGCATCGCAAAAAAGGGCAGGGAACACCACAACAGCATCCGCCCGACAGCGACACCTCAGATTCAAAGATCGATTCTCAGACAAAACTTCCATCAGACCGTGCCAAAGGCCTCCAGTGCTTGACAATGTGGGCCTGCACGTCCTGGAAATACACAAATGTACAGCATGGACACCCATCAGCAAGCCAAGAAGAAACCATCATGTTACTTCTTTCACCTTCCTCTTTCCTCCTTCCTTATGCAGAAGAAATTTCAGATTTTCTTTTCTAGTAGAATGTTCCGGCTTCTTTCTCCTTCCTCATGCAGACGCAACAAGAGCGGTTGACCAATCACTACAGGTGCGAAGTTCTCACAGCCAATCAGAGTTCAGCAGGAGACCAGCCAGGATGGGCTTTAAAGGGGAAGTTAAGGCAAAAATTAAAATTTCACCAGTTGTAGTCTTCGGGGTGCTGAGTCGAATGGTCTTGGTCCGAGAAAGCTGAGACGCTCCCTTCCTACTTGAATCCCAATCGAACTCGCGCACTTCCACCGAAACTGGGTGACTGCGCCCTACTAGATGGGGATTTGTATGCAAAATGTCACTAAAAGCGCCATTTCGTTCTTATAAAAGCACGGATGACCGCGATTGGCCCATATGTTGTAGTCTTTTGGACGCTGAGTCGACTGGTTTTGGTCCGAAAAGGCTGCGATGCAGCGTTCCTCCTTTATTCCCAATCGAACATGGTTGAACAAGCGGTCACGTGCTCTTGGGTGCCCAAATCACCTGGTCACCACGCCAGCAGGCGACAACTTTCACACCAAGGTTCAACTCGAGTTCAACTCGAGTGACAGGACTGCACCCAAAAAAGGTCAAACAGGCTAGTAAGTTGTACCCTGCAGGCACGGTGACCAGCTGACTGGTGTACGCAGGAGCACGTGACCACTTGTTCAACCATGTTCGATTGGGAATAAAGGAGGAACGCTGCATCGCAGCCTTTTCGGACCAAAACCAGTCGACTCAGCGTCCAAAAGACTACAACATATGGGCCAATCGCGGTCATCCGTGCTTTTATAAGAACGAAATGGCGCTTTTAGTGACATTTTGCATACAAATCCCCATCTAGTAGGGCGCAGTCACCCAGTTTCGGTGGAAGTGCGCGAGTTCGATTGGGATTCAAGTAGGAAGGGAGCGTCTCAGCTTTCTCGGACCAAGACCATTCGACTCAGCACCCCGAAGACTACAACTGGTGAAATTTTAATTTTTGCCTTAACTTCCCCTTTAAAAGTAGTCATTCCAGGAGGGGATGGTGGTCGGGAAAAACAGCGATGATCAGCAAGCACTCGCTGAACTCTGATTGGCTGAGGTGAGGCCGGTTGACGAATCAGGTGTGAAGTTCACAGCTAGCATATGCTATAAAAGTAATCATTCCAGGAGGGTACGGTGG
>NC_088646.1:16543153-16585653 GCF_964019385.1 Sycon ciliatum
TCGGGGTTTGGGATGGCCTGAATTTTGCAGCCATCAGCAAGCTAAGAATAAACAATTGCTCCCAAACTGGTCCCATGGAAGAAGTCTCGCAAAGATGATTCAATGGATTACTGATCCTCCCAATGCCCGACAACCCTCAAATCTCAACCTATCTAACCTACGGGTGGACATGAACAATACAACCTCATTTAAAGGCTTCTTTCTTTCTCCTTCTTCATGTAGAAACAACAAAAGTTCTCCTTCTTCATGCAGAAACAACAAAGAGAATTTCTGGCTTCTTTCTCCTTCATGCAGAAACAACGCCCGACAACCCTCAAATCTCAACCTATCTAACCTACGGGTGGACATGAACAATACAACCTCATTTAAAGGCTTCTTTCTTTCTCCTTCATGTAGAAACAACAAAAGTTCTCCTTCTTCATGCAGAAACAACAAAGAGAATTTCTGGCTTCTTTCTCCTTCATGCAGAAACAACAAGAGTTCTCCTTCCTCATGCAGAAACAACACCCGTGACTGTTGTTTCTGCATTTCTGCACAAGCCAAGAAGAACTCTGATTGGCTAAGGCCGGTTGACCAATCATCTCAGGTGTGAAGTTCAGAGCCAGGGTAGGCTATAAAAGTAATCATTCCAGGAGGGGATGGTGGTCGGGGTTTGGGATGGCTTTTCCGGCTTTTTTCTCCTTCCTTGTTTCTGCATGAAGAAGGAGAAAGAAGGAGAACTCAGTATTGTTGTTTCTGCATGAAGAAGGAGAAGATGAAGGCAGAGAAAGAAGGAGAATTCTTGTTGTTTCTGCATAACAACAAGAGTTCTCCTTCTTTCTCCGCCTTCACCACACAGCAGTAAGTGGGCGAGGACAAGTTGCAGAAAATAGATTTTCCGGCTTTTTTCTCCTTCCTTGTTGTTTCTGCATGAAGAGGGAGAAAGAAGGAGAACTCAATCTTGTTTTTTCTGCATGAAGAAGGAGAAAGAAGGAGAAGAACTCTTGTTGTTTCTGCATGAAGAAGGAGAAAGAAGGAGAACTCTTGTTGTTTCTGCATGAAGGAGAAAGAAGGAGAACTCTTGTTGTTTCTGCATAACAACAAGAGTTCTCCTTCTTTCTCCTTCTTCACCACACAGCAGTAAGTGGGCAAGGACAAGTTGCAGAAAATACATTGAGGGTATCAACTTGGTATTAAATATATGGAAGGTATCAAGGTATCATTCGTCCTGGCACCTACCCCTGTCCCGGGCAGAGCATGGCCAGCAATCAAGGACATCTGAGAGTTGTAATTTTTGTACTCCTCCGAGGTGTGATTTTTGGCGTGCTGGGCCAAGCACAAGGAAGCCATCTGCAAAAAAACTGCAGAAAATGGTTGTTGTTTGATCCTTTGGTGTAATCTTTGTTTCTAGTCGAAGAAAGTTGCTGTTTGGAGCAGAAACGCTGAAATTGACTATTTTCTGCATGTACTCATACATGTACTCATGTACTCAGGCATGCAGTCTCGCTCGTATTTTAGCTATTTTTCTGGAATGGATGCTGCTCTGCGCCCCTTGGTGAACATTTCCTGCGCTCGTGGAGCAGCTGAAAAGGACCACTGGTATGTCTGGTTCCTGGTTTGAAAGTGGAGAGTCGACTTTTGTGCCTTGAAAAAGGAGTAGAGAGCGATAAAGGTACGTCTGTGGCTGATTTTTGAGTGCTCCTCGTACATTTTTGATCGTGATAGAAATTCTCCGACCAAAGTCAGACCAAAGTCGTACAGTTTTCTTGTGAATTTTTTTGTTGTTTCATCTCGTATCTATGTCAGTATCGTGATGGTGAAGTGGAGAGGGTGATTTTCTTCCTCTAGGCTTCGTTCGGCCGACTTTGCTTCGTCCTCGTTGAAAAGTGATCCTGAAAAAAAGGTCGATTCGCAAAATTATGTTGATTTTGAATGTACGAGATGACATGCGATTGCTGGCTATGTAATACAGTCAGACTGCTCGATTAACAGGATACTATCACCGGGGGAGGGAAATGTTCACGGTTCGCGTGAGACTCGGCTGAAGGCCGAGTTTCCACATCCTTAGGAATGCCACCACCCTCCATGGATGCATGTGGTCTATCAAAAGGTTTGATATCGTGAGTACATGTATAATGGTCACATGCAGTCCAGTTAGTGCGCACATTCTGTAAAACTAAAGGGGAAGAAGTTGAACCTAAAATCAAAATTTCACCAGTTGTAGTCTTTGTTGGGGTGCTGAGTCGAATGGTCTTGGTCCGAGGAAGCTGAGACGCTCCGTTCCTCATTTATTCCCAATCGAACTCGCGCACTTCCACCAAAACTGGGTGACTGCGCCCTACTAGATGGGGATTTGTATGCAAACTGTCACTAAAAGCGTCATTTCGTTCTTATAAAGTCACGGATGACCGCGATTGGCCCATATGTTGTAGTCTTTTGGACGCTGAGTCGACTGGTTTTGGTCCGAGAATGCTGCGATGCAGCGTTCCTCCTTTATTCCCAATCGAACATGGTTGAACAAGCGGTCACGTGCTCCTGCATACACCAGTCACCTGGTCACCGTGCCTAGCCTAGCGCCTGCAGGGTACAACTTACAGCCTGTTTGACCTTTTTTGGGCGCACTTTTGTCACTCGAGTTGAACTCGAGTTGAACCTTGGTGTGGAAGTTATCGCTTGCTGGCGCGGTGACCAGGTGATTTGAGTACCCAGGAACACGTGACCGCTTATTCAACCATGTTCGATTGGGAATAAAGGAGGAACGCTGCATCGCAGCCTTTTCGGACCAAAACCAGTCGACTCAGCGTCCAAAAGACTACAACATATGGGCCAATCGCGGTCATCCGTGCTATTATAAGAACGAAATGGCGCTTTTAGTGACATTTTGCATACAAATCCCCATCTAGTAGGGCGCAGTCACCCAGTTTCGGTGGAAGTGCGCGAGTTCGATTGGGATTCAAGTAGGAAGGGAGCGTCTCAGCTTTCTCGGACCAAGACCATTCGACTCAGCACCCCGAAGACTACAACTGGTGAAATTTTGATTTTAGCCTTAACTTCCCCTTTAAAGGGGCACTCCGGGAATTTTTTCGGTGGTGCTTTCTCTTCATGGGGGCCTTATATGGCCCCCAAGGAATGGGGAATCGTGAAAACTAGACCCAAAAAGTCGATATATGAAGCCAGAGAGGGCCCAGTTTGTCTCCTCTTTTGATGGTTTTGATGACGTCACATGTGATTAGTATTCAAATTCTCTGCATTTGAAGATCTTAGTTGTTTGAATTTTCTGGTGATGAAGAACGATGTTTGGTCAACATTCCCAAGCTTCACAACTGCGACCATACTCTAAGGAACCTCAAGGACCTCCTGAGGTGCCCCTGGTAGAAGCGCAGCCTGATGAGGGCCAGGAAATTGGAGCGGACGACTTCACTGGTCAACAAGGAAATAACGATTGGTGTTCCTGCCAGAAATGTGGGGTGATGCAGAGGGCAGTCGATTACCTTCGCTGTCGAGAGAGCGCTGCAGCTGTTAGCATTGACAGCCCTTTGACATGCGTTACACACACCCCGGCTTCGCGTCAGCTTGTCTAAACAAAACTGTTCTGACCATATGCCTCACGGCGTATAGAGAATTTCAGGATCCTCGTACTCGAACCAGTGAAGTCGTCCGCTCCAATCTCCTGGCCCTCATCAGGCTGCACTTCTACCAGGCTCAGGGGGTCCTTCAGGTTCCTTAGAGTATGTCCGCACTACAGTTGTGAAGCTTGGGAATGTCGACCAAACATCGTTCTTCATCACCAGAAAATTCAAACTAAGATCTTCAAATGCAGAGAATTTGAATACTAAGCACACGTGACGTCATCAAAACCATCAAAAGAGGAGACAAACTTGGCCCTCCCTGGCTTCATATATCGACTTTTTGGGTCTAGTTTTCGCGATTCCCCATTCCTTGGGGGCCATATAAGGCCCCCATGAAGAGAACACACCACCGAAAAAATTCCCGGAGTGCCCCTTTAATAAGCGAGAAAAATGTAACAGAGTGCTTTAAGCAAGCAGGTCCGGAAGTCATACACTCCTTGGTTCTTACACTCGTACCTCGTTTATCCGGGCATTGCCCTTTGAACATTTTAAACTGTTAAGTGTCTGTAGCTCCAAATCACATACAGTCATGTTGATGGGCAAAGGTCATCAGGGTGGTGCCCCTATTTCCACAAAAGTGACAAAAGAGTAGTAATATTTCCACTAAAATGCACCCAAACGGTACCCGGCACACCGAAGTAACTTCCGCGTCCGGATAACCGAGGTATGAGTGTACAGAGTTTACAGCTTCCTGATTCTGGTTTCTGCATGCTACATGGAAACCGGATATGACAGAGCTTTTCAAAAATGTTTGAACTGGTTTGATGACAAACCATGCACTGGTATGCGCGAGGTCCTGTAAGGTTGTATGTGTCACATATGCTGCAAATTGGTTGCCCGTGATTTTCTTCCGGATGGCAAGGGATCCGGATAAAAGATCTAGACCGGGTCGGATAAGCGAGGTCTGACTGTACTTGATACTGGTGCGGATTGTTAAATCAGACTGGATCTGATGGAAGCTTCAATAGCACCATTGATTACTAAAGAGTTAGCCCAAGTTCCCGTGTACTTACAGGCACGTGTGTCTGCCTGCATGTCCGTGCACGTCTACACAATCTGCACTTGCACGGGCATACACATAAGCATACCGTCATACACCATGTACCATGTACCATGTATACGCCCGTCGCAAGAGAAGCACGCAAATCTGCAAATGCACTGGATGTGCACCCACAGATTTTCTCTTATAGCAACAATAGCGAACAAGATCTGAATGAGACAGATCAAGACTTGCGCCAGATAACTGTCTACTCCACACATCTGGCGAAGCCATGTGAATCGACCACCAATGCACACCTGGTCTACACCACACGGAGTACATCGGCATAAAACGGCCAAGACAGTTACCTATGCACACCCTATACTTGCTGGGGTAACCAGTATAGACAGCACGCTGCTTTGATAGAAGCAGACACTAGATGCACTGGTACCTTGAAGTGAAATTGGAGGTACTTTACCACCCAGCCTCGGCTACTGAGTACTAGGAACCCAGAGCCAACAGACATACCAACAACCTCTGCCATGAAAGCTATTATAGTAACGACACACTGGATTGTGGAGCCGAAACTAGTCCAACTTCCAAATGCTTTGGCAAGAAGGTAGCCTTCCGACAGGTTGGACACACACACACACACACACACACAGGCGCGTGCGCCGTATGGGTTCCTGGGTGCCCGGAACCCCCCTTTTTCGCTCAAAATGCAGAATTTTGCTTCATTTTTTGAAAATTTTCCCGGGGAGGCCCCCGGAACCCCCCCCCTTGAAGGGCACCGGCGCACGCGCCTGTCACACACGCACACACACACACACATATATGCAATTGATACATTGGGAGGGCAGCACAACTTGTGAATATAAATTTCAGTATGCTGTCAGCTACTTACCAAAAAGATGTCCATGGCTGGAGCTGCAGGGATAAGTGAAGGTAGAACCACTGCCAACCTAATGGAAGGTGCTGCACTAGATGACCTTCCGGTAATACGAGCAACCACTGTCAACAAGCAAAGAAACAACACACAGTACAACTCTCAATCAAGGAAAGCTGAAAACCTACAAATGTCAAGCTCTTCACCGCCATCATCATCAATGAGGACTCAGAAATTTACTAACCAGTTTGAGATTGTCTTCAAATGAAATACAAGAAACATGGCAACGAAACCTAAGGATAAGTAGCGTAACAAAGGTTACAGCTAAAGTGATAAATTTTGCGAAGAATTATGCACAAGGGGAGAGAAACAAAGGGAAAGAGAGAAAGAGGTGAGAAGTGAGAAGTGAGACAAGAGGGACTAAAACACACCGCACACTGTGCAGTATAATAATTATTAGCTTCTGACATATTCAGATGGGTGAGACCACGAACACAAGTACGTGACAAAACAGAGAAGTGGCTATCAGAATATGCACCAGCAAATTCAGCATTAGCGATGAGGTGGTGGACAACAGGAGAATCATATGTCACAAGTTCACAATCAACAGAACAAACATTGACACGTGAGGTAGGTACACAATTGGACTTTTCCGGCGATAACACTGCCCCTGTTCTTGAGGGCGCAGAAGCTGACGCCACATCAGTCGCTGTCGACTGACATTTCCGTTGACTGCTGTTGGCACTGCCATTGACCCTGCTGTTACAGACCTGGCAGATACTGCCGTCGACACTGCCAACACTGTTCCACCTCAGCATATGCGTGGATGTCCACGTCGCCTCTTGGTGATGGTCGTCATACTCACTGCTGTTGCTGCGAGCACATCCTCCGAACCCGACAACAATCCATCTGAGCCACCTACGAAGCAGATTTAGCAACCGTGTCCGCCAATGGATCCGCCCCATATGCCATTATCGTTCGATGCCGCGGGCATCAACTACACAACGCAGGGGATGTGGTAGGCCAAGGAAAGTTTCTTTGCCAATGGTGTTGCCTGCTTTGTTCCCTTCTTCGGCACCACAATCTGCATCTCTGAATAACAGGGCGAGGAGCGAGCTTTCAGAGGCGATATTGGCAGCGGCTTCTCTAATGCCGCCCTCTGTTTCTCCTGTGAATGCGTCGTCGGTTGACCCACCTGGTTCCAGATTGGCCGCAGTGTTGCCGTCGATAACAACACATGAAGGAATCACTGAACTGGGTACGGAACTAGCCTGAGTGTAATCGGGGAACGTGCAGCCAGCATGGGACAGACGCAGCGAGCATGGACAACGGTGCTGCTGGTCCGAAACCAGCATTGACGGACACAGCGGAAACCATGGCACCTACTACTTCAGAGGTAGAAACTGTGTCGACGTCTCTTCACGGCATGAACCTTCGACCACGGAAGTCGACAGTGCAGTATTTCTGTGGTTCCAGGGTGCTAGGTGGTCTGGCTCATGATGGACGGAGAACAACGAGGACACAACAGGCGTTAGATGATGGTGAAGAGGAGGAGTAGGAGTTGGAAGCAGGTGGAGTTCATGAAGGTGAGACCGAGGAAGACGCGGATATTGACACCGATGGTGGTGAGTGTGACTGTGAGCTGGACTTTGATCAGAAGAAGTCTTCTGCCTACTTCGAAGTATATGCAATTTGTTAACCCATCCTGATTGCTAATGAAGAAAGTGTTGCGGCTCCGAACGTCAGACACTTTCTTTATTACTAACCGCCGATGTCGCAACATCTTTCGTCATCCTGATTGTTGTCAGTCTTATTCGGATTATTGCTTCACTGTCCTGTGCTAGTCATGCCCATGTGATGTCATGCCCATGTGATGTCATGCCCATGTGATGTCATGCCCATGTGATGCAGCTGAAAGTGTCAGAGTCTATATCATACAAGTATGCATTAATTTTTTTTACTTGTACAAACCTGATTTGTGTGTCCGACAAGAAAGTGTCATAACCCTGAAACTGTTCACCTAGCACCTTGTGGACTTGATGTTGTTATTGTTGTCCCCCTGCTCCCTGTTCCCATGATAGTTTCACATTATATTTGTCCTTCAGATTTCTCTATTTTGTTGTCCCCTTGTGTGTTGTGTGCATGCCACTGTCATGCTTATCGCTTTACTGTGTCCCACCCGCCTGTGTGGATTCACAGACTTTTCCCATTTGTGTCTTTCCCTCGAACCAGTGAATGCTCAATTAAAAGTGCTATTTTTCTTTTCTATTCGCGCCGCTTTCTGTTCCATAATTTTTTTATTATTATAAGATTGTGCACTTAGTATTCCACCCTTCGTTACGTACATTCACTGATGATCGTAACAAGAAAACTGTTCTGAACAAATATGTTGAAAGGAAAGGGACATATGGATACAAGTTAACTTAAGAGTAACTCTCCATCACTGTAACCAGATACTATATACAGTCAGAAAGTGCAACAACTAGGCACACAACTGACAGAGTACTGAGACATTCGACGTCCTGACACCTAGCTTCCACACATCTCCGTAGCGCTAACCGACAGCCTTCCAACTCGGAAGGTTCAAGGTTATGGAAAGACCAAAGAGCGGAAGGTAAGCGCAACGAAAACGAGCACAAGCTACAGTCCCAACGGAACAAAGAATGTCGACTTTCTGACTGTATTATAGAATCTAGTCACAGTGATCGAGAGTTACTCTTTTAGTACTCGTATCCATATGTACTTTTCCTTTCTACATTTTATTATTGGCTCAACATCCGAGTTTCAAACAAATATGTTCTTCCCATTTACACTATGTCTACTTCACGGGGTTTTTTTCTCTCTCCAATGCCCGTTACTACACCCTTGTTATGCACCTATGTACCAAAAAGAATCGGGCTATCGCACAGTTTGTCCTCCTGATTTCCACAATATTTCTCCTTCTTTTTCAAAATCTTGTGCCAGGCGCGAGAACACGGCATTACATTTTCCGAGAAGAAATTCAGGTTTGCAGAGAAGGAAGTGCACTTTTGCGGCTACATGATAGGACAGACAGGATGGCGTATGGATGATGAGAAGTTGAAAGCAATTCAAGAGTTTCGCACGCCTAAGAATCGAACGGACCTCAGATCGTTTTTAGGGCTTGCGACTCAATTCACACCGTGTTTGGCCACTCACGCACAGCCTCTAAGAGATTTATTGAAGAGATCAACAGACTTTCTATGGCTTCCAGAACAGTCAAGCTATGTCTGAAATGAAAAATACACGTTTCGACACACCGACGTTGGCATATGTCGGTTTGGTAGTCCATTGCACTTAGAAACAGATGCATCCAGAAAGAATGGCCTCGGATTTGCATTGTTACAATTTCAAGAGGGCGCTTGGCGATTAATTCAATGCGGCAGTAGATTCATTTCAGAAACCGAATCGCGATATGCTATGATAGAACTGGAATGTTTGGCAATAGTCTGGGCAGCACACCAATGCCATGTATTTCTGGCTGCCACAGAATTCACAATTATCACAGATCACAAGCCACTGATAGCGATGCTGAATCAGTATACACTGGTTGCAGGCATTTCAATTCACGGCAGAATGGAGGAAAGGGAAGGAGTATTTCCTGGCCGATGCATTGTCCGAGGCGCCGGTGGATCGGCCAGGAGGGAGAGACTAGCTGGGTGAGATGTATCAAGACGGCGTCAACGATGATGACGATGACGAAGACATTGCAACCCCGACAATCACACACATATGCGCAGTCGAAACCCCTCAGCAGGAAGGCCCCGATATCCAGAAAGAAGCCCTGAAGAAGGCGGCTGAGGAGGATCCAGAGTACCAGGTATTGCTACGGACAATTTGCGAAGGGTTTCCCCAGGAGTCGAGCGCAGTCGCAGCAGCCTCCAGGCCATACTGGAATGTCCGGGAACATTTAACAGTAGAAGATGGTATAGCTTTGAAGGGCCAATGCATAGTGGTGCTGAAACGGCTACGACGACAAGCGCTAGACAGCATTCACGCAGCGCACCAAGGTATCGAGCGTACCAAGCGACGGGCCCGACAGACGATATATTGGCCGAACATTACGCACGACATTGAGTCCCTCGTCAGAGGTTGCAAAGTATGCAGCGAGCATCAAGATAGCGTCACGGAGGAGCCGATGGCATTCGAACCAACTCCCGAGTTCCCGTTCCAAACGGTCAGTGCCGACTTGTGCTCATGCCAAGGACAGCAATATTCGGTGTATGTGGATGTTAAGTCAGGTTGGCCATGCGTGGAACGGCTTGGTCAGGCAACAACAACCATCGACGTGATCAAGCCGATACGTCGGTGGTTTGCGGAAGTAGGAGTACCAAAGAAGATTAAAACAGACGGTGGTCCACAATTTACCTCGAAGAGGTTCGAGGATTTCTGCAAGAAATGGCAAGTAACTCACAAAAGATCAACACCGCATTATCCATAGGCAAACGATCATGCGGAGGCAGCAGTCAAGGCGGTCAAACGGTTGATTCTAAAAACTTCTGTAGATGGCAAGCTGGACACCGATGAATTTCAGCGTGCTGTACTAGAGTGGAGGAACGCGCCTCGTGCGGACGGTCGTAGCCCATCGCAAGTGGTATATGGGCGGCCGATGGCATCATTCGCGTTTGCAAACCACAGAACATTCTCGATTGAATACCAGCGAAAGGCGGATGAGGCCGATCATGCAGCTACCACCGCACGAGCACACAATCAAGCCTACAACAGATCAGCACATGAGCTTGCAGCACTGAAGATAGGACCTATGGTAGACGTGCAGGACAGCCCCCGATCTGGGAGATGGGCAACAACAGGTACAGTTGTGGCCATTGGTCAAAATCGAGACTATTTTGTGAAGTTGCCCAGTGGCCGTGTTTACTGGAGGAACAGACGGTTCTTGCATATTCACTACCCCGCAACCCCGGTTGCAGTGAGCCTGATGCCACATCAGAGGGAAGACGCTCACCAGAAGCGTCCGCGAGACGAAGGTCATGAGAAGCAGAACCGGCCAAGTACGGCACAAGTCAATCCGAGTTTGCGAAGATCCGATCGCACACGAAAGCCAGTGGCACGCTTTGGCATCGCCAGTTTTAGAGGACAATCTTATGATTAGAACTTCTAGATGTACCTTGATTGCAGATTTGGAATTATGCAACAAGCTTGAAAGGGAGGCGATGTGATATCGCGTGATATTACATCATAACACATACAGCGTCACACATTGAGTGCGAGATTAGATAACATTGATATTATCACTTATGTGTTGAGTTAGAAGTCATCTTGCATTGTGTTCAGTTTCATCAATTAGGGGTGAAACGAAGGCCTCAATTTGCCAAACAAACCTTCTTCATGAAAACGAACGAAGGTGTCGAAGGATTCTTTTACCAGTTCACAGTTCCTCTTGAAGCACACTCTGTGCATGTGCCCTACAAAGTACATGACTGTGCACGTGTTTGCTGTGCAGTCACCACAATTGGCACGCCCATAGCTTTTGCACTGCGCAGTTTGCACCCTAAACTGCCCAAGACTACTTCTGCACACCTTGGCCGTGAATGGCCACGCTCAAGCCCAGTCCGTGGCCTACTATGGACTTGCAGTGGCACCTACCGGGAGCCAAGTGGACACAAAACTAGTCGACTGTACAAACTACAGTACAGTACCTCCTGTATACAAGGACGATCAGTGCATGTGTGTACAGAAATCGTGTGTTGACCTTCTTTTGAAGTGAAAACGAAGGTTTGTTTCAAATGAAAACGAAGGTTCTTCGAACCTTCGACACCTTCGTTTCACCCCTATCATCAATATAATATAAGGTCAAGCATTGAAACAATAAATCAGTTCAGAGTCTGATCAGGCCACAACAAGCTGAGGCCCACCGCCGGTGACTCCCGGCGTGTAACCCATTTTACTGGTAGATAGTCTAAGCGAGTGGCTTTGATGGGACCTTAATACTGGAGGGAAAGTTATGCACGTCTTTGAGCTCCTTTTTTTGGAAAAACACAAAACGCTTGAAGGGATACACAACTTTATCCGGCCTGCATTCGTCGATGGAGATGCAAACGGCGCCCTCCAGAAGGCCAATGTTGTCAAGTATTAAAGAAAATTGCTACACACTCGCGTGCTAGTTTGTACGTGAAGCGGTGTGTGGGTTACAGTGACTCAGGGCTGCGTCCCACCCGCCTGTGTGGATTCACAGGAAGTGTGTGTTACGAAGTCTGAAGAAAAGGTTGAACGGTCTCTGCTGGGATAACAGCTTCACCATAGCTCAGTGGTTAGAGCATCGCTGGCCTCGAGCGAAGGCTGTTTCGAGTCCTGGTGGTGACAGTCAATTTTTCTTCAGACTTTTCCCGTTCAACAGTGCTTCTTTCCCGCAAACCAGTGAACATCTCCCTTTTGTTCGCAATTTTGAAACCATTTTCAAGTTGCTATGTTGAAGTTTTAATTTTGCATGCAATTAATTCCTGTACGCAGCATATATGCAGAGCTGCACACTCTGGCTTATGTACTCTTGGTAATAGACTAGCATATGTGGCCTATTAGTATTAGGCTATTGTCTGGCAGGAGGATCTAGGAATACTAATACCAAAGAAACCCACCACAACGTGTAGCAAGACACGAAAAAAAGATAACGTGTGGCGAGTAACCAACCAGCTCATTATTTCTATCGAGGAATTGTCCTAGAGCTTACCACTTCTCAGGGCTTTTCAATCCGCGCGTTTCACTGTTTCTCCTTCTCTGCAACTTTCCCCCCAGAATTCTCGTCCATTAGCCCGGCACAAATACTCTAGTGTGTACGAGATTCGGACGGCAGCGGTTAGCTATTCGCCTCGTTCATTAGCGCGGCTCTGCTCTGAACTGTCGTAGTCTAGCAACCATGATTTCTTTCCAGGAGGGTACCAAACTCAAGGTAAGGACCCCTGCAGTGAAGGCAGTCTCGTCGTCTACTACATAATCCAACAATTGCCTGAAAAAATGGAAGAGGAAACGAGCCTGTGCATGTGTGGTCTCATCTGAGCGCGCTACTTTTCAAAAAATAGAAGCTGAAAGCCATGAAAGTCGAAGCATTCTGTCCGCGCGTCTGTGTCTCACAACACAACGCGCGCGACATGAAATTAGCTCACGCAAAACGATCTTGACGACTTCAGCTTCAGGCTTCAAGTTCACTGTGAGTTGCGCTTTCGCCTTTCGCCGAGGTAGTTTCGGCCAGGGAGTACTCCCTGGTTTCGGCCATGATGGCATGAATCCCGGCACCATGAACCACGCTGCTTGCCGCATGCACACTTGCACAGTCGCACAGCCGAGAGTGCAGTGAGCACTAGCGCACTGCACACAGTCACACACACACAACATGCTGACTGATTGCTGAGTAGGTCACGTGATGCGAGCCATAGCAACCGCTAAAATGACGTCAGCTTAGTACGAGTGGGCATGAGGAGGTGAAATCGAGAGAGCTAGAGAAGAAGAAAGCAAGAAAACAAATTTTGTCGTTTCTTTGAAGAGAGAGCTTCACCTGTGGTTGTCTCTCGCCTCCCCTGCTTGCCGATTTGGACTGGTGCGTCCTCGGTTGCAGGCGGCGACAATGGCTGCCGCCTCTTCAGGAGGTTACTTGTTCCTATCCTGTTTGGCAGTCCTGTTCTGCCCGGCTATAGGTCAGGATGGCTCCTGCCGAGATTTAGGATTTTCATCCAACTTGCTGTGCAGTTCTTGTGATGAGTTGTCATCACTGTCCATGAAGTTTCTGGAAGACGACTGCCGGCGATGCTGCCAAGAGGAGAAAGAATCTGGCACCGAGTCTGCAAAGTTTGCGAAGGCTGTGCTGGAAGTGTGCAACTGAAAATTGGGTCGCTTCCCGCAGATCCAGGCGTTTGTGAAGGGAGATATGCGTCACGAGTTTGCTAACTTGGAAGTTAGGAACAAGCGTGGTGCTAACCCAGTACTTCACATGCAGGATGCGGGGGGAGAGGTCAAAGACAGTTTGGCCATCGACTCTTGGAACACTGACAGTATCAAGGAATACCTGTCCGCCCATCTTCAAGCCTAAACAACCTCATAGGCTGATAAGCTATGCCACTGGAACAGCAGGAACTCTGTCTTTATGACTTGACCTCCGTAAAGCCTCGCGTTTGGTGGGTTGTCAACGATGCTGTGACACGTACCCTTGCTCATTCCATACTGGCCTAGATCGAATCACTAACATCTTTGTGATTGTTTTGTTTGTTTTGGTATGCTGTCTATGTTTGCTGTTTTTTTTGTCTGCTCTGATAGTTTTGATCTGTGCAGTTTCTATGTGCATGAGTTGTATTTGTTTTTCCCATTGAAGGCTTCATGATTGCAATTAGAAGACCAGTAGAATCCAAACTCAAAGCATGAGGTCTGTGTTGGGTCTGACTCTGGGTTGCATTATGCCATCCCAGTACGGCTTAGTACCAGTGCAGACACTAGCAGACAGTGTGTTGGAATGCAGTATTGTCGTATACAGCGTCAGTCAGCAGATGTTTCAAATGGCAGGCTAAGTACACATAACAAGCTATGCACCGCGCGTGTCGCTACTGCTGTGCCGCGACTTTGCCAAAGCATCTCAATAGAATGTGTTAAGATGATTTGGCAAAGTCGCTGATGATGTCCTCGCATAACCTCTACTGTGAACCGCCCGATATTTGCGTTACGCTCTTCTCGCGAAAATAGCGAACATTAATCCATCACGAATATTAGGCAGTTTACAGTATATCTAGCAAGGATGGCGGACAAGATCTTTGTATTTTGTTATTTTACTTGGGCATATCTGAATGAAACAGATCAAGACTAGCGCCAGTGGATTACAGCCTAGTCCACTGGCGCAACCATGTGAATGGACACACCTTGTCTCCACCACACGAAGCACATCGGACTAGGACGCACACATACACACACAAGAAAGCTGGGTATCCATTCTAATAAAGAAGAAAACAAGCCAAGATGGATTTAATATCAGAGAAAAAAAGTTTCGTGCTCCAGTCACAGGGAGAAGTAAATAAGGCTTTGTAAGATGGTAATAGAACTTGGAATATCAGTCAGTAATTCAAGGGCAAAACTATTGTGCAGAGATAGGTCATGTGAGTTAGAGAGAAGTAAGTAAATCTCAAAGCCATACTTGATCATCAAGGCTTACAGTAAAACGTACACCTATCTAGTGGCATCTAGTCTGCCGCTGCTGAGTATCTACCATACAGAGACCCGGCACTAGGTCAAAGCATGCACTTGGCAGGCATGGAACTGTCCCAGTACCAAAAATTGAAACAAAAAATGCACAAAGGCACAACTGAGCTGCACTGTACGATGCAGCAGTCCGCAGGGGCATGATACGGGCAAGCAGCTTTGCACTATTAAAAACAAAACAATCAGCCAAAAAGAGCAGCAGGTATAAATTACGATGGCGCTTTGGGGCCATCTGCGAAAACATACACAGCAAAATGGCATGCGTGGGCTAGCAACACAGAGTTTCATGGGGCTGGGAAGGGGTCAAGTAAGCGTGACACTGCTTGTATCAGTAACATCAAATTTCTAGTGTACATACCAAAATTGCGACCAGCACACATCAAAACAAACCAGCGTCATTGCAAATACGCAATATTCGGATTAAAAATCGCGGGGCAGAAACATAGCCCAGCACTGTCCTCCGTACAAGGATGAATTAGAACGAACGCTGCACGCTCCCAGGCGGAAACAGCAAACAGATGTGACTGCAATGCATGCTGCACTATGGCTCCTGGGTAGGAATTCCAAGCAGCCTGAACCAGAGCGGGCCCAGTGCTGTGCAGGCCATGCAAGTACCTCCATACGTTACAAGCCGGTAACGGATCTACGACACAGAACGGCACAGCCAGAAATGTTTTACACTCATACCTCGGTTATTCAGACACCGAAGTTACGGGCACTTCGGTCTACCGTGCACCCTTAGAGGGCCAGTTTTAGTGGAAATATTACTGCACTTTTGTCACTTTTGCGGAAATAGTGACGCCATATGCCATATGTATCGTCTTTCCCCATCAAAATGTACTTGAAGTATGTGAATTGGAGTTACGGATATTTCGATGTGACGGGCAGTGCCCGGTCCCGGACCTCCCGGATAAGCGAGATATGCGTGTACTGCATGGGAGAATGGTGAACGTTCATTTCCCTATAGAACGGAAGGCCTTAGGCTTAGGCCTGTGGGGATGCCCCATTTATTAAATAAATAAATAAAACTAGGCCACCCAGAATTAATTCGTTGTTTCGGGTCACCCGACCGTTTTTTTTCACCCGACCGCAAAACATTTTTTTATTGTGCATGCAAATGTACATGACTAGACTATGTACAAACGTGCACGCGACCCTAATAATAGGGAGGTTTATAATATGTAGTCCCACGTAATCTGCAAAGCATCGTGTTGAAAATATATACCACCTCAAGACAAACTGTACTGCACTGCGTAAATTTGTGTAATACGGTGTGGTGCTGTAGGTGGGCTGGGGAAACCCGCGGCATCAAAAAGGTTCACTTTGCATCAGAGGCCAGTTCAAAGTCCAGTGCTTTCAGACAGTATGTGAACCTTTCCGCAAACGTTTCCTTGGCCAAGCCTCTCTGCCACTACAATTTGACAAGACAGTGTTGTCCAAGCTGCTTTCTTTATCAGGGCCCGGTCACACATGCATTGGGGTTTCGCTTCGGCGACGAGGTTCTGGGGCAGCGAGCCTGGTGTCGCTCCAGCGAACTACTTGTGTATGGTCACACATACAAACAGGGCACAACTCCTACTTTGGCGGAAAATGAGAGTAAAAAGTGGACTGTGGTGCATACGGTACGGAGAATAGACGAGGTCAATGACTATCTTGCACGCATTTTTGTTGCATAGACATCATACGCATACAAATTTCTTGTAGCAAATCCATATACAGCAGACCGTGGTGTTTTCCGCTGAAGCGAAACCGCAGAAGCGACAGTCTCGCTTCAAAAATGTTGGAGGACGCGGATTGGAGTTTCCGCTTCAGCGGAAGTTCCGCTTTTCGCCGTTGCCATGGTATTTTTCGCTCCTGCGACGTCGCTTCAGCGGATCCGCTACTTTCGAGTGCATGTGTGACCGGGCCCTTAGCGTGGTTAGTGCCACCAAACCAGGTCGCCTGCGCTGCAAACAGCCTTCTCTGCACTGTCCACACACTAAAGTACCTGTCAAGCCAACATGGCATGTGTACAGATGTATGAAACACGCAAATATAGTAGGGATACCGAAAAGACCATCATCATACACAAGTTGTACATCTTATCAGAGTACGCCATAGTCCCACACATTTGTATATGCGCTCATGGGATCATGAGGAGGAAATTCCGTGCGACGAAAAAGGACTGTACTAGGCATGTGTATATCTTACCCGGGGCTTTTTCTGGCCAGTGAATCCCACACACACACACACACACACACACACACACACACACACACTTTGTGAACGTTGCTCGGCGGAGCAGCTCTCCAATGCTGGTGTATGTGCTTAAAAGGTAACTACAAGCTATAACGTACCACAACAGGAAGTTGTTCCTTGGCTGGTCCCTGTGTAGGATCGGCGTACTTAGAGAAAAACTTGATTGACGATGACTTCAGGACCATCCGGACCACCAGCAGCAAGAATACGCCAGCTATATACCGCAGCAGTCCTGCTACAATCTAACCACAGAGAAAATGACAACAAGACGACAAAAACAGGGTCACAGGATGTGACGAAACAGAAAGAGGAACACTGCAAATCTTTCCGGCATATTCAGGGAGCTGCGTCAAAATTTGTTGGAGTCCAACATACCAGCTTGGTGGTGGCGGTGGAGGGAAGGCGGGGGATTTCTTCAGGAATTCACAAGCAACAGCTAGCCTATACTAGTACTAGTGAAATGTGACTACACTCATACCATGGATAATCTGGGCAATGCAGGATCAGGCGCTGTCCATTAATCCCAATCATATACCAGTACTTCATAAAGACTACTTGTAGAATTGTGGCATACGACGTAATCGTTTTAGCAAAAACCGAGTGATCAAGAGTAGCACCGACAAACATTTCCACATGTTCCCAGTATAGGCTAAAGTGCACAGCATTCAGGATATCTGTCTATCTGTCAATCTATCTACATGACTATCTATCTATCTCTATCTATCTATCTATCTATCTGTCTATCTATCTATCTATCTATCTATCTATCTATCTCTATCTATCTGTCTGTCTATCTATCTATCTATCTATCTATCTATCTATCTATCTATCTGTCTATCTATCTATCTATCTATCTATCTATCTATCTATCTATCTATCTATCTATCTATCTATCTATCTATCTATTTATCTATTTATCTATCTATCTGTCTATCTAATCGTATGCTGAGACAGTGCTACAGTGAACATACTTCATGCCTGTCTGGCGATGGCAGTTGGAATGGCTCAAGGTGACGATTGTCAAGGGGATTGAGTGTACCCACAGACATCCATAGTCCAATGTAGAAGCCCAAAAAGACGGCAATGATCGTGGGCATGTCCTTGGACGAGGACCTGCCAGAGGGAACATGTCCAGACAGCTATGTTACACACACTAAGGGGCCGTCCAAGGTTACCGGTAATATTTTCAAAACAAAAATATTTCGTTTGGGAGTGGGTGGGTTTGATGGAGTTTCGTTTTAAAAATAAATATTTGAATGCAGATGGAGAATGCCCAGTTACTTTTGGGTGTCGAAAATTGACATCAATATTTCATTGGAATTCGTTTTACCTGCAGAAAAGGTGGGCGGGCGGGGGCTGAAAAATACTAAAAAATTTTGTTTCGTAAAAACAATCGGTAACCCCAGACGGTCCCTAACAACATCACAGGGATAGAGCCAGAACAAAAGTGAAGAGGGGGGGGGGGGGGGGGGGGGAAGAGAGATCATCGAACCCAAAATTGTGTGAGTTTACCGCCATTCTGTGCCGCTACATTTTGCCGGCACCAGAAAGCAGGCGGCCAGTTATTGTACTTCCATTTCATGTATTTATTCACTGGCCACTGGAACCCGCCATTGATACGGTTTTAGAGGCAAGTGATGATTATGATGCAAAACCTCTTACAATGCTGTGCCCTCATCACGCATATAAAAGGGTGGTGCATTTATTTTTAACGCTTTCACTACCATTATTTTCGCAATTGAGTCCATTCACAGTCTACGAAAATACGACTTATGGTATATCTCTGCTCTCCTTTGGTCATTTCTCACAAACAACCACTCTCTGGAAAGCTAATGATGGCAGCTACGCACTCGTAGAAACTACAACACCAAGCGCCATTCGTGTGTGCCGCGCCGTGATGAAGAAGACGTTTTCAAACTCAAACAGATATGTGTGGCTCACTGATTTGTAAAATCGTGGCTCATAGAAACCAGACGAAGTTCTTGTGAAAATACCTAAAACCCGAAGGATTTCCAGCCCCAAAACGCACAGGTAAGCGAGAAGATATCAGAGTTATTCTCAGCGTGACGGCGACTCAAAAGGTTCGAATGCGCATTTTTGATCGCCCACTAGCTTCGAACTTCGTCGTGCGCCATTATGCACCAAGGAGTGAAAGCGATACTTAGAGTCGATAGCCAAGGTCTTTCTGAAGACGTAGAGCCCTCATTTGTAATAATCCGACAATATTTGAGCGTGTGACGAAATATTTAGTGATCGCCTATTGCATCGATCCACGTGGATCGATATTTGATCGGCTGGTAGTGAGAGTGTTAAAAGGAGCGGTCGAAAAGTGAAGGAGGGTGCAGCGCCCAGCAATGTCGCTTTGGCGAGAACTCTGCATCACTATTATTGGATGTCCATTGCATTACCAGTTCATACCCAACATTTCCCCATCCAGCAAGATAAGTAACAGCCCCTGCACATAGAAAAGAGCCCAGTTCTCTGCAACACGGGCACAAGCAAAGACCCCAAGACAACCACACACACACACACACACACACACACACACACACACACACACACACACACACACACACACACACACACACACACACACACACACACACACACACACACACACACACATGCCGTACACTAACCGGATAACAGCAGGATGGGGATAGAGCAAGATTCCCAGATATCCCGTAACCAGAGCGGAGATAGGACCTATCAGCGATGGCGTCATGTAGAGTGAGTCAAGCGGCTCCAGCAGCACTGAACCAGCCAGCATGATGCACGCTACCAGGCTGAACGCACCAAGCACATCCTGTATATGATAGTAATGCATTGACCAGATCAAGGCAGTGTGTGTGTTTATCAGTGGAAATTGCAATCTTGCCCCTGATTATGTTTACCTATACACACTACACAAAGTTAGTTCCGTTATTTCTTGATATTTAGCTACTAATCTTCCCTTTTTTTCTTATGCCCCTTTCTTACTCTACTTCATCTCTTCTCCTCAGTCTACACACTCCCCAATGAGTTTTCGCTCGACAGGAGACTGCACCGGTCAGCATCCATTTGCTTTTAGAGAATCCTTCAAATAAAATCATCAACAACGACGACGACGACGTGAGAAAAAAAACAGTTGAAACAACACCACCAACTCAGTGAGAATAAACGATTTCAAAGGTTTCAAAGAACTTACCAATGGTGTGTGGTGGCCAGAGTAGACGCGGCTGATTCCCATACACAGCACCATGGGCAGAACTACCAGAGTAGCTGGCAACAAAGAGAACTGTAGCAACATTGCAGAGACAACGAGAACTCGTACAAGCAGCGTCGATACACAATGTACATAACATGTAGAGTATGCTTGTGTGTGTGTGTGTGTGTGTGTGTGTGTGTGTGTGTGTGTGTGTGTGTGTGTGCGTGTGTGTGTGTGCATACATACATTATGCGGCTGTTTGTGTAGGATGTAACATTACAACACAATGCCATGTACTCAGCGGTGCTGGGACTATCACAACGTCAATGACCATGCATCCGTGGAATAACGGTAACGATGGGAAATTCTCAGCCCATGCATGTATGCAACCAGTGTTGTGAAGCTGAATAAGTACTGTGCCTCGTTATACGCATTGCCACTGGCTGCAAGGGTATAGCCAAACTGGTAGGGAGATCTCGAGGTTTTGGGGGGGGGGGGGGGGGGCTCACCTTGTGAAATATGGGGTTCTCCCCCTGGGAAACGTGGGGGGGGGGGGTCTCCCTCTGGGAAGCGTAGTTTGAAAATGCAGTCCAAAACAACAGAGCTGGGGTAAATTCTGATGATAGCAAGGAAAATCTATGGGGTTTCGCGGTAATGCCCCCTCCTCCCGCAGACGCCATAACTCCGCACACTCTCTGGGGTTAAGTACACGTACTCTTGGTGTTTCAGACTGAGACTCACCTCATAGCGAAAGTAGGAGACATAGATCAAGCCCCAGGCGAGGATGGCACCACTGGTGGTGTGTGTGGACGGCATGCCAAACTCCTGGCAGTGCTCGTCGTTCGCCTCGCGCAGAACTATGGCCGGGTCCGGCCGCTCCCACTGTATCTTGTCCTTCAGAGCCGTGCCCAGGTACATTGTAAAGAACCAGAGCAAGACGACGCGCCGTCCGACAAAGAAGTCAAAGTTCCAGAACATGATTGGCAGGAAGGCAATGAAGAACTCCTCCTCGCCAACCATGGATGCCATGTGGAAGATGGCCTTAACCACAGGATACTTGTGGATGATTTTGGTCTTGGGCTGTTGTGTGTCTTGCTGTGTTGCGTCATCAGCAGTGTGGCTGCAGTTAGCTGACGGTGATACTGTTCCATTACGACCATTGCCATTGGACTGTACATCCACACTATGCCCGTTACTGGCGTTAGCATGCCCGTTTGATCGGATAGTGCTAGCGTCGTTCTCCGTCGATGTTGAGCTGTCACCGTGCCGCGTAGATCTACGAAGCCCATGTCCACTTGCACTGGCACTGCCATTTCGCGTGTCCGTCCCGGCCACCTGCACAGATTTTCCGTTGCCAGTGGCGACCTCAATTGGGATCCGCTCCTTTCCGCAGAAGCGCTGGAATTTCGCCACGGCGTGTGGATCCCAGAGCCACGACATTGACATGACTGATTTTCCAAGACTGGCTTGTCAGCCAGAACAAGATCAGCACTCAACAGACCTCACGTCTTTCATCCGAGACTTCTTGCTAGTTTCGAGACAACTATCCTGCTGCGATTATAATAATTATGCACGGTGCTACTGCACAAGAACACTCCCTTGCATCCTCAGCGGATGTGAGAAACTGTTGACGCAAAGTCACTGCCCAACGTTCAAACGTTTTTAAAAAATACGCATGAAACAGCAGTGCATCCAAACTGTACTGCCTACTGGTCAACGACACCGATGAATTACGGCACGAAAAACGAAATGCGTGTAGTATTCACACAGTCAGAAACTGGAGGAAGTAACGTTCGGGAGATCGACTAGGATTACATACAGCTTTCCCCTCAAATTGTGTCCTGCATGCATTGAGCACGAAAAGTGCGCTCTGTCAGCTGGTCAAGAATCACGGCCATACTACAGTACTCACAGCAAGTGTAGTATCGCAGCAGTATCGAGCAGATTGTGTACGCATTGCAGAAAGCTGTGAGGAGGATTGTGTGTGAAGGATAAATTCCTGCACGTGCACGTGCTTGTGATACGCTATATACTATAGCCGGTATACCGGTATTAATAGCCGGCTCAAGTGACAAGTAGTTGCACGTGCTGTGAACATGGTATTGTGAAGTAATTAATTGTACGAAGTAGTGGTTGCGACTTCGGCGATGTAACATTCAGTAGTGCATGCAACCAAGAGTACATGAAAACCTGTACTCTTGATGCAACCCAGCAGTATTTGAGCAAGCTTTACAACACAAGACTAGTGTTTGTTTTTTTGGATGTATGTCACCCACAAATACATTGTATAAGGCCACATTTATTTGTAGTACTAGAACGACCAGCAGTACTCAGCAGCTAGCAGGGGTACAGTACGCATTACTGGTGTGTAATTGTTGTACATGTACACAATCGATAATCATGTACTATGTACTCGAAATATACAAATTATACAAATTTTCGGCAGCTATTTAATTTCGGCTATATTCGGCACCGACCCAAAACGCCTAAATTAAAACGCCGATGAAATTTTTCACAGCATCTGTCGCACTATACCATCCCCTCTACCCGTACCCCACGCCGAAATGTCAAAAATCGTGAAGTGCCGAAATTTTGTGTATTTACAGTACACTACGTAGTAGTGGTTTGAAATCTTTTGTTGTGTAGATAATGCTGGCAGGAAAACCGTAGACTGTTATCTAAACCTTCCCAGGCACTCAGTCATGCACCCCGTGCACACCGTCACACAAAAGATCACAGCCTTTTCAGATAAGGAACAAATTATGCATGGTTGAAAGGAGAGAGAAAATGAGAGAGACGCGAGAGAGAACTGGCTGCGCCAAGAAGAGCGAATGCAAAACCGCTGTCCCTGGCAAAACGTGCGCGTACAAGTGCAGCACAAACGAGACCAGCGTACTACACGCAACAAATAAGGGTAGCGGGACGCAACCTAAAACGATACCAGTCTTCCCAGAAAGGTGCGCTGCTGCGCACAGCCCGCGTATCCATGGAAAACATGGTGCAAAACAAATGCAGAAATGCAGAAGCAAAATAAATAAATAAATCAGAAATTCGAACGACAAACAGTAGTGAGCAGGACGAAGACAGAAAGATCAAAGTTGAGGAAAGAAAAGTGTTTGATCTGTCAGTGGGTGCTTGCACCCGATACGGGGTGACAGTAAACCCTGTCAGATAGTGACACATCGTAGAGTTATTCTGCAGAGGGACTTCACTGAGCAAGAATATAACAAACCACGTAAGTAACTCCAGCAAATCGTGAATAATAATTGTAAATGCATACACAATGTTATCATAAGTATTCGAACACCATAGTTCCCTTTCACCCCTCCACCTGATAACATTGGATGGGGCATACATGTAATGACATACAGCAGGGAAGACAGATGCCTAGCGATAGCGAGCAGGGGGCTGCAGAGAACCACGGGGACGTAATGAATGACCACCAACCAGATGATCAGATGGGGGGGGAAATGTCCAAGCAAACCCAACCATCATCATCACCATCATCACGAGGACCATCAACGCGAACATCGCCAACATCAGGCGGGGGCACTAGAGGAACACACGGCACATCAGGAACAACCAAACCAACATCACGCTTCAAGAGCTCGACATTGACCACCTTTTCCTGACGACGACCTGACTCAGGATGCACACGGCAAATCACAACACTGGCAGGACCAATAACATGTTTAACTGACCAACCAGAATCGAACGGGGGCTGACGTTTCTGGCGACGATCAGGGTTACGCAATAGAACACGATCACCAACAACATACGGACAAGAAGGCGACTCAACAACAGGCGCAGGGGCGTGCTCTGCAACAACCGCCGTCAAATAGTCGTGAACCCGAGCAGCCTTATCACACACACCATCAACCCAAAGAGAGGACGAAAGAGTAGATGGTATACCGTCCACAAATAGAGCACGAGGCTCCCAGCCAAACATAGCACGCATGGGAGAAATCTTCAATTCACTATGCGGACGAGTACGGTAGAAGAAGAGGAGAATCTCTAGCTCGGCTAGCCAATCGGCAGCAGTATCCAACACCTTGCGAATAAGAGTGAGAATAGTACGATTGAATCTCTCGGCGCCACCCTGTGACTGAGGGTGACGGACCGCACCAGTACGAACGCAAACACCAAACACATCCAACAAAGAAGACACAATAGCATTGCGGAACTCATGACCATTGTCGCAACGCACCACACGCGGCGGACCAAACTTCAAACAGAGACGCAGAAATTCCTCTGCAACAGAGCGACCATCATGACGCCGCAAGGGTACCACCTCGACCCAACGGGAAAACATATCGACAACCACTAACACACAATGGTACTGACCGGTCTGGTTGACACCGAGCTCCAGTGTATCGATCTGGACAATGTCCCACGGCTTGACAGGAACGTCATTCTGAACAGCAGGAGCTGGTGGACCACTGCGGGGATTGGCAGCCTGGCAGGCCTGACAATTACGCACATAGGCCTGGCATAGCGAAGACATACCTGGAAAGAAACAAGACTGACACAGAGAACGCCACATAGTTTCCCAATTGCCATGACCTGTATTGGCATGAGCAGCAGTAATCAAAGCGGGAACGGTGGATTGCGGTGCAACAGGAACCAGTACCTCACCGTCGACGGGGTCACGCCAAGTGCGACACAATAGACCATCAATAACACACAACTGCTTACGAAACTTGCAGAACGACGGATCAGAAACAGAGACGTCACGAGACAAATCGCGAATAACGCTCTGGATAGCATCATCAGTAGCTTGACCAGACTTCAACACGTCAAACTCCAATGGATGTGAAAGTGTAGAAGAGGGGGCAGAAGCAGCGACATCAGCAGAAGAACACAACTTCTTAGCATGAGCAACCCACGGCTGCGGAACACGAGTCAGTACATCAGCATGATTCTCAGAACTTGGCACCCATTCCACTGTGACCGAAATACCGGATGCCTCAATCAAATCTGTAAAGATCTGCAGACGACGTTGAACCAAGACATGTTGCAAACCACTAACTCGCACCCGTTCAGTATTGCGCAACACAGCCTGGAGCCAACCAAAGACAGTCTTAGAGTCTGTCTTGAGCACAACAGAAGAGACATTCCAATCAATAGCCAGCTCGAGGCCTTTCAAGGCAGCATTCAACTCAGCAAGATTGATATGACGCCGGTCGTCCTTTTGCCGGAGCCAAGAACGATCTTCCAGGACAGAACCATCACACTCCAAAACAACACCAATAGCAACATCAGAGGCATCGCAATGAACAACAAAACCAGAACCAGTAGAGGAAGAATGCCACGTACCATGAGCAGGATCCTCTCGCACACAGCGATCGGACAGTTCCTGGAGGAACCGCTGTACTTCAGGAGAGACAGGCTTATCCCATGCGGACTGGCCAGACACGAGGCGCTTCAAGAAGCTGCAGGCCGGACGAAGCCAACAGCAGACGGGATAATGGCTGAGCGCCCGACCGCACCAACTGAAGAGTTCCCGCTTCGTAGTCGTGGGTGGAACAGACAGATCAACACCCTGACGACGGGTCCACAAGACTTCACCCGTGGCGCTAGAATGGAGCTGCAAGCCCAGAACACGGGCATCAGGCAATGGCTCTGCAGGCTTGGTCTCAAAACCAAACGCAGCAAGCTGAGAGGACACTTCGGCAGCACGGTCACGCGGCACGTGGATATCATCCACGTAGTTGTCGGCATCGACCACGTCACGCAAGACCCACTTCACTATGATGTCTAGGAACTTGGGGGCAATGGATAGACCGAACGCCATCCGTTCCATCACGTAACGCTGGCCGTCGACGAGGACAACCTGGTATGGCAGCAATGATGGTGCGACATGGACCTGTAAGTAGGCCTTGCGAATGTCCAGGAGAACGTACTCAGATGCAGGTCCAGCCTGCCGCCACTTCCGTAATTTCTCACCACAGGCAGGTGCTTCTGAGCCAGGATGTGAGATGATGCAGGCATTCAGCCTGCGATAGTCCAAGCAAGGGCGAACTGGAGTGGACGACTTGTGCTCCTGGACTTGAGCAAGGAAAGGCAGCACACACTTGGGCTGGCCATGTTGGTCCACATCATACGGCTGCAGCCAGCCGTTGTCAATCCAAGTCCGGACCTCCTGCTGGAACAGGGTCTCCTGCTCATCAGTCAGTTTCGAGCGAGAGTACTCGCCTATGCCACAGCCAACGGGCGACTGAGGCTCGCTCCCACTTTGCCATTTCCAGGTCAGCTCCCATCTCTTACGAGCAGCGTCCCAGCACACTTGGCCATCATCCGTTGCTAGGGTGACATTACCCTCGTCATCTCTGGTAACTGTCACATGCCCATATGGATGGTCATGGGTCGACCTCTCGGGTGGAGCTGCAACTGGGTCAATGGTCTGCGGTTTCGTGCCAAACGTCACACCAGTGAGCACGCCATGATCATACTGGACGTCAACACCGCCCAGTGCGGAAATCAGTTCCAGGCCAATGACCAGATCTGAGCCAACGGCATGCAAATCAGGGACGACGAGAAACCGACTCGTAGTGCATGGCAGATAAACAGCATCATCGAGTCTGGACACCTGTAGCGAAACTTCACCCTGGATAGGCACACTGTTGCCGTCAATAGCCGAAATTGCCAGTTCGGACGGACGAACATCCACATTCAGGGCCTCCACCAGCTGCCGGCTCACCAGGTTGCGGCTGGCGCCGGTGTCCACGACTGCCTTAGGGCGAGCAGACTGTTCTCCCACAGCAATATCCACATGGAGACGCGGCAAAGAGCATGCATTCGCATCAGGCACACAGAGGCATGGATCAGGCGTGCGCTCAGGTGCTGCGGCCTGCACTTCAGACTCCTTTGCACGCCAGGACGTGTCAGACTGCTGGCGGGACTGGCGCCACTTCTTGTACTCCGGACAGTTTGGCTTCACGTGACCTGTCTCATCGCAGAAGAAACAGGTCAAAGCTGGCCGCCCACCACCATTGCCATGACTTCTGCTGCTGCCAGAACTCCGGTTTGCGGGACAATTGCGGGAAATATGTCCAGCCTGATTACAACGAAAACATAAAACATTCCGGCTGCGTTGGGAGCTAGCAGCCGCAGCGCCAACCGGCTCTTTCGGACGAGATGTACCCTCCGCGCTCCGCAAGCGACGGACATACTCAATACAGTCAGATACAGACTCCATGGAACAATTTATTCGCAACTGGCGTTGAAACTCCCAGGGCAAACCAGCAACGAACTGCTCGATGACTACACGGTCTTTGCCGTCACTCGCGACTTTCTGGCCAGCACCAACTAGCAGTTTCTTCAAGTCTGCAGCGTACCCCTCGACGCTCTCATCGGTCCGCAACGTGCGGGCACGAAATTTCTGGAAAGACGCAGCAGGCGTCGTACTGAATGCACTTTTCAAAGTTGCTTTCACCGCATCCGGGTCAGCTTTGTCGGTTGACGAAAGCTCGTCCCACACCAGGTAGGCCTCGTTCTCCAGAAACAACGGTAAATTGTTCATCTTGTCTGTGCTCGAACTCCACTGCTGGAGGTTCGCTAATACTAAAAACTTAGACCAGAAGGCCTCGAAATCATCGCCACTACCACGATAGGGTTTCACAAACGCCTCGATACGCCTGGACATTCTCACAGGGTTTCGGTACCACTTTGTTATCTAAACCTTCCCAGGCACTCAGTCATGCACCCCGTGCACACCGTCACACAAAAGATCACAGCCTTTTCAGATAAGGAACAAATTATGCATGGTTGAAAGGAGAGAGAAAATGAGAGAGACGCGAGAGAGAACTGGCTGCGCCAAGAAGAGCGAATGCAAAACCGCTGTCCCTGGCAAAACGTGCGCGTACAAGTGCAGCACAAACGAGACCAGCGTACTACACGCAACAAATAAGGGTAGCGGGACGCAACCTAAAACGATACCAGTCTTCCCAGAAAGGTGCGCTGCTGCGCACAGCCCGCGTATCCATGGAAAACATGGTGCAAAACAAATGCAGAAATGCAGAAGCAAAATAAATAAATAAATCAGAAATTCGAACGACAAACAGTAGTGAGCAGGACGAAGACAGAAAGATCAAAGTTGAGGAAAGAAAAGTGTTTGATCTGTCAGTGGGTGCTTGCACCCGATACGGGGTGACAGTAAACCCTGTCAGATAGTGACACATCGTAGAGTTATTCTGCAGAGGGACTTCACTGAGCAAGAATAATATAACAAACCACGTAAGTAACTCCAGCAAATCGTGAATAATAATTGTAAATGCATACACAATGTTATCATAAGTATTCGAACACCATAGTTCCCTTTCAAGACTGAGAATTTCGGGTACTTTTCTGGTTTGTTTCACGCATGGTATTGATATGTGGGTATAGAAGAGGACCAGAAATTGAGGAAGTGGCCACCTTGAGCAGTTTGTCAGTATACATGTAGTTCTGCCACTGCTATTCAAGCAGTACCCCGATCCATCATTTTCGAGCAGTATCCGCCAAGGCCTATCCAAGGCCTATCCAAGGCCTATTACTTGTACTGTAGTTGCTAGTAGTAGTGAGAATTTCTGAGAAACATCTTAGCAATCACCGACTACGGTATAACAGGGCAACACAAAAATAAAGAAGCCGGTACAAGTACCGTAAAATCCCGCCAGAGCGCCCCGTCTCTCCTATCCGCCCCTCCCTGACTTCTTGTCAGGGACGTGATTTCTCGTATCTCGGTCGCAGTCTGTGATGCCGTACTGTACTGCAGACGCGTGCTCGACCCCGTCGGAAGTGTACGCAACAGTGCCCACCCTCTTGACCAGGGATCGCACAAATCCTGAGTTTTGACGGGTCTGTACGACTCGTGGCTCTTGACCTTTGGTCGGTGTACGAGATGCACGAACAGTTTTCGTAGGGTGAGTACTTTTTCATGTAGCACTGAATGCGGCAAGTTGGACTCGCCCATCCGCCCCTCCCCACCTGAAGCGTCGAGGAGGTAGGGGCGCTCTGGCGGGATTTTACGGTACATGTACCGTAGTTGGTTTTATTTTAAACCTGCAAGAGTGATAATAACCTCGACTTTTCTTCCCTAGAACTGCTACCCGTGTGAAGTATGTTTTCGAAGTACTGCTACTAGTGACTAGGAAAGAGCTGTCAGCAAAGGTGGACACGATCAACATGAGGATGTACAGTCATGTACATGTACATCTTGCTACAAGTGCAATAAAACTATGACATTGTGAGCCTGAGGTAACGCAAAACGGCACCTTTCTATTTTTAAATAGAAAGGTGCTGTTTTGTGTAACCATGGTAATCTTTTAATAACATTACCATGGTTACGTACATGTAAAATGTATGTTCTGAATTATAGGAAGTAATGGGCTGTGCATGTGCTCGCCGGGTCCCAAGACTCCCAACGTGCCCGGATTAGAGGGGTTCTACTGTTGTTGCTTGCACCAAGAGTATATAACCAGAATCTACAAAAAGTCATGTACATTTTACATGTATGTTTTCACCGTTGCCTGGATGCAGCAGGCCAGGGTTCGTGATTACGAGCACACATCATGTACAATAATGTACATCAGGCAGTCGTAAAATATGTTACGACTGCCTGATGCACCTGTAATGCTGTATAAACTATAATGATCTAATTGTACAACTTGAAAACCGTATCTACACCACTGTAGACCATGGGCATGGACATGGTAGCTACATTTATCATTATCATGTACATGTACCGTTTAGGCGCTGCTGCATCTGCACCTTGATCCTAGAGAGTGGTGGCGTTCCCACGGCGGATGCGGAAAACTCGGCTTCCAGCGGAGTCTCACGCGACCCGTGATTTTTTTAAATTTAATGTACATGTACATGTAAAGTCATACTGTCTTTGTATTATAGTCATGTACCATTAGCAAGAGTACTACACCGGTTTATGTACAGTCAACTTCGCGTATAACGACACTCGGTGGGGCATCAGAAAAGTGTCCTTATTCGCGAAGTGCCGTTATACCCAAAGTCCCATTATATGTATTACAGTTGGATGGGACTTTGCTCTGGGCATGGAAATTCTGTCGTTATTCGCGAATTGTCGTTATATCCGCAGTCGTTAATAGCGAAGTTGACTGTACTCTTCAGTCCATCGTACACCGTGTAGTCTACTACGGAGCTAGAGTGTAGATATGACTCCTATCCCTATCCGCAGTATCCCTGCATCAAGAGACAAGAGTACAAAACGGTGTATGATTGTACTCTTGCCTGTTTGGAGTTGAGAATTGTGAAGTTTCCTATCTTGCCTGCATACATGTACATCACCTGCAACTCCACCGTCCGCCACATAGAATAGAAGAACAACACCGCGATGATCACAGGACGCGATGATCACAGGGCGCTACGAAAACCCACGCACCGAGTAGTAGTAGAGCATCACTGACGCTGAAGACGATGGAATAGTCAACGACGTTTGGAGTCGGCGGACCGAATCAGAAAAAAAGCCGAAATAGTGCTACAGGCTAGGTAAGGCGATGAACATAGCAGCTTGTATTTTGTAAGCTCGTGTAGAAACCATGGAACATGGAAACGGGACTTTGGTTTCGGGGTCACCATGGACACTAACAAGCAACATGTCCCCTCTTCCTAAAAAAACGAGAACTATTTTTACTTCAGTCTTCAATTCAGTCTGTTCAGTTCTAAAACTCTTCGGGTTGGGCACGCTGCATGCATGCACAGAGCTGGCAAGAGTTCATAACTCCATAGGCATAGGCCATGCTGGGCCGCTAGGGGGTTATGAACTCTTGTCTTGTCTTGGCTGCACTGATTACCGTCCCTGATTTCCCATCACAAACCCGCAAACCAAAGAAGTAGAACTCGTAGATCTACTCCCTGATGTAACTGATGTAACTCATCATTTCCTCTGAAGATTGTTAGCCGGGTCTGTAGATCTACATGGCCTGGCTATGCTATGGAATATGGGGTGCAGCCTTTCAAGACATAAAGACTTAGCCACGTGCTACCAGTGGCCCGCTCGTACAGACTTCAGTAGTGAAATGCCGCTATGATGATCTTTTAAAATATCCATTTTCAACAAGACTTGAACTTTGAGTTCATCCGTATGTTCAGTTGCTGTCAAGGAAAGGTGTGAAACAGGACTGAGGAAATGTGCAGGCCAACATTGCAGGTGAGGTACTCATCCATGTTCCTGTACACTCATCACTTGCCAAGTAACAGTTGGGAGTCATACCCAAACTGAAAGGCAATGGTTTGGGTATGACTCCCCGATGCCGTCTCAGTGAGACAGCTACAGTACAGGCAGTCTTGCCACCTTCTGAACATTGCAAACATCTAACATGGGCAATAACATCCAAATTTGGGCACGACATTGCGTGTCCATATTACATGTATTAGTATTCAGTATGATTACCTTTATTTGGCCTGTGTTCAAAGATAACCAGCTAAATATGGATACAACAATCTTTGGGGACCTAATGGAACCTTTTATGGATAGTGTAAAAGGCACAGATACATGTACACATATGCACAAGCCAAACAACTTCAAATAAGGATATCATAAATAACACTAACAAAATTATAAATAAGATACGGGTGAGTCCGAATGTGCAACAATTAACACAACACTGACTGATGTGATACTGACATTCAACACCTGCATCAGTCATTGTTGTGCTAATTGTTGCACGTTCTGACTCACCGCTGGTATTTGTTAGGCTGTGTTTACATGAGGCGTTTCAACCCGGGTTGAGTTCGACCCGGGTCAGATTTCAACCCGCCATGTACACAAAATGAATGGCGCGTTTACATGACGCATTGCGCTTGACCCGGGTTGAAATTTCGCCCCGGGTTGATTTCAACCCTCCCCCCCCCCCCCAAGGGAAGGGTTGAAATCAACCCAGGTCAAGAAAATCGTCTGTGCGTATCTCGCGCCAGGTTTGAACAGCACAGCATATGCAAATTTCGCGCGAACGGATTCACGTGACCATACAGGACTCTAGAAGTGGATTTTTGGCGGCATATCAGTATTTGACCCGGGTCAACTGTCTGCATGTAAACGCTCACCTATTTTGTCTATCGTACAGTCTTTCAGCCCGGGCTGAACTCGACCGGGTGGAAATTTCTCATGTAAACACAGCCATACATGTAAACACAGCCATACATACAAACACAGCCATACATACAAACACAGCCATACATACAAACACAGCCATACATACAAACACAGCCATACATACAAACACAGCCATAGTGTTGGGCACAAACAACGGATAACTAATACTTGTAAACTTTGGTCCTTCTTTTTTCACTTTAATCCTTGGCTCTCAATCCGAGTTTTACCTACCGTACTTTCCGGAGTATAAGTCGCACCCCCATTTTTGCCGGGCCACGCCGCATACCGACGTCTATCATATTTTATCACCGTTAGTTTGATCATCGGAGTATAAGGCGCATCTCCCCTTTTGGGGGTGAATTTTGAGTGTTAAATCTTGTAGGATTTGGAGATTTGGGATCATTTGGGCTGATATCCCAAATTTAAAAGTCCAACAAGCCTCCAAATCCAATGTAGGAATTCCAAAGGAATTTTTAAAAGGAATGTGCAAATTTGCACATTCTTTTCACAAATTCCAAAGGAATTACCAGCAATGATGATGAGAATCAAGTGGTCAAGTCATGGCATGCATTGTATTGACATTGCTGTAAAGATGAGCGTTGTGCTACAAAGTACCAGGGGTACCATCGTTGATCCCCCCCCCCCCCCCTCCGTCTACATACCGCAGTGTCTTAGTAGCAAGGACTGAGGCCAGTGAGGGAGTAGGGAAAAAAACCTGTAGTATTAAAGTAAGGTTATAATACAGCTATAGTAGCAAGAGAACACAAGGCAGCTTGTACTCTTGATTGTAACTACACTGTACATGTTGTGACTACATGTAACATGTACAAGTACATGTTACATGTAGTTAGTGTATGATCAAGGAGGGGCACTGCTGTACTGCTGTACTGTTGGATCGGACACTTCCCAATCTTGTGAGTACAGGACTCTAGTCTAGGGAGTACCAAGTGTCCATTTGCCTGTACATGTAAATGTACTCACTATGAAGCTTTCCTCACTTTGCTCATGGAAATTGCTTCCTCGCTATGCGGCTCAGCTCAGGGCCTTGTGGCTGTTGGGCATTGTGGCAGCATGCACGGGCTAGCTAGCTGGGCACGGGGCAGATCGCATGCCATAATCCATGAAGGCATGATGCAGCAGCCATCATGCATGCCATAATCCATGATGGCATAATGCAGCCATAATCCATGAAGGCATGATGCAGCCATCATGCATGCCATTGGACTACTTGAAGTCACAAAAGCCACTTAAAATTCCACACAGAAACAAGGCAGAACGTCTACGTGCAAGAATGTCTACACCGCTACAGCACAGCCTGAGGCTGAAGCAGCAAGAGCATCCCAGGCTGCATGGCTACCTCGTGCAGCCAACCCTCTTGAGCTCCCGGCTCCCAGAGCTATGTCAGTACAGTTGGGGGTACCCCACACTGGGTACCCAGGGGTAGCTGCAGCATGCAAATAATTCTCTACAGAAAAGCCCCAGTCCATACACTTGCATGTACAGTGGAGTTCACCTCCTACAAACAGTCAAACACTGATATTGATGACATACATACATTGTACATACAAGTACATGTTTGACTCGGATGGTGAGCCAATAGTTATGATGAAGAAAGGAAAAGGACAAAATGTCATAACTCGTAACATTTTGTCCTTTTCCTTTCTTCATCATACATACATGTAGTACACATTATCAGGGGGGGGGGGGGGGGGGGGGGGCACAGGTGCATTGCTCCATGTTGAAATGTGTTGGATAAGATGCAATATCCTATACATACCTGCTTCTCCACAAGACTTGCACTTTGCTGTTGTCGGCCGCATGGGGTACGTCATTGTGGTCATATGACCAAGTTATCAGAGTTGCACCGCATATCCTTGCCGATTCCCATTCTGCCCGGCTGCAAGGTGGAACAATCCCCCTACATACACCTGCTCTGCAGAGTGTTAAGCCCTACCCTATGTACGAATCGTACACATGAAACTGCTGCATGGATACCCTGTTGTTCACTACAAAGAGACAGGCTCTTTTCTTTGCCATTGGTCTGGCCAGTGCACTCGTAGCTATGGTGATGATTGGTCTGGCCAGTGCACTCGTAGCTATGGTGATGATTGGTCTGGCCAGTGCACTCGGAGCTATGGTGATGAGACCTGGCAAAGTGGAAACAGCTATAGTGCGTTTCAAAAGTGTAGACCTCTAGACCTTTTCGAATAATTCAAATTTGGTTGGAGCTTTTTGAGAAATTTCTTCGGAATATTGCTCAGGCAGCTCACGCAATTTTTCTCATATAAATTTCTAAGCGATTGGATAACAAACGCCCAATTTCGGAAATTTACTTTTTTTATCACAGATTTTATGCGGTATCGATGCTGGCCTAACAGTTTTTGAAACCAGAGGTCGGGACTTTTGAAGCGCACTATAACCGCACACACGCAATAGGGTGACTTGTTATACGCAGCACAAACACCTGTGCACATAATCAATGGCTTGGAGCAAACGACTCCTAAATGAATACCCTTCCCTTCTTCAGACAATGGCAAACCTACACTCGCCAATGCTACCACACACATGTGCAACGTAGTGCCGTTTTGGTTCGGAAGCATAGAAAACCGGCTAAATTGCACAGGACACAAAACAGCACATGTAATACAGACGAAATAGCAGGATACACAAATATAATATTCACGCAAAGACGGTCTAGTGGAATACGGAACAGGTCAAGCAGTGTGTTAACAATGGGCATCATCCTACATTGTACATTCGGCTATTTGAATGCTATGCAGGCCATCATGAAGCGAGGATCAGCGGGTTGAGGATATTGCGTGCATCCAGAGTGGGATTGATGAATTAATATAAAGTTGTCTGACTCTGGTATAAAGGGTTAGGTATGAAGTGATGTTATCCATATGTAAATGATGTCATTCGGAAATGATCATGTGACTGTTTGTGACATATGAAGTGATGTCATCCATAATGTAAATGATGTCATTTGGAAATGATCATGTGACTGTTTGTGACATATGAAGGGGCGATTGCATGTCTTCAAGTATTGTACCTCGCAAGTTAGAGCCGCGGAGGTTGGCTTCACGTAGATTGCTGCCAGTGAGGTCACAGTTCTGCATGACGGAACACGGGGAAACAGAGGAAAAAATAACGAATAACGAATACAGTGCAGCCTTTTCTCCATGATGCTACATTTAATTAACACTTGGTCAGCTACAGGGGGGGGGGGGGGGGGGGGGGGCATGTTTTCTATTGCACTCCATCACCATGGCCCTGGCTACAGCACCTATCACAGTGATCATCACACTGTGGCACTCTACACGCAGCCTACTAGGGACATTGCTAGGCCAGGGACAGGTGTGGAGCATGTCTTTGCAGGCCTCCTTCAACAAGGCAGGTCATAGCGGCCTTGGAAAACATTCGGAATGCAACATGATCTCCTCTGCACTGCCACTCAAAAATCAATGGGCTTGGCAAAGTTGGCATGGAAACACAATAGACACAACATATACTAACATCTTCAATACAATTCTGTCGAAACAAATCGGTGTCTGTTGTTTGTCGATTGGCTGAGTTTCTATCAACGATTGCTACCTTGTCTCCGACTAGAATCTTTAAATGCCCGGTACATTTCCCACTTGGATTTCATATTTAATACAGAAAAAACATGTCTGCCCCTCCAGGCATGGCGATGTCAGACAGACGGCGTGCGTGACTACGAGCGGTACAGGGAGTACAGGTTCACAGGAAGGTTAGGTAAATACTGTAAAACATGTAATTTTAGGTGCATTGAAATTTCGGTGCCAGAGACCTGCCAGGTTTCAAGTGTAATTTAGAATTAGGTGACCAGCATTCCCTTCACATACAGTGCATACTCTACTGCCTTTTAGGTGTAATTTAAATTTAGGTGCCTGGTTTCTCTACCGAAATCGCCGAAATTAAAGTTACACTGAAAATTACGTGTTTTATAGTACCACCAGCAATACTCATCACAGTCACAACTCAGTAGGGTGGATTTCTTAGTTCTCTCGAAGGCAGTGACATCATCTCTATCGGAACCTCTTTTTTTTTCTCTCACTTGCATCTACATAACTACTTGGTAGAAACTTCCAGTAACAGAAGCACAGCTCTGACTTTGTCAGAAAGAACTACCTCATTTGACTTTGTCAGTTTGTATTAAACAGAAAAGTCCCCGGCAGCAAACATTCTTGCACTATACACGTATGTTATCGAGTATCGAGTCAGCTTTCGAATTCGAGTCGAGTACATGTACTGAGCGAGCGGGTACTCGACTACTCAGTGTAGATCTACCTCAGTGTACTCCTTTAAAAGAACTAATCATGGCCACCACACTCTGATACAGTATAGTGGGTATACCAGGTAGCAAGCTTTGGACTTGGAGATAACGTTACTCTAAGACTTGACAGTGTAATGCATCTAAACTAATCTAAAGTAATTAAACGATTGCAAAAGTTCCACTTTGCGGGCATAGCGTTTAACGATCGCTGCCATCAGACATCCGTCCTATGATCCCTGCCATCAGACACCTGTCCTTTATTCCTCTAGTACAGAGAAGAGAAAGAATAGATCTTTTAAAAGTTTCAAAAAAGCTTTGTTGAGACTTGATTCTCAAGGATTTTCTCACTGAATCTTTTAGCTTTTTAAGCCCCGTTAGAGATTCAACTCCTACAGTAACATGTTTCATCGAGTCGGTGACAGAACTATGACATCGTGCTAGAGCGCGGAAGCAAATTTTACTTCTCCCGTCAGGCGCATAGCACTGCCGTTGGAGGTGGTCCGGTTGGAGGGGGTCTGGGGGTGTCCCCCGGGAAAATTTTGAAATTTGGGTGCAAAATCCTGCATTCTGGGCACTTCTGGGCGAAAAAGTGGTCCGGCCAAAGCCGGACCGGCTGCTACGCCCCTGCCCGTGATGGAGTCTTCCAGTGACTACACTGGGGTTTTCAAAACTCAAGCGGGCAGCTTAGAAGTTAGATTGTTGCTATAGCTCCAACAGTACAGTAGGATCGATGATCAGCCCTACGCCGGCCCGAGAATAAGAAAGCGAGATAAAGTGAAGTGCTGTGCCTGCAACAAACACAGACCTTGTACGAATTGTTCCTGTGTTGGCCTCGGACGCAGTTGCCAGGGTTGTGTGCCCGGCACTAACGACCGGTGCAGCAACCAGCAGAGCCGCACTGAGAGCTCCTCTCAAGCCGTGTCCTCCTCGTTTGCCCACCACTTCATCCAACGAGTTTGACATTGCAGCAACTCCCTGCATCTCTTCTTCCTGTCCTACCTTGCCACAACGTTTGGTTCGAAACATCACCGTACCAACTGCCACCGGTGCAGGTAAGCCAACGGTAGGAAAAGATGACGGTACTCTGGGCTCATTTCTGCGAGTGGATGCCGAACTCCTGGCGTCGATTGGAGACTCACAAACACCGCTCCCGTGAACAACCGAGCCAAGTGCAGGGGACAGTGGCGAAGCTTTTCTCGCTGCCAAATTCCAAGAGGCGTTCAGGGCTCCCTTGGTCAACAGTGAGGGTGGGCCTAACTCTGACATTCGCTCATTGTGGTGGAAGACAGTAGCTCTCAGGGGGAAGCAGTATGAGCTTCCTGATGGAAATATTGGCGCACGGTTCAGTAATATCCTGGGCGAGGAAATCGAACGATGCAATTCCAAGCGTCAATCATCCGAGAGAGAATTCATCTTCCCAGCTTTGGTCTTGCAGCACAACAAAATGATCCGCAAGGCGAAGGACATCCGTCCCCTTCTGACTCGGCGATGGACATGTGGGAAGCCGGTCAGCTGTCTGAACTTCTCCGTGAAGCCGAGCACTGTGATCAACAGCTCATCTCTGTCTCGAGTCCCATGGCAACCACTAAAGTTGAACGGACCTTTGCCCACCTGATGCTGCAGGGAAGAGTCCGATCCGCAGTCCGTCTGCTTACGGAGCGCAATGGTGGAGGTGTGCTTGACCCTGCTGACGAGGCACATGGAAAGACAGGGCCGGCCCTTGGGGAAGTCGGTGTTTGAGATCCTCCAAGAGAAGCACCCCGCCCAGCAGCCACCTAATCACCAGGCATTTGTCCATGCAGACGAACTGCCACCATTGGAGCACGTTGACATCACTGGCGCACACATCGAACAAGTTGCGAGACGGCTATTTAGCAGTGCAGGTCCATGTGGCACAGATTCAGAGCAGTGGCGCTCCTTTCTCCTTTAGTTGTTGACATCCATGTGTACTTGATTGTGCAACACTGTTTTTGAGTTTCACCCGTTCAAGAGGCTTTTCTGTATGTGACAGTCTGCATCTAGTCATGCTATGTACACATTACTCCTGCACAGCACTGAATAGTGAATACTTCGAAGTACGTTCTAAGGACTGTACGATCATTGCGTACACGAACAAAGAGGACTGCAGCCACAAAATACACGGCGTCATCTGCAACTTTTAAACTGTTACCTCGAGATCAGTGCCAGCCAAGACAGCGCCTTGCAGGTCACAGCGCCTGAGTGAGGCATTGCGCAAGCAGGCTACACGCAGCACCACACCAGACATGTGGCTATCTTCCAGGATGGAGTGCTTCATGTTGGCGCCTGAGCAAAGATATCCAAACACCCGCCCACACACACACACCCACACACACATCCACACACATCCACACACACACATCCGCACACACATCCGCACACACATCCGCACACACATCCGCACACACATCCGCACACACATCCTCACACACATCCTCACACACATCCTCACACACATCCGCACACACATCCGCACACACATCCACACACACACACACATCCACAGATCCACACACACATCCGCACACACATCCGCACACACATCCGCACACACATCCGCACACACATCCGCACACACATCCACACAGACACATCTACACATCCACACACACGTCCGCACACACATCCGCACACACATCCGCACACACATCCGCACACACATCCACACACACACATCCACACACACACACATCCACACACACATCCGCACACACATCCGCACACACACACATCCACGCACACATCTACACACACATCCACACACACACATCCACACACACATCCACACACACATCTGCACACACATCCACACACACATCCACACATACACACACACACCCACACACACACACATCCACACACACATCCACACACACATCCACACACACACATCCACACACACATCCACACACACATCTGCACACACATCCACACACACATCCACACACACATCCACACATCCACACCCACACCCACACCCACACCCACACATCCACACACACATCCACACACACACACATCCACACACACACACACACACACACATACACACACACATCCACACACACACACATCCACACACACATCCGCACACACATCCGCACACACACACATCCACGCACACATCTACACACACATCCACACACACATCCACACACACATCCACACACACATCTGCACACACATCCACACACACATCCACACATACACACACACACCCACACACACACATCCACACACACATCCACACACACATCCACACACACATCCACACACACATCTGCACACACATCCACACACACACACATCCACACACACATCCACACATCCACACCCACACCCACACACACACATCCACACACACATCCACACACACACACATCCACACACACACACACACACACACACACACACACACACACACACACACACACACACACACACACACACACACATCCACACACACATCCACACACACACACATCCACACACACATCCACACACACATCCACACCCACACATCCACACCCACACATCCACACCCACACATCCACACCCACACACACACACCCACACATCCACACCCACACATCCACACACACACACACGAGCATGCGCGCATACATGATGCTAGAACACGGGAGCTGCCAATTCATTAAATCAGGTATGTATGTAATGTTCACTCCAACAGAGTAGATGTGAGTCTGCACGACATTTATTCACTATGGAATTCTTGAACTTTGTTCACGACATGATGTAAGAAAATAATGCTACAATCAAAAAACTAAACCGAACAAAGCGGATAGTGTACTCTATTACAGTACACTGCACGCCTGCGCACACACACACGCGTACACACACGCGTACACACACGCGCACACCACACACACGCACGCACACACCACACACACACACGCGCGCGCGCGCGCACACACACAGCTGAGAACGAGTGTGAGACGAAAGTACACCGTGATCTATTTCCTATCTGTGATCCCGTTACTCATTGCCCCCCCCCCCCCCCCCATCCCTCCCCTCCTCCACCAACATAGTATGCCTACACACACACGTACTGACCTTCCAAATTCGAACTCTTCCCAAGCGGGTCTTCAAAATCACAACCTCGCATGGTGGCAGACTCACAATTTGCTCGCACCATGTTAACACAGCGCAGGTTTGCACCCTAGGTGAAAACAACAAAGACGACGACGACAACAACAACAACAACAACAACAACAACAACAACAACAACAGCCAAAACCATTATCCGGTCAGCATTAAAACATTCTCAACAAGGACAAGAGTGCACATGCACAGTGAGCAACAAAGCTATGCTCGGCCTATTAATTCCATCCGCAAAAAAAAACTTTTTAGCTCTCTTGAAATAGTCAAGTTCTTGCAAAGTAACCCGATCTTTCTTGCTGATACAAGGATCAGGATGATGCAAAATAACAGTAATGACAAAGTCACGTCATGATGGTGAAGTGCGAGGTGTTATATGGAACTGAAAAATTTGCGACCTCAGGCCTTCCCTAAAATAAGCCCCTGTCTGTAACAAGGTCCATGCCTCAAAAGAATCTGGAAACATCCAGCTCCGTGGGGCTTATTCCAAGAAATATGGTACAGTGTATTCACGGCTATCTCTCAAGCCAAGCTTCATTGCACAATGCAGTCAGTACACACAATTCTTGGCATCAGCACAAAGCACCCAACTTGGTCCACAAGCAGGTTTGCTTGGAAATATGCACGCAAAAAAGGCTTTTAATTAAAGGTAGCTCGAACCACTTTGACCATGAAAAAACTTTTCCACGGAAGAAGTGCTGTTTTCTCCGTTCTAAATTGTTCTCCAGCATGCATATGCCCCAGAAATGATATTCACATGGGGGATACGTATGCATTTTGTTGTACTTATGGCCGCTTGAAAGTACGAAAAGCGCAATTTTCTGAACTTTGAGGCCCCATAAGTACAACAAAATGCACAAGAGTAAGAGTAAGAGACCATGAAGAGAAGGGAATGAAAACGTTTGGTTCTAAAATGTCCTAATGTTCATTTGGACTGGTGTGGATTGCGCAGATGCATGTACTGCATTGAAGAATTGGAAATGCTTCCAATTTGTTCTAAAACGACTTACATCAAGATTAGCCCTCTGCAAGTCCGCTTTGTTCAGGCAACACTCTTCCAGATTGGCATTGCGCAGATCACAGCCACGTAGATTAGCTTGTTTGAAGTTGATGCAGTGCAGGTCCAGATTACTCAGATTGGCCCTTGCCAAGTTAATACCCTGTGCATGCCGGGGAAAGAACAGAGGAACACGACCATGAGTTGACTTAGACCGGGGTAAACCCGCCGTGTGTAAACATGATAAGTTTCAATACAGACAGAGTGGGCACGTGTACTACCCAAGTCAGCGTGTGAGTAATTACCTGGACTTACAAAACACCCCATCGGCCATCACAGTGAAGGCAAACTGCAACGCAAAGGACTCACCTGACACCGGAGTACACTGTTTGTGGGCGTTGGCACTAGCAGTGAAATGAACTCTCGCCTTGTCAGCGGGGCATCTGCTGCCTCAGATGCTTCGCGGTCCTGAAGGAGGCAGTACATTACCCACAGCACTGAAATGTCAAGAACTTGACAAGAAGCTTGCTTACGACTCCCCTACATGCCAGGAAATCATTATCTTCTCAAAGCGTGGGTGGGCAGGCAACAAGAACTTGCAAGCCAGTAGACTCACTACAGATGTAATCAAACATGAAGTGAATAAGAACGGCTGAATACAAATGGCACATCATGAGTGATAAACATTTAGGAGTGAGTCGGCAACAAAGCTTTAACAAATACACAGCTCCAATGAGAGTCATTCAGTCATTTCAGACTGATGTTTCCACATACGTAGGAACGCCACCACCCTCAAAGATCAGTGTATGGAAGCCACTCCTGCGCCAGTGGATGGATACCACTTTGGGGCTTTTG
>NC_088646.1:16590653-16630653 GCF_964019385.1 Sycon ciliatum
ATAACACACACACACACACACACACACACGCGCACACACACACGCGCACACACACGCGCGCACACACACACGCGCACACACACACACACACACACACACACACACACACACACACATGCACACACACACACGCACACGCACACACACACACACACACACACACACACAAAAGGGTGGGATGTCCGTTCAATTCATCCCGCCGTCTCGCATTGCTTTTCAGGAACGAAGTGTTCAAGGCATTGCAGATTGGAATGCCCCGTTCATATTGTGTAAGACAAGTTGACTGCTTTGTCCAGTATCGTATGTTCAAGAATCACAAGAGCAAGTCAAGAGAACATGCCATACATAAAAAATTCTTTTCAGTCTTTTGAAAAAGTAACAACATGTTCATGAGAGCGGCAGCAGAAACGCCAACATCCGCCGGAGTCTAAGCACTCAGCATTGAATACACTATGCCAGCGGCCTGGCTGTAGGGCTACATCCCGATTGGTCCAACACGGCAGGGCTGAAGTTGCTCATATCAAGAGTGCCTAACCCACAAGAGTGTACAACTGATGTTTATAGAGTATAGGAGTCTGCTGCTGCCACTGCGACAGCAGAATATCACATGACATGTTTGCCTCCAACCAGTGCACGATACTGCTCTCCATCCAGAGGGAGCTGCAGCGCCAGTGGTCCACAAGGCATGATGTGATGTCAATAAACTACGCAGGCGACCAATGCAAAGCGATTAGCAGAAATTGGAACCCGGAGCAGGGTTGCGTCACAATACCATACGGCCTATTTAAGTATGTTGAGAGATGAGGATGCCTGCAGTCGCAGCTCTGGATGCCGATGGAGAAAGTGCAGGCAGTTGCACATGTGTACTGTAAAACCTGAAAGCTAAACGACCAAAAGTTAACGCTTTCGTAATCTTGGCATGATAACGTGCAGAAAGTTTAACTATGGCTACCTGGCCACCCAGAACATGCATCGATGTACATTGTATGCGCATCTTTACACACCGGGTTTGCAGAAACGTTTCTTCAAATAACGAAAAAAAGTGGTCGCTAAAACGTTAGACTTTGTGACTCGTTAGATTTTCCGGTTTTACACTATGAAAATTACAAAATTTACACCCAGGTTGGGCGTAAACATGTACAGCCGCGGCCAAAGAAATCAAACTCACGTGCCGAAAGCAGCGCCAAGGCCCCTGCGGCCCTCGGATCAGTTCTTGGGAACATACATGACGTAATTGAAATGGAAACGCGGCGCTACTTTTGACCCTCGGGTCGGATTTCTTTGGCCACGACTGTAGTTCATCATAATAACTCGATATAAATGCTCAATTAATTATTTGAATCTATTGACTGAGAGGTGTTCTAATTCGTTAAATTGAAACTAATAATAGTGATCCTTTTGAGCATTGTGGAAATACAGAGTTACTATTCATCTTACTTGTCCCTTGTCATCTGGGTTTGCTAGCTTCACGGTCACTCTTCGAGTAGACATTGACTCAAGGAGCAGCAGTTGCAACAGCAAACCAGAAACCTTGACCCCACCAGCAACTTCCGCTCGTTTCAAGCAGGTGTCTGACAGATTCACGAAATCAGAGGACACTGCGAGCTGCTACAGCCAAGGGGTTTACAGCTGGGACGCAAACCACAGGCACCGGCATAGCTATAGACCCCATTTCCATTTCAACAAGACAACATGTCTTCGTCTAGACGTCTGTGGGGTGGGTCCAAAAATCAAAAAATTCAAAGGAATGAGTACATTTTTTGTGATCTTTTACACCTAAAGTAGATATTACGTAATCAGCCTACGAGTCGTACGATCACGTTCACGCATGATGTCATCAGGGAATTTGAGTAACTAGTACAATTATACAATGACTATGTATTTCCAAATACCAAGCAAGGCTTCTGTGTATATAATTATTATACAATGTAGTATGCAACATATCCTTTCTGTACTGGCATGACATGACATAGTGTGATCAGGACCCAGGCCAGACGTGACCTGGTGAGTGGTGACTATACGGTATACCAGCAAGAGAGAACAAGTAACAGTTCCCTGGGAGTGGGAGATAATTAATTTTTACTCTTGCTACTACCAAGAGTACATGGGGTTATGTACTCTTGCTACTCCCAAGACTCAGAAATATTAAGAGTCCATTATGGACTCTTGGTAATATCTAAAATGCTACATAGTCTACGCCCGGTACTATTCAGGCAGGTACATGTAAATACTGTAATCGCAAGCACATAAAAATCATGCCGAGAGTAAAATCGTGGACTATTGCTGTACGGGAGGGGCACAGGCTCACACAGCCTCACACTCTCAGTCTCAATGCCCACCAACAATACATGCGCCGCTGCCACTGGTACCTTCTTGTACCCGCTTGCCGGTGCGCGTACTTTGTAGAAAGCCATGCACACAGCATGATACCGCACAATGAAATACAGCACACAGCTATATCAATATCGGTACAGCAGAAGCCGAAAAAGAATACAGCCTTGGTGAGTTTCAGCCGGGTGACGAAGAACATGAAAATAAAATCGAAGAAAGCAAGATCAAGAGAATCGATACAGGTTTCCAGCTAAGAGACAGACCACTTTCGTTCGTGATAGCTTGGGGTTTCTCCATATTTAAGGAACAGCTTTAAAAAAAGGATAGTACCAGGATACGGCGGATATTTAAAAAAAAAGAGAAGGAAACAGCGGACGTGTGCACGCGTGTGTGTGCATGCGTGTGTATCGGTGTGTGTTTCATGACAGACGTTCAGTTCTGACTACAGGGTACTAAGGTGTACGTATGTTCTAGATTCAGCCGAGAGGACATTAGTAGCAGCGAGAAGGAAAGATCAGCAAGGGAACAGCCAGTGCATGGGGTCATCCGCAATACAACCAGACAGCCATTGGAGAACAAGCATAGCAGCGGGTAATGAAAGACATCAGCGGTGGGGCGAGTACCAAGCCCGGACCCAGTCGACTAAACACAACTATACAAACAGAACATCACACGTACGCTCAGTGGACACTGTACAGATACGACATAACACACTGGGCACAGGTGAGAGTGACGACAACCCAGGTGCAAACAATCAGAGATTGAGTGCAAACAAGCTATATACAATTTGAACAAAGTGACTATTTTCAGCATTGAAATGCATGTATGAAAACCAGCTGTACACTATACAATACCAGACGTCTTGCTCTGGTGTTTTCAGATGCGTATCCACATGGGGGTTCTATACAGCTAGAACAGAGGTTTGTAACCACACAGAAACAGTGACCAGAGGTCATTGACATTGACACGCCGTTCGCTCACTATTGCGATTGGGCGTGTTGCTCTTGTGCCTGTGTCTGTTGCGACTGCTGTGCCTGCGTCTGCTGAGGCTGCTGCGCCTGCGTCTGCTGAGGCTGCTGCGCCTGCGTCTGCTGAGGCTGCTGCGCCTGCGTCTGCTGAGGCTGCTGCGCCTGCGTCTGCTGAGGCTGCTGCGCCTGCGTCTGCTGAGGCTGCTGCGCCTGCGTCTGCTGAGGCTGCTGCACTTGTTGATCTTGACTGGGTAGAGCTTCTGTTGATGGGGACAGCTGCTGAGGGTGGTGTTCAGGTGACGTTTGCTCTTGTTCCAGTTCATGGGACGGTACTGGCACCACTTGGAACTGCTGACCAGATGGAAGTTGTATCTGCTGAGGAACGTCTGGTGATGCTACCTGCTGCATCACTGCATCCTGGGGCACCTGTGACTGGACGGAAGCAAGTGGCTGAGAAGAAACTTGCTGCTGCTGTTGTTGCTGCTGCTCCTGTATTGGTTGTAGTTGTGGCAGAGGCTCTTGCGGTTGTGGCTTTTGCTGCCCTTGCTGCTGCTGCTGCTGCTGCTGCTGCTGCCGCCCCTGCCCCTGCCCCTGCTGCTGCTGCCCCTGCCCCTGCTGCTGCTGCCCCTGCCCCTGCTGCTGCTGCCCCTGCTGCTGCTGCTGCGGGTCTGGGGCTGTAGCAACCGTAGCAGATGCATCAGCTGCGGCTTGCGGCGGCCGTTCTTCTTGTTCCCGCTTCTGTGCCGAAGGCGACTTGCCAGTTGCCTGAGCTCTTTCCGCTTTGGCCTCCCTGAAGTACACCATGAAGTTTGCTCCAATTCGAGAGGCTTCTTTCTGCACACGAAAAGGAGAAGAGCAATTCATATGGAGTGAACTCCTCCCATTCCATAAGAAATCCAATGCATCAAAGGAGTAAACATCAGAGTAGATATAGAGCCGCAGGCTGAAGGTTCAAGCCAGGAAATGGAAATGGACTACCCAATGACAAACTGGGCACAGAGCATAATTCTTGAGATTGGGAATAAAGCGGGAAGATTGGCCTTGCCCGGAAATTCGAATGATTTTCTCTTTTTCTTTTAGTGATTGGTGTAGCCCAGAGACCGTTTGGAGAGTGTTGTGAAGATGTACGGGTATAGTGGATAGCTACAGTGGAGTCTTCGCATTTTGAGAAATGGATTCCGTGACAAGTACATTTCAAAAGCCAGGGCACAACACGCTCAAGTGCACTGGAGCCCACTTAACACAAATCTCTGGCAACCTGCTAAAAGAATGTTGTGTGTATAGGAGGAGATGTGTCCAGTATACGACACGTAATTCTGGTCTGAACTTTCTTTCGTGTTGCACAAAGTTTCGTCTTGCGCGGCGTGTTCCTGTGTATAAAGTGGATTCCACACTGTATCAGGATCCTGTGAAAAGCCTAGTTTAACCATAGCACATGTAACGTGAAAGTACCACGGGAGCACCCTGTCTCGCAAGAGCACCCCGCCATGATCTTACAGCCAGGGAAAGGAAAATCGTATGGCAAAGTGCAAAAAATGTTTGTACGGCATGACGACCTTAGTGTGTGTAGGTTGTGTGGAGCTTCAGGTAAACTGAGCACGGATTGACTGCACAACGTGCAACGAGTGTACATGTACAAGGTACATACCGTGGGACCTACAGACGGGACACCAGCCCCAGAACACAATCATGAAGGGACGAGTCGGTGGGGCGCTCTGGTGGTACAGTAGTTTACGGTACTCGTGCAATGTGTGAGCCAACGACTTGGCACAAGGGTCGGGTTTGCTAACCGGCTGGACCACAGCATGGCCACCGCAACTCGTTTTGGACCAAGCAAGCCTGCCACCTTGATAGAGAGCTCCCTCAACTGTCACACGAGTACCAACACAAGTTCAGCGGCAGACAGTGTTCCAAGTTACAGCCGCTAGCACACACCATGTCACAATGTTTGCTGCCACTCTCAACAGAGGGACAAAGGAAGAGGGTGAAAGAGCTAAGGGGATAACAATCACAAACCTCGTGGATGAGACCTTCTTTTACTAGGTCTTGAGCAAGTTCCATCGGGTTTTCATCTGAATAACAACCAACCACATCAGAACAAATAAAGAAGGTTCAGGCGAATAGAACAAATCACTAAAATACTTCAGAAGCACAAAGGAGTACTACATGTACCATTTGTAGTGGTGAAACGAATATCAAAACCCAGTAGCCGAATATTCTTTGGCTTAACGAACGAACGAACGAATATTCTTTCGGTAAGACGGATGACATCACATGCCCTCCTCTCAGTCATATTTTTGGACATTGTCTCTATTATTAGGCATGACAAACGAAGGCAGATATTTCTCCATCATTTCTAGGTCAATTTTCACAAAATCCCAGCTGAAGTGCATTTCACAGGCTCAAAAACATCTTGAGACGTGATTTTTCGTTCAAGCGCCATAACTCCACTCCAGGACCTCGGATTGCGTTCGGGTTGCTTCTAGATGACAGCTGAGAGTTTTCTAATGCCGATAGACCTTTCGATGAAGCAATTCGGTCAAGTATTTGCGAAGTTACGAAAGTTTGAAGTCGCCCGGTAAACTCTGCATACCGGGTAAACGAATATTCGCCATGAGAAATATTCGTTCGAATGTGCCAAACCGAACGAATATTCGAATATTCGGTATATTCGTTTCACCACTAACCATTTGCCATCACCACGTGCGTCGCTGAAACCAGTCAGATATTAAATTCGGCACAGACTGGCTGAAAAGAACAGGCATAGCCATACCCGGCATGCCCGTACGCAGGCAGGCAGGCTAGTCCAAGCAGCTGGGGAGCAAGGTGACAGTTTTCAGGACTAAAAAAAATAGAAAATGTTCACTCCAAGACATGTTTTAGCTGGCTGTGGCACACGTGTACTTGAAGTGTGAGGACTACTCACCGATAGAGACCGGAGTTCGCACCTCTCGCCGCAATCCGTCATCCAACCGCATGGTTAAAATCATCTGCACAAAAACGACGCAGACACACACGCATGGGCACACCCATTAGTTCTACTTGCCCTGCGGCTATGGCTCTTGCTCTGGCCTGGTGGGTGGACTTCCATGCAGCAATGAGTCTCTCACTCTAGCCTGGTGGACTTCCACTCAGTAATGGGGCAGAGGATGAGAAGTTGAACAGAGGATGAGAAGTTGAACAGAGGATGAGAATTGAACAGAGGATGCTTTATAGAATACCTACCTACTCACACACACCATGAATACAAGGCATAGACTTACCTCAAGCAATTCTGGGTCCTCATCCTTGGGTTCAAGAGCACACTTTATTAAGTAATGAACCTGCAGAGGTCAGCACAATTGGCAAATGAACAGCACAAGCACATACAACATAGGATGAAACAAGGGCGTCGGAACCGCACCGGCCATGGCCGCCCCACTTTTTCGGCCGTTTTTTGTTTTTTGTTTTTCTAGTTTTTTTTTAGCACACTGCAACAAAGCGCGATGATCTCAGCGCAAACGTGGCAAATCCTTGTCCCCGATCGTGGTTTGTTGCAGAATCAAAAGTCCATGTACACTGAAATGGCACCAAATGCCTGGGAATGCTTGCAATTGGCTTCAATTTTTTTCCCGGGGGAGGGTAATGTTTATCCCCGATCGTAGCATCTTCTTGGTTTTTTGCAGAATCAAAAAGTCTTTCATTGTAGTTACCGTACACTGAAATGGCACCAAATGCCCGGAAATGCTTGCAATTGGCTTCAATTTTTGAAATTGTTTCCAGGGGGAGGACCCCAGACCCCCCTTCCATGGCCACCCTACCTCCAAAGTCGGTGCGACGCGCCTGTGGAAGACCGGGTTTACAATGGGTGCCGGAGCAAGCCAATCTAGCATGACTGCAGTTCTCAAGCATACGGCTGCATCCTTGCTCCCTGGCCCCAATAGTTCCCGGACTGGACAAGCAAAGAAGCCGGAGTTAAGTGAGGAGTGCAGCTGTACTTGGCCAGCAGCAGCATCAGTTGCATACGCACTGCACGCACAGCAGCTGTACTTGGCCAGCAGCAGCATCAGTTGCATACGCACGGCACGCACAGCAGCTGTACTTGGCCAGCAGCATCAGTTGCATACGCACTGCACGCACAGCCTGGCGACACAGTAGAATTCAGCATCAGTTGCATACGCACTGCACGCACAGCCTGGCGACACAATAGAATTCTTCCTCTGTTCACACAGCAATAACCCCCCAGTGGACAGAGTTTTCTTAAAGCTTTAGTTGCAAGTCCTTGCGACCCTCGGGCAATGCCCCTAACAACATCAGCGAATGGGGAAAAGCGCTTTTATGTGCATTGCACGTGTCTACGCAAGAGCATAGCAGATACAGGCAATCCATGCCATTGGCGTAGTGCCCTTACCCGACGAGTTTCAGGAACGATGTTGTCATCCGGCTTCTCGGTCTCGTTGACTTCAGCAGCGGGTGCTTGCTCCCTGCATGACAGTAGTGTGAGCAACAGGAAGAGAAGAATACGCAGCACATGCTAGCCAGCACCATGTACACAGGTGAAATGAAAGTCAATTAACATATGTGCGTGTGTGTGTGTGTGTGTGTGTGTGAACCTAGAGGGGAGCTATGAAACGGCACTTGTGTTGAAGCATGCTCTCTTCGACTATGCTACAAGATATTTGACGTACCTGGTACACGTACATCTTACACACAACCCAGCCATTAAACCCATACAGGACATGTGCCTGGATGAAATCAAGAACAATAGAGGTTATGCGAATGACATCATCATGCCATCATCACCATACTTTGTAGTGGTAGAGTCTTGTTGTGACATGACGACACCAGCGAACTTTTTCTTGACACGCGACGCTTGTAAACACCGGCACGAACACTTCACCAGCCACACTCCACGACGCTTGTAGACACCAGCACGAACACGAAACCAGGTATAGAATGAAAGAGGTTGAACTAAATGATACTGTTCTTATAGAAGATACTGGCGCAATGTGTGTACACTCAACTAACTAACACAGTCATGTGACAAATCGACACGCACGGAATAGTGTAGAACGGAGGTGTTACCAACCCTGCTGACACAACTATCACAAGTGCTAACTAAGTCAATCACAAGGAGAAAGAAAGGCACACAGATCAGTTCGCGCTAACGACTACACGTCACAAAGTATACGGAAGTGGTGACAAAGATGGGTGCAAAGTAGAAGCCACGTGACAGCCAACATAATCATTTCGGACGTCTAACGTCACATCTCGAAGTTGTCCACTGCACGAGACAAATACTTCACGCACCTCGAAATAATTAGCTGCCGGAAGGTAGAAAGAAGTGTGTGCTACCATGATGAGCTGTGAGGTGGTAAAGCGACAGACCCGTCCAAATCTTGACTGCAGGGTTGACGACTGACACTATAATCCTTGCCGCAGATCAGTGTTTGTATTTGCAGGTATATGTCTTGTGCAGGCGGCAACTTTCAGATGTGATGTTAGACGTCCAAAACGATTTCGTTGGCTGTCACTTGGCTTCTACTTTGCACCCATCTTTGTCACCACCCTTCCGTATACTTTGTGACGTGTAGTCTTTAGTGTAACTTACTCTGTGTACATCTCTTTCTCCTTGTGATTGACTTAGTTAGCACTTGTGATTGTTGTGTCAGCAGGATTCGTAACACCTCCGTTCTACACTACTCCATTCGTGTTGATTTGTCACATGTGCTTGTTAGTTGAGTGTACACACACTGCGCCAGATCTTCTCTAAAACAGTTTTACATGTATTTAGTTCAACCCCTTTCATCCAATACCTGTTTCTCTTCCGATGGGCTCCCGTCAGAGTATGGAACGAAACAAGGCTTGTCAGAAGCAACTTCTACTTCGAAGTAGCTGTTGGGTAGCGTGGCTGGTAAACTGTTCGCGCTGGTGTCTGCAAGCGCCGTGTATTCTCGTCTGGTCACAACAAAAATCTACCACTACTATGAATTGATGGACCTAATGAAGATGGCATCAACAGATTATAATAGACATCATAATTTATATGATATGTATAGGCAGTAGGATCATCACACCCTATTCAAGGGCCAGTTGTATTCGCAACTGCGGGAAACAAAGCTCCCGTGGCACCGCCTTTTCAGGCCTTCAGGATTGGCCGAAATTACGAAATTTGTTGTGGACTCTACTTGGCCCTCATCGTCTTAGAGGCAGGTCGAGGGCAATCAAATAGACAACACTGTGCCTCATCTGTGGGTGTCGGAAACAGATTTCAGGGGAGGCTGTATACGTAGGATTCTGTAGTCTATAAACTTGGGGCGAAATGGAGTATTCTTGGTGAGATTGCTTTCGTTTTCGTCGGCATTTAGTCACCTTGGAATTTTCCTCCCTATAAAGTAAAGCGGGATTCACAGAAGCTTTTGTTGCGATGCGATGGGTGATGCGACGCGATCTGCGACGGAGGCATGCGCTACGAACTCGCGAAATACCATTCACAGAAGAAGTCAGCGATGCGACGACGCCTTGCTGATTTGGCGCGAAGTTCAATGCAGGTGGGTACATCACCATGGTATTTGCGTAGCTTGGTACAACTTGGACAAATTTACAGGCAACTCTTGAACCTGTGTACAACTTTGCTGCAGAAAAGGTCAAAATCGTACGCCACATCACTTGTCGCATCAATTGCGGCAGTTGCGTGGGCTGCGAGGTGGCTACGGGTTGGGGATTTCCCTGATTCGCGGCCGTCGCATCGCATCGCAAAAACGCTTCTGTGAATCCGGCTTTACAGGCTTCAAATTTATTGCGACTGCCACTAAAAGTGCAACTTTTAGCCTGACTTTCTTTTTATTCTGGCGATCCTACGCTGGGGTAGAAAGTTACTAGAACCCAGTACTGGTGATGTCTTTCCATACAGAACACCTAGAAAGGTGAAATACCGCAAAGTACCGGTGATCCCCCCCCCCCCCCCCCACGCTGTGTCGCTTCCCAGCTGGGTTTTCGGCAGGGGGTGGGAGTTAGATCAAGGCTGTCAAGTGCAGTATGATGTACAACACCGCAGAAGGTCAGACGCGGTGTGCTGGACTGTGCACATTTGCATCCTGCACTGGCACGTACTGTGTACAGCAGTGCAAGCGTCGGTTCAACACCGTACTTCGTTGTATACGCCGAAGTCGCCTCACAGGCAGAAATTCAACAGGGGGCGGATCAACGGTACTTTACAGTAATCGCAAAGCTTCGATGATGATGAACCCCTAGCAAAAGGTATGGGAATCTTGCGTCTATGACAACAAGGCGGCAAGTCACACCGTGCAAAGAATGCTGAATTGCTTCAGAATACTGTAAAAGCCATATATATATATAACGAAGTGCTAACTTTAACGAGTTAGCGAGGAGAAATCTGTCGTTAAAATAGAAATCGTTATACAGAAATCGACACATATACTGTCCTATTCAGCGTTGAGAATGAGTGAGAATCGTTATCTTTGGTACACGTAAACTAGTCAATTTTGGGAAATCGTTATACATGCGCCTCGTTAGAATATTGGCTTTTACAGTAGCCCATACAGAAAGCAAGCAAGGAGACACATGCAAAATGGACAGGTGGGTATGTACAGTACGGATCGGTTATAGCGTTGGGATTTGATTTTCGTGAAAATATCACTATAGGCGATATGCATACTTAGGTATGCCTGACACATGCGTGTATGGTGTCATTCGAATCAGTGCAGCGTGCAGAAGCGTGCTGTGCATGTGACTGTGCAGTACGCGCAGTGCAGAGCTACTTCCTGCGGAAACAGAAACTTCGTGACTTTTTGACATGAGTTTTCAAGGAGTTGCTGTGCTCAACAAATGTGTTCTTTTGGAAGAGAAACACTTCAACACATTCAATCGACATATCTACAATATCTACAGGATCGATTAGTGGGAGTAGAGTCTCAGTCAGGATCGCGATTGCTCGACTCATCACCGCTGAAACCGTTCCAACTGGACGAAGTGGCAGGTCGATCGACGCGTGATGTCGTATGTCACGGAGAAGTTTCCCCGCGTCCCTGATCGTCTTCGCTGTTACCTGAATACCTTCTCCAACATCTCGGCGAAGACCACGGTAGCGCTTTGCAGAGGTGTTCAAGGCATTAGACACGGTATGAAATGCCCTCCATGCGTCGGGAGCGGGCGAGCATGTTCACCAGCATGTGAACGCTGTTGAGACATTCCTCGCAACGAAGCCACGAAGGACACACCAGTGTACATTGGACCACTATTTCTCCAAGAAGCAATACTATGTGTATAAACGCAAGAAAGAAACATTCTTCTCCCCGCGACGTTAATATGTGTACATGTACGATGTATAAAGCGGGATTCACAGAAGCTTTTTTGCGATGCGACACGCGATGCGACGCGATCTGCGATGGATGCGTGCGATGTGAACTCGCGAAATACCATTCACAGAAGAAGTCAGTGATGCGACAACATCTTGCTGATTTGGCTACGTCACCATGATATTCGCGCGGCTTGATACAACTTGTACAAATTTAAAGGCAACTCTTGAACCTTTGTACAACTTTGCTGTAGAAAAGGTCAAAATCGTACGCCAAATCGCTTGTCGCATCGCATCGCAAAAGTTGAGCCAAGCTCAACTTCTGCGATGGCCTGCGATGGCCCAGTTGCGGCAGTTGCGTGGGGTGCGACAAGGCTGCGATTTGGGGTTTTCCCGGTTTCGCGCCTGTCGCATCGCGTGTCGCATCGCAAAAAAGCTTCTGTGAATCCCGCTTAACTTTTTATGATCATCACTATAGCCGATGAAAAATGTACTGTATAAGCAGAAATATTCGTCTGGAATTTAATTTCGTCTTATTCGTCCAAGGAGCTTTTGGACTAAATTAAATGTAGGACTAATGTCGATTTGCCCAGCTTTTCTATACACTCTTATGATCCATGGACGAAATTTTCAACCGGACGAACTCCTTTTCTTTGGAGTTGGACGAAATTATTGACCGACGAAATTTTCTGCCTCTACAGTATGCAATAAAATTATTTTGACAAAGAAATCGTATCATTATAGGCCATATATTACTATAGCCGATCCGATATGTATAGAAAGGGGTGGTTTACGAAAATGAATTTAAGAATACGATCACTATAAGAGGTATAATTATTACTATAGCCGATCCGCACTGTACATGACTACAAGACGAACCATCCAAGAGTTGTTCCACCTGATGCTACTTACAGTGTCAAAGGCGGCTTGGGTAGATGAATGGAAGTCAGCGGAAACAAGCCATCCCTAAACAGAAGATAAAAGACACACACATGCATGAATACACACACACACACGCGCACGCGCACACACGCACGCGCACACACACACACGCGCACGTATGCATGCACACGCGCACACATTCAAATCCAATAGAAGTATTTTAGCTAGCTGTGTGATTCATAGAAAGATCCACCAGGTCTAATAATTCGCGCACAGCGCTCAAATCCAGGGATGGCGGAGCACTACACACAAAGCGGTAAATGTCATGATCAAATCAGCCCTGCTTATTGGCACCACTGTGGCCGTGGGTGGCTTCTCATCTGCTCCGCCAGTAACACTTCATTCAAAAGAGGAAGATGTTAAAACCTGAGAGTAACACAAAAATGAAAAAAACTGTGGCACGTTAACGGTCCTGACCTTGTCTCCTCGACAATCTTCTCCACGTCCATTGGCGGGCAGGTGGAAATCCTGTCCAAGTACAAAAACACACACACACACACACACATATATACGCACACAAAGCGAGAACAATACTAGTAGGCATCGCCCACTGCACAAGAGAACGCAGCATATCCTGTAAATGCATGTATTACAAAACAAGGAGACGAAGAAGAAGAATGCGGAGAATAGGCCAAGCACACAATACGCATATCATACATTACATTACATCCGTAAAACTCCACTATTTAACCCTTTCACTGCCAGCTGACCACTCAAGGTGACAAGGCGCTCCCTGCCAGGCTGTCAGCTGATCTGTACACCCCCCTCCCTGCCAGGCACTTTTTACCTCCAGCTCGAAAAATCGAAAGGCCTACTTTTCCTGGATTTTTTGGTACTTTCTGTACGGAATATCGCTTTCCAAAGTATACATCGTAGGTAGACAACTCATAAAGGAAGCCATTGCCGTCGAAAAAAATCGCAAAATCCGAAGTACAAACGTGCTGCGCGATCTAGCGCCAGCCGCTGTGCAAAAAATGCGTGTCGTGTCATGCGAAAGTGCGCCGTGCGCCGCATGCGCTACATACACTATGTACACGATCGGCCCGGACACTCGCGAAGTAAAGTTAGTTAGTTGTTGTTTTGGAGAGAGAAGCAGATCCTTTTTTTTGGTCGCTGGGATTGAAAGATATGCCAGTGGACAGGAGAGATAAAACACTGGAAGCAGAAGAGATGGCTCGCGGAATCTTCTCTATCTTCGTGGCAACAGGACTTCAGTTGCGAGAGACTTTCGTCCTGTCGTTGCGGACGAAATTCTTGTTGCTGCCACCAGAAACGGAACTCGGAGAACGAAACGTTCGTATGTCGTTTGGTGAAGCGGATCGTGTTGGTGAACGGCTGCGGAATGTTCTGCCGCCATGGTGGTCGTTTGTTCTCCCAATTAGCAGCAGTCCAAATACTTTTCAACTTCGGAGAGTGAAGCGCTTCCCTGTTCCGTTGACAAGCGCGGCGTTCGCGAGTGTAATTCACTTTCGCATCAGCTTGCAGTAGATCGTCAGGTATTGAGCCAGAGGTAGGTGTCGTTGTAGAAAGAATATAATTATGTTGTAGCTGACATACCTGTAGTGTCTCTTGACCGTGCTGGTCGCCATTGTAACGTGGTAGTTCTTAGAAAATTTTAGTTCTGGACCCAGTGACCGCCGCCAGCGCTGTTTCCGTCAAGTTTGCAGTGAATGCGTCCGCGAGGAATCCATCGTCTGGTTGTCTCTACCCGTGACTCCAACCGCCTATCGCAACGGATAGCCGCCTGGCGTCTTGGGTAATAGCTAGGCATCAAGTCTGAACCAAATTCCTTGCTCCCTGCAATGAAAGTTGACGGGAAAGATGAAAATACTCGCACCGACTCAGCGAGGTGGAAGTGCGTGAGAACCGATTTCTTCCTCGCCGATCGGCTAAAAATCGGATGCGCATTTTCAACGACGCTGGTTCAATTTTTTTCAAATGGCAACCCATACTTCTGGAAGCGTATTTCGATGGGTATGGACATCTTCCAGTGGCCAGTGGCCGTCTACCATGGCTAAACATCTCCAATATTCGAAAATAGAGGCACAAACTGGGTGAGGTCTGCCTGTCGACGGAAGTCGACAACAGCACTGGGGATTGCATGTTTACTCGTCGACGCAAGTCGACACTGGCACTCGGAGTGCATGAATGCGCTGTCGACTGCAGTCGACAGCGGCAGTGAAAGGGTTAAAATAGCTCAAACAACTACATGTACATGCTACAGTCTGTGCCAGTCCACTGTCAATGTGTAGCACTTAGCATGCCAGTCCACTGTCAATGTGTAGCACTTAGCATGCCAGTCCACTGTCAATGTGTAGCACTTAGCATGCCAGTCCACTGTCAATGTGTAGCACTTAGCATGCCAGTCCACTGTCAATGTGTAGCACTTAGCATGCCAGTCCACTGTCAATGTGTAGCACTTAGCATGCCAGTCCACTGTCAATGTGTAGCACTTAGCATGCCAGTCCACTGTCAATGTGTAGCACTTAGGCTGTGTTTACATGAGAAATTTCAACCCGGGTCGAGTTCAGCCCGGGTTGAAAGTCTGTACGATAGACAAAAGAGGTGAGCGTTTACATGAAGACAGTTGACCCGGGTCAAATACTGATATGCCGCCAAAAGTCCACTTCTACAGTCCTCTATGGTCACGTGAATCCGTTCGCGCGAAATTTGCATGTGCAGTGCTGTTCAAACCTGGCGCGAGATACGCACAGAAGTACGTTTGTACGATTTTCTTGACCCGGGTTGGTTTCAACCCTCCCCTTGGGGGGAGGGTTGAAATCAACCCGGGGCGAAATTTCAACCCGGGTCAAGCGCAATGCGTCATGTAAACGCGCCATTCACTTTGTGCACATGGGGGGTTGAAATCTGACCCGGGTCGAACTCAACCCGGGTTGAAACGCCTCATGTAAACACAGCCTTAGCATGCTAGTCCACTGTCAATGTGTAGCACTTAGCATGCCAGTCCACTGTCAATGTGTAGCACTTAGCATGCTAGTCCACTGTCAATGTGTAGCACTTAGCATGCCATTCCACTGTCAATGTGTAGCACTTAGCATGCCAGTCCACTGTCAATGTGTAGCACTTAGCATGCCAGTCCACTGTCAATGTGTAGCACTTAGTATGCTAGTCCACTGTCAATGTGTAGCACTTAGCATGCCAGTCCACTGTCAATGTGTAGCACTTAGCATGCCAGTCCACTGTCAATGTGTAGCACTTAGCATGCTAGTCCACTGTCAATGTGTAGCACTTAGGCTGTGTTTACATGAGGCGTTTCAACCCGGGTTGAGTTCGACCCGGGTCAGATTTCAACCCGCCATGTGCACAAAATGAATGGCGCGTTTACATGACGCATTGCGCCTGACCCGGGTTGAAATTTCGCCCCGGGTTGATTTCAACCCTCCCCCCAAGGGGAGGGTTGAAATCAACCCGGGTCAAGAAAATCGTACAAACGTACTTCTGTGCGTATCTCGCGCCAGGTTTGAACGGCACTGCAGATGCAAATTTCGCGCGAACGGATTCACGTGACCATACAGGACTGTAGAAGTGGACTTTTGGCGGCATATCAGTATTTGACCCGGGTCAACTGTCTTCATGTAAACGCTCACCTCTTTTGTCTATCGTACAGACTTTCAACCCGGGCTGAACTCGACCCGGGTTGAAATTTCTCATGTAAACACAGCCTTAGCATGCCAGTCCACTGTCAATGTGTAGCACTTAGCATGCCAGTCCACTGTCAATGTGTAGCACTTAGCATGCCATTCCACTGTCAATGTGTAGCACTTAGCATGCCAGTCCACTGTCAATGTGTAGCACTTAGCATGCCAGTCCACTGTCAATGTGTAGCACTTAGCATGCCAGTCCACTGTCAATGTGTAGCACTTAGCATGCAGACAAGCAGCAGCACACCAGGATATCCACTATGAATGTCTGGCATGGCGCAGACAAGCAGCAGCAGCCGCTGAGCAGCAGCAGCACACCAGGGTGACAAAACAACAAGCAGCGAGTCCTCACGTGATTCCCCCCGATGTCCGGCCATCTGCGTGCCTCCTTTCTGCCAGGATTTGATCCGGATGGGAGGCGTGTGACGCAGCTAGAGCGGCTGTCTTCTCAGCCAGCAGATGGTTTACTGAGAAAGGAGCACACCACCAAACAAGAGAACAGTTCACATATCCAGCTCCAGGCAAACACATGTGAAATACTGTGCAGTCGTTCTCGTACGAATTCGACCTTCATGACGGTTTTGGCACGACTAAAGTGCTGCTCAATGAAATCCGAGCGCGTGAATCCAGTTTGCACGCTGTGTAAGTTCACGTCCCAGTGTCTGCAGGTCTATATTACTAGGTACTAGGTACTAGGTCTGCACAGCGCACGGCGCTTACTGGACTCACAAGATCGGATTTCATTGAACAGGACAGCATACTGTAGTGTCGCGCATAAAAGCATGACCCGTATAGAAGCATGACTCGAATAGAAGCCGATTTTTTGAAGAGCGGCGTGACACAGAAGCAGGATTTGAATAGAAGTAAACGTGCAAGTACATGTATGTGCACACTACATGCATGACAATGTAGACTGAAGATTTTGACGTAGAAGCATGTTTTGAATAGAAGCATCACTTGAATAGAAGCATGACTTGAACCCCGGCTTATACGGCCGAAGCACCTGCTTTTATACGCGACATTACGGTAGTGACCGAAGAACGACAAACAAATAACCTTCCTCGGAAAAAAATAGTGCAGACCAGCTGGGGTGGGTGTTTGCAGTGGACTTTATGGTATAAGAAACCACACAAGAAAAAAACCCCAGCTAGACTGATCTGGGTATTAGTGACTATCTATGACTGCTCTCACCCAGTGTCTCGTCCAGTTGTATGAGACTGTGTGCAGCAAACAAGCGCAGGGGATGCACCTTCAGCATAAACCAAAACATGCAGACACACACACATGTATGCACACACACACACACACACACACACACACACACATGTATGCACACACACACACACACGCAAGTATGCACGCACATACGCATGTATGCACACACACGTGCACAAACACACATGTACACAAATGTATACACATGTACACACATGTACACACATGTACACACATGTACACACACACACACACACACGGTCAGCATTGTCAAGAGTACATGAAAACCAGAGTGTGCAGCTCGGATGGGTTGCTGTCACGGCGGAATTCCGTGATTACATCATTTTAGTGATGTAGTGCGTACAAGCAGGATTCAAGCAGGTCTCTTTCTGCACAACTACAGCTCAGTTGTACGCACTACGCCATTTCCCGCCTCAGATATGCGCCAAACATGATGTGATCACGGAATTCCGCCGTGACAGACACCCATAGTAGAAAAGGCCCCAAGCTGCACACTCTGGTTTTCATGTACTCTTGGTATTGTTAATGGGCACAAAAAACAGGCCTCCGACTATGGCCTCCGACTATGGATCATCTCACACACAACCACACTGCAGAAAGACACCTTACCGGCATTCACACAGTAACACCATTGAAGGACTTGTAGTCGTATCCACACATCGTAGAAAGACCATTATAAAGGGCATCGTCAACCCACTAACACACTCCAAGATGCATCATGGATTTGACCAAATACAGTGTCATACGTTTCGTCGGTAAAATCGGTTTGGAGGAATGTACGTGGTAGGCGTTTGTGTGAAGCAGACATGTATTACATAACACTGCTCTGCCTACCTCAAAGATCAATGGGTGAAGAAGTAGGTCACGGGCTGAAAGGCGCTGATCACGAGTGGTCAGACACAATTGTAGGAAAGCCTGCGTTAGAATGACAACGAAGATGACGACGACAACAACAACAGCCACAGTAACAACATCCACAATGAGATGAAAGGTTTCAAACAACAAACGGTGCTAAGCAAGAGTGATGTAACGAACCATGAGTTTAACCAACGAATAATCTAGCGGATACCACTCCAGCGAACGAACGATTATTCTACTATGCCACAAGAAAATTCATCATTGACAATTATCAAGAACTATTGCAAACGCGAAGTGTACATGTAGCAAACACACAACACAAGCGCTCAGACTTGAGTCAGAGTAGAGTTTACCATGGTCTACAGCGCGTGGTCCAGTCGTTCTCTGCAACACAGCACACAGTTTATGCATTCAAGTCGAGAGATCTAGAGCCGTGCGCGCGGTACGCAGCGCACGGACTTCGCCCGCCCGTGAATATTCGAATTTTCGAGCCTATGACCTAGATTTTATCCGATCGATTATTCATTGAGGTCAAAGAGATCGAGGAAATTCGAATAATCAATTAGGCGTGACATCACTACAGTACTAAATAACGTTACGAAAACACCAAGTAGTATGTAGTACGCGCGGCCAGCTCTGTTGGTGACCTGCTGAACAGTCTGTCATACACTACTATATATTGACCTTTGATAAATACCCACACTCATTAGTGACCACACCATCAACAGTATCAAATTCAAATAAACTTGCTTGACTCAATAAATACCACTGTACTTTTCCATGCAGCACTGCACTTTTCCCTAAAAAGGAGTATTTTATAAACAGTATTTATTGGCCTTAGTGGTATTTTATAAACAGTATTAATTGGCTTTTGGGCCAATAAATACTGTTTATAAAATACCACTATTATAGGCCAATAAATACTGTTTATAAAATACTCCTTTTTAGGGAAAGCGAAGGTCAACATATGCATACATAATAAATAAATAAATTCGACGGGTTCGCGTACCGGGCAGGTCAAGAACAAGGACTCGTACAACTCCCTGGTCAAGAACCACCTTTCCGCTTCCGTGGGACGCCACCACCCCATGATCAGGCGTCAGATGCGGCTCCTAAACGGTGGGGGAGGATAGATCAGATCCACTCTCCTTGTTAACTCTCCTTGTTAACTCGCTAGAATTAGCACTTCGTTATATTCGTTATATATAATATACTGTAATTTCACAAATTTTCGGTGTACTTTTATTTTCGGTACTTTCGGTGCAGCTGTTTCATACCTAAAATTTCAATACACCGAACAAACACTAACACGCATAATCCCGTAGAGAACTGCTTCTCTGTACCGAAAATTTCTGTTCACCTAACCTGGCCTTTTGCCCTCATACCGAAAAAATTGAGCACTGAAAATTTCTGAAATTAGAGTATATGGCTTTTACAGTAGCTGTACGTCTTATGAGAGAACGCCATACCCGTACGCATTCGTATATGCGCGTATGGGAGGAAAATCCGCGCGACGGAAAACAGACAGTACTAACCGGGTGTGCATTTTACCTGGGTATGTACTAAGATTTCTGTCAATACGATTCCCACATTAAATGTTCTGATAATTCGAACCTCGAACCGGACATGTCCGGTTAATAAGAAGTTCCACGATTCCACTTACAAAAAAAGTGTGGGATTTGTGCTGATAATTCAAAGTTAGCAAAGTGTAATTCGAAGTTAGCAAAGTGTAATTCGAAGTTCACTGTACACTGTACTGGTCAGTTCAGTTTGCATGAGCAGGCTGTCCCGGTCAGTTCAGTATCCGTGAAATCTGTGTCTAGGGTCCATAGCGCAGCTCTGCGTGACCATGAGAGCATTTTGACACACATATTGTGTTGTGGGTTCATGTTTGGATAATTAGAATGTCCGGATAATTTGAAACTCGGATGTTGAGCCAATAATAAATGTAGAAAGGAAAGGACATATGGATACGAGTTAAGAGGAACTCTCCACCACTGCAACTATATACTATATACAGTCAGAAAGTGCAACAACGGATAATTTCGGATAATTAGAATTTTTTTCCTGGCATTTCGAGTTTCGAATTATCAGGATTCCACCTGTGCTCGTATGTATCTTGACAGAACGAGTCAGCACAGAAACAGAGCCAACACACCCATACCACGACCTTGACAGAACGAGTCAGCACAGAAACAGAGCCAACACACCCATACCACGACCCGACACATACCCTTTGGTTCTCCTCGTCCAATTTCTTCACAGCATTTATAGTGGCATCGTGACTCCCTACCGGCGGAGCATGTGTCTCGCCATCCTCTGAGCCACCGTTACCCTGCAGCTCCATGGACGCCATCTAGATCAATGCATGCATGCACACACCCACATGCAGAAGAAAGAGAGAGAGAGAGAGAGAGAGAGAGAGAGAGAGAGAGAGAGAGAGAGAGTGGGAGAGAGGGAGAAAGAGTGGGAGAGAGAGAGAAAGAGTGGGTTGAATGTCGAACCTCCTTCTTGATGCTGGTGATAGGAAGCAACGTGCGCCGAAGATTGTTGTGGAAGGTGTTGAAGATCATGGCAATATCAGCAAAAATGACATTAGGGTTGTGTTGCGGTCGTGTAGTGAAGGGGAGAAGCCATCTTACCCTATGCCCATCATGGACGGCGAGAAGTGTACAAAAAAAGAGAACCTTTGTGAATGCTAAGCACCTCACTTCAACAGAGTTTCAGTCTCGTCAATTCAACGATTGCATCAGAGGTTTATCGAATGGATCCAGCGATGAAGAGAACAACCCAGTGACTGAACCTCCACGTGCAGAAGACAAGAATCGCCCGGATTCGTGTTCGTGTAGGAACAGTGGACATTGATGAAAACGGGCACCAGTTGAAGGAAGATGCCGGATGTCGTGTGCAAGATGACTAGAACTAGGAAGAGGATGGCATGCAACAATGACAACAGCGGTTGGACTGATTCACTTGTGATGGCTCAAGCCCTTAAAACGGTGAAACGACATGCAGTATCACACAGGAGATCATGGGAATAACCCACAGCACGCGCCTTCGAGGAAGGCTGAATACGATGGATAAAATATTTGTTTGGTGGCGGGTCGAATTATTGGATACATTCGTTCGAAGAATTCATGGGCGGTTTAAACAGACATGAATGGTGCATATGGCCTCACCTCCAACGCACACACTCCAAAAGCATAGATGTCAACACCAGTATATACACCTTGGCCTGCAGGACGACAATCAGGCAAGAACACAAGACCTGTTTCATCACAAATTCCATACATTTAGAGAGAAAGAGAAAGAGAGAAAGAGAGAGAAAGAGAGAGAAAGAGAGAAAGAGAGAAAGAGAGAGAGAGAGAGAGAGAGAGAGAGAGAGAGAGAGAGAGAGAGAGAGAGAGAGAGAGAGAGAGAGACAGAGAGGGAGGTGACTATACATGAACTGAGCACTGCAGTTAACTGGCAGCTATACTCGTGGCATGCTGGGATGAGGTCTTGCTTAGAGGAGTGCAGCGCTCAGACAGTTGCAACATGTAATGATCAGCAATTCCAAAAAGAAGTTGGGACCATAACCAAACTGGAACAGTGTTTTAACTTACCATACTCCGGTGATATGTAGTGGAGGTTGCGGCGAGGCGCCGAGTACGTCTTAACATGGTCATTGATGGCATCCGGAGCGACTGAACAAGTACGACAACACACCAAGTAGGCAGCATGTGAATAAAGACATCTAGCATCTACAATAGAACAAGTATCCGGTTCTTCATCTTTTACTGCAAAACCGGAAAGTTAAACGACCAAAAAGTTTAACGCTTTTGTAATTTTGGCATGATAACGTGCAGAAAGTTTAACGATGGCTACTGGCCACCCATCTGTATGCGCATCTTTACACAGACATCTCAAACCGGGTTCGCGATAACGTTTCTTCAACTAACGAAAAAAATTGGTCATTAAAACGATGGACTTTGTGACTCGTTAGACTTTCCGGTTTTACAGTATTGAGAGTCCACCCGTATTGTTAGACGAGAAGGCAGACATGCATGGGTATATGGTGAAGTAAAAGAAAAACAAACAAACAACAAACAAGTTGGCGGGGGGGGGGGGGGGCTTAGGGTACATTCCTTCATTCTTCGTGCTCTTCTAGTTTCTTGGCAGGAAAAGAGAAAACGTTTGGAGTGGGTTAGAACTAAGAAAAGATCCAGAGTTGTTTCTGTACAGTCCGTCATGGTAATCATGAAAAACATAGGGCACGAGTTGAATTCCCCAGGTTGTGCCAAACAGGGCCCAAAAGTCCATACTGGGCCATGTGCACTGTATAATGCTGAAGTCACAAAGCTTTTACTTTCTTCAACAACCTGGCAGAGTCAGTTGAGCTTGGCTGGCTCTGCTGGTTCAGGTAGAGGATACAAAACACACCTCCATTTTTTTCTCTGAAACTGCCAGTTTTGTAGCCAATGCAGCATCATATTTAAAAATATAAAAGAGAAGCAGTGTTAAAAAAACATGCCAGTTTTGAGAGAGGATAGTGGCAGCAACAGGTAGATGAAACCAACAGTAACATACTTCAAGTACTTCACGTGATAGGCAAAGTACACATGCACAGGTCTCGTGCTATGTACTACGGGGTACCCTCGGTCTTACCTGAGCCGATTTTGATGAGCCCATTGTGCTGGATGAAGATTGTGTCACAGTTCAAACCACCGTGGGTGATCGGTGGGTCACAAGCATGCAAGTAGCTACACATCACCACCACCAGCACCACCAGCACCACCACCAACAACAACGGCAACAACGGCAACAACAACGGCAACAACAGCAGCAACAACAGCGGCAACAACAGCGGCAACAACAACAACAACAACAACAACAACAACAACAACAACAACAACAACAACAACAACAACAACAACAACAACAACAACAACAACAACAACAACAACAACAACAACAACAACAACAACAACAACAACAACACGTACATCACATTGTTACACCAGAGTAGGTTGACTACAATATGCATACTCACATTATAGATACTCCTGAACTCACATCATAGCTACTCGCTCGTATACTAACAGCATAACCTAGTTACTCATAATATCTACCGTGTTTGCCAGTGTATAATGCACACCGGAGTACAGTATAACAGTTAAAGGGGAAGTTAAGGCAAAAATCAAAATTTCACCAGTTGTAGTCTTCGGGGTGCCGAGTCGAATGGTCTTGGTCCGAGAAAGCTGAGACTCTCCCTTCCTACTTGAATCCCAATCGAACTCGCGCACTTCCACCGAAACTGGGTGACTGCGCCCTACTAGATGGGGATTTGTATGCAAAATGTCACTAAAAGCGCCATTTCCTTCTTATAAAAGCACGGATGACCGCGATTGGCCCATATGTTGTAGTCTTTTGGATGCTGAGTCGACTGGTTTTGGTCCGAAAAGGCTGCGATGCAGCGTTCCTCCTTTATTCCCAATCCAACATGGTTGAACAAGCGGTCACGTGCTCCTGGGTGCCCAAATCACCTGGTCACCACGCCAGCAGGCGACAACTTTCACACCAAGGTTCAACTCGAGTTCAACTCGAGTGACAGGACTGCACCCAAAAAAGGTCAAACAGGCTAGTAAGTTGTACCCTGCAGGCACGGTGACCAGGTGACTGGTGTACGCAGGAGCACGTGACCGCTTGTTCAACCATGTTCAATTGGGAATAAAGGAGGAACGCTGCATCGCAGCCTTTTCGGACCAAAACCAATCGACTCAGCGTCCAAAAGACTACAACATATGGGCCAATCGTGGCCATCCATACTTTTATAAGAACGAAATGGCGCTTTTAGTGACATTTTGCATACAAATCCCCATCTAGTAGGGCGCAGTCACCCAGTTTCGGTGGAAGTGCGCGAGTTCGATTGGGATTCAAGTAGGAAGGGAGCGTCTCAGCTTCCTCGGACCACGACCATTCGACTCAGCACCCCGAAGACTACAACTGGTGAAATTTTAATTTTTGCCTTAACTTCCCCTTTAATGCGTACTGCACTCACATCACAGCTACATGTACTCCTACAGTCGCTGATACACAAATGCACATGCATGCATAAGTGCATATGTTCGGACGTACATTGGTCTATGAACAGACTCGATTCAACAACAATGTAAGCAAGGACACCAGGTGACGAAGCCTACGCTGCCAAACACACACACACACGCACACACACACACGCACGCACACACACACACACACACACACACACACACACACACACACACACAGCACAATGTACTAGCATACACCCTTTACAGGATCTGCAGTACATACCTCAAGGCATACAGAATCTGACGGCACCACCTTTTCCACATCTGTGTGTGTCGTGACAGCACAATTGCACAAAGAGAACACAGAGAACAAGTAGTCAAACAACTGCCGTCCAAGCACACAGCGCATGTGGACAATCATGACATACAGTAGACTCGAACGCCCAAGAACGCGGTTTCAGAGGGCCAGCCTAGCAAAGTTCTTATTTTTCAGCGCCCCAGGCTACGTTCTTATTTCGCGTTCTTACGCGTCCAACATGACCCGTGACGCTCATGTACAATGCACTTTGCGCTACATGTACCGGTTGTACACTTTACATGCACGTGTAGTATGTAGCGCTGCATTGGGTGATGTTTTCGCGAGGACCCGACAAGAGTTTGTGGTTCCGGACTTGTTTTTCTTGTACTCGGACAAGATCATGAAGGTGCAATACCAAAAAATGTCGTGTTCTTAAAAATCTTGGAGTTCGTTCTTAAATCCAGGCTGGGGCGTTCTTAGATTTCCAGCCTGGACGTTCTTGGGCGCCACGTTCTTGGGCGCCACGTTCTTGGGTGTGCGAGTCTACTGTAGTGCAGTCGGTATGGATAGCAAACTTGGTCAATGTTGTCCTCAACAAGATACTGTAAGTCAACAAATATTCGGCGCATATTTATTTTCGGCCTGGTCATGTTTGGCCGAAATTTTGTTGCGGCCGAAATTTTGTTTTTCAAGGTTCAGTGTGACAGTGTATACAGGCGGCAGCAGTACAGGGCGAAAATGTGATGCGGCCGAAATGGGTTTTAGCCAGGGAGGCCGAAATTCGAATGGGCCGAACTTTGGTAGACTTACAGTACAGAAGTGCACAGTGGCATGCAATGGGCTAGCATAACACAAAGATGGCAAGAACACACCTTCAAGTTGACACCTTTCTTGTTCTTCTTGCTGCGCCTCAAAAACTGTCCGATTGATCCGGATGTCATATACTCGGTGATGAAGATCACCTATGGAAAACATCGAACACAAAACACGGATATAGAGCAACAACAACAACAACAACAACAACAACAACAACAACAACAACAACAACAATGACAACAACAACAACAACAACAACAACAACAACAACAACAACGGCAACGGCAGCAGCAACAGTGGCAACAGCAGAAGCAGCACCACCACCAACCAAGATATCTCATCCCTACTGCTAAACTCAACCTGCTCATGCACGAGCCACACTCACCCGTACGCCTAGTTAGCACACTGCTAATCATGCAATTCCTTTAGTCAAGCGTTATATCAACTCTCTATATGATATAAATCTCGCTCTGTCATCACCCATTGGCCACAGGCCATCGTGAGAACAAAGATTTGAAACAACAACAACAACAACAACAACAACAACAACAACAACAACAACAACAACAACCTCTTATTGGCGATGGTGCCATCGTGAGAATAAAGAATTCAACAACATACCTGCACACCTGCATACATACATACATGTACATACATAAATCCGTTGATCCCCGAGCTGCAGAGAGTGCTCAATGTCATAGACGGAGCTTAGAACATAGCAGACATAGCAGAGAACGTTCAGGTCCATTGGAACTCCGAGTTTCATGCCACAAGGCAATCATCCGACAAGAAAGGCTGGAGGCATCAGAGGGAGCCTACTTACACGGGTGGGGCCTTCAGACTTGTCATCTATCCAATACTTGTAAAACTTGACAATGTTATTATGCTGCACACACGGTAAAGCAGGCAAGTGAATATGCACAAATGTACATGCATGTACGCACACCGACACAGAACAGCACGATGAATGGCAGGCCCCGTAAATAATGCACACACCACACACACACACACATACGCACACACGCACGCACGCACACAGCAGCAGTAAGGCGAGTGACAATACTTGTAAGTATGGTCTAGCTAGTACTGGAACACCAAACTTGAGGCAAAATGACAGGAGGCGAAGAGGGTTCTTTGTCATTCGGTCGCGTATTACGCGGTGCATGTATTGTCAGAGGAAATCAAATTCGAATTCAGCAAACACCATCTAAATACACATCAAAGAATTTGCAGCTGAAGAGTAGAACACTGTATTACCACTGCACCAGACCCAGATGCCCGCCAAAACTGCACTAACCCGAAGTTTGGTGAGATTGTTGAACGTCTTCTCCAAGCGACTCTGCGCAGAGAAACAAAACAAAAACAAAAACCAGGCCCATTTCATCACGTACGCTAACATCTGCGTAAATAGCATGAGAGCAAACAGTCATGGGGAACTGACTGGCTGACAAACAAACCCAGTGCACTGCTCACCTTCTGCAGGCGAAACTTCTTGCGTTCCGAAAACTGCATTTCGTTCCACACCACTTCGACGCCCTCTTCAGTGTCCATAGCCAAGTAGGTTGCATCAATACCGGGCACATCCTTCTGCGTCACCTAAGCAAGCGGCAATGCACGGGGAGGACATGGTCAAACACAAAATACTGTTACAGAGTCGCTGAATGATGAAGGCAGCGCGCCGTGTGTATGGCCTATAGAAAAGAGATCACAGTCGCATACTGTTGTTTATGGACTCTTGCTACCATGCACAACATTCATGACAGCATTGCAAAGCAACCTTTTGCAGGGCCAGATGATAATTGAATGAATTCCACGAAAAGTCGATTCGTTGCTCCAGAGGCTACGGCTGCTTGTAGTCTTTCCCACTTGAACCATTACATGTCGGGCATCCTATATATAGGATTTTGGTCATATTTTTCAACTCAAAATGGGTGTGGCATGAGCATAGGGAAACGTATGTGACCAATTCTTCCGTGTTAGGTCTTAGTCGATAAGGAGAGTTGAATAAGATAATTTTTTCAAATACTAACATCTAAGGCTCATCTCCTTGCGCAATATTTCATAAAGGACTGTACCCTATTTTTCGAATCCAATACTGTAAATATACAAATTTTCGGCAGCTATTTAATTTCGGGTATATTCGGCACCGACCCAAAACGCCTAAATTAAAACGCCGATGAAATTTTTCACAGCATCTGTCGCACTACCCTCTACCCCATGCCGAAAATAAATCGCCGCCGAAATGTCAAAAATCGTCAAGTGCCGAAATTTTGCAGCGCCGAAATTTTGTATACCGTACTGGCAATATATATGGTCGCAGCGAGGCCATGAAGCGTTACATTGGCACATGTTTACCGCACGCAGGGCGTTACATGCAAAGTCGCACAGGAGCCGTTACACAGGTTTCTATATTGCCGCAGTCCTTTTTTTTGCTATTGCCGCATCACTTTTTTGCTATTGCCGCATCATTTTTTTGCTATTGCCGCATCATTTTTTGCAAACTGCAATGAAAAGATCGCCGCACCCGCGTTACGAACGCAACGAAAATGTGTCGCACTAGCCTGGTCGCGCGTTACGCCGCACCCCCCTGCGTTACGCATTACGCGGCAACATATATTGCCAGTACGGTATTTACAGTATATAGGATTTGAGATTTTACTGGACCTTGTATTATCCTTAAAATTGGTAGTTTCACGACGGCATGTGCGATATGTCGTCATGAAACCACCCCGTGCCACACCTATGTTCTTTTGCACATTCACCGTTTCAGTCGTTGCCATGACACCAGCTGAACAATGCTGCTCAAAGTTCCAATTCTTGCTGAAAATGGGTATTCATGATGTCCTATGAATCTAAAAAGTAAACATTCATGCCTCAAACGCATTTACGGCTTCTATGAAAACCATTATACCGTTATCATGGGTCATGAATGACTCATGATGACCAATAACAACGGCATAAAGGTCACACATTTCAAATCCTATACTGTAAACCGTGAAATTATTGCGATGGTCTAATTTCTGCGAAATTCGCGACCGCGTGGAAATCGCGAAATTTAGACAGCGCGAAAAGGAGATCCATGAAAGGTTTAGCAAGAATGCCACAGTAGCACATTCTGCAATCGCAAAATTAAAACCTCGCAAACCTGTCCGGATTCTGAAAACGCGAACTAAAAACGCCGCGAAAATTTCACGCTTTACAGTATATAGGACTTTTTGCCAGCAAATTAAGAGATATTAAACTCTCCTTGCCACGCACTAACCTATGAAAACTCTCATTAAATTGATAATTTAAAATTGAGCTCAAGAAATACCTCGTCTTTCCTCTTCTGCCAGCGCCCGCAGGGACTTTCCTCCAACACTTCATCCTCGTCGCTACTAACGTCATCATTTTCTGCCTCGGCTGCTTCTCCTATTGGTCTACTCGCCGCACTGCCTTCAGCAGTGGTAGGTCGGATAGATTGCATTTTTCAGCAAAACAGTACGAAAACACACAAACTGACCTGGCCTAGCTAGGGATACTGTACCACTAGCGTCCGGCTACTTCATCCACACAAAAAATAATAACCACAAGCACGCAAAGCAGTACAGATGAGAACAAGATTGATGCCAATGATGCCAATGACTCAACCTACAACAGTTGAAAATGACAGAAGAAGGTCGAACCAAAAATGAAAATGAGAACAGGTGTCTGAGGTGAGCCTTCGCTTTGGTCCTTCTCAGTTTCTGTCTTTGAACGATACCATGAGTCCATGTAGTAGTAGGCGAACCACACAAGTACAAGCTGATCAGCTGACGTGACTTGATCGATGATGTCTGATCTGATGAGATGTGAGGTGAATAATTTTTCTCTCCGATGACGTATTCTGGATGCAAGCCGAACATGCATCAGTCCGATCTGATTTTGCATGTTTGTACTCAAGTTTTGTGTGGTTTCTCTCTCACTTGTATTGGGAGTTCAAGTGGATCATACATGGTCTGTCATCATGGTCGTGTAGATGGCAGTGTCCCCAGTGCGGACATGTCGACAGTAGACACATGTCCTTTTCACCTCACGCTGCGGAGTTTAGCAGGCCAGGTACAGCCAGGTCAGGTATGTGCCGGTCTGGAAATCCCCTCCTTTTCGTGTGTTTACACAGGATGTAGATGATCCGTGAAAGCAAGTAAGTAGTTAGTAGTTTTGTACATTGTTAGTAATACTAGTACACTGAAGTTTCCATGCATGTACCGATCACCATCATCTTTCCAACAACACAACACATAATAATATATTTCTTTAATTCTGTGTTTTGGGAATGGGAGAACTTCAAAAAATTTTAAATGTCAATTCCCAGTGATTGTTGACGTACATGTATATGTAGTCATGTGTAAGGCCGCAACCACACTACGTAAAAATCACAGTACAAATTTTCATGCATATCTCAGTACAAGTCGGTACTCAACCACACTACACTTTTCGGTCTGCATAGATGACGTTTTCACGCGACCAGCACGTGACGTTGTCGTACCAAGGCGTGTGCCATGCGCTGGAAAAGACCGGGAAATTCAAAAACAATGCTGATGCTGATGCTATGTACGATGACCCGGTACAAAAGCAAAGTTGTACACAGCAGAAGGAGCGCGAAAACGACGAAAACGACAAACGTGGCTTTCTACAGGGGTGCGCCAGTTGCTGAAAACCTACAAAGCGCATTTTGCATTTCGCACGCGTCGGCATGACGATTTCTACTGTAATGCCGTTTGTACGTGATTTTGTACCTAGTGTGGTTGCAGCCTAATGTCCTCTCCAAATGATTAGCAACTGGAGAGGACATTACACACTGAGACCGACATCCAACAACAGGACCGCCAGAAGCAGTTTCCGATTGGTCCAGTAGTATTGTGTCCTGTCATACTTTGTGTGTCGATATGGTATATGGTGGATACACATGCCCTCCACGGTAGTAAACACAATCAAGTCATGTTGGTGGCCAAATGGTTGGTCTGGTGATAACCGGACCATGCGGACCGGTTCCGGCGGCTAACACCCTCTCTCTTTGTATTGGCCGGTGTTCTCACTGTGCTATGAGATGCTGTAATAAATAATAATAAACAACGAACAAAACACTCAACTGATACCAGACTTCCAGGACAAATAAGTCGGATCATTTTAACAAAAGACTCCCTGGGGTCCAAGGGTCCGAACCGGGGCCAAGCCATACGGTTCGAATGGTCGCAAGACTGGGGCTCTGCCAACCGATGATCGTTTTAGTCAGGAGCACTATTTTCGACACAGTGCGTCCTCCACCGTGTAACTTGCTGTCAACCGACCAACATGTTATCTACCAAGCAAGGCTTACATTATTATACCATATATACACAGAAGCCTTGCTTGGTAGTTTAACATGTTTTTCGATTTTGACAGCATGTTACAAGGCGAGGCAACACAACGACATCTACAACACACAAAAAAGAAATTTTTCTGAATCCCACCAACCCCTAGAGTAACGAGGGTCCAAACCTGGGTTTTCCCAATACGGTTCAAATGGTCGCAAGACCGGGACTCTGCCAACCGGGTTATGGTTGTAGTCGGGAGCACTACGCGTCCTCGCCTTGTAACATGCTGTCAAAATCGAAAAACATTATTATACCATGTAGTTACGGAACAACAAGGGCAATCAAGGCTTGTTCTGTATTACGCTCTGCCTGTCAGCACACTGGTGTATCCTCCGGTACCATGTAGTCGAATGTACATGTGAATACTGGTAACCTTAGCTGTACACCGGCCACCTGTCTGTGAGGTTGAGTAGGCTAGATATTAAAGGAATGAATTGTTTGAAACATGCCACAAACCTCATCCACAGTAACTATTGTTACCCTCATCTACTTAAAACCTACGAGAGCTGGGAATAGAACACACAGCATGTACATCTCTCTATTGAGACCTCATTGTATTAATTTATAGCAAAGAAAAGGACCAAGGAACTACAAGTTACGCTATAATGTCCACCATCACCACCAGTTACTTGACAATCAGCTCATGCGATAACATTGCAGGACACTGACGGACGGTACTGACGTTCTACAACTAACTGCCAGTCAGCTCTAGCATGTCTTGGACGCGCACTCCAACAGCCTTCCAACTTGGAAGGTTCTTAAAGTTATATTATGATATTAAATTTGAGCCTCTAGATCCGAAAAGGGGGCTTATGTCGTTTCGCGCCGTACTGAGAAAAATGCATTTGAAAGTAGAGTTTTCCGCCTAAAGCGATGTATAATTCACTTATTGAAACACCCATAACTCTGTGAAAGATGAAGATTTTGGACCTAGGTTTTTTACAGAGTCAGATCTGCTGCGGTACAGCAATGTCATGGTATAGATAACTCAAAATGTTCAAAAATGACATAAGCCCCCTTTTCGGATCTAGAGGCTCTTATGGTAAATTATTACTTGGAAATAGTAATAAAATAATAGGAGGAGAAGGTGCACGCAACAAAGACCAGCACAAGCTGAAAGTCTCCGCTTGCACGTGCACTGCACGCGCACCCACATGCACTGCACGTGCACTCAAAGTAGAACCTGTCCTCCATTGGTGTATGTCGCGCGTAGCATGTCGCAAGAGTTGAACTTTCTTCAACTTCTGCGACAGGTGCCTTGCGACTGTACGCGACAGCTCGCCACAGGCATTTTCTTGTCGCAACTGTCGCCAATCGCGTGTCGTGTCGCAAAAAAGTTGTCTTGTGAATCGGCCTTTAGTGTCAAGTCAAGTCAAGTCAGCGGAAAAGCGGGAGCTCCAGTGCGGTGGGGAGCAAACACGTTGTATAAACACTACAGTGCCTGGTCATCGCACTGTCTCTAAACACTGACCGTCTCTGCTGCCCAGTGCTACCTGCCATGCATTGTACCATCCTGGCCAGAGAAATCCGACCTCGTTAACGTAATAGTGCCGGAGCTGCTTGGCCCTAGGCCCTAGCACCACACGCAGCACTCTGCTCACTTGAATGCGGCGTTACTTTATTTACGAGGTCGGATATCTCTGGCCAGATGTGTACTTAATTCGAATGTGCATACGACGTATACAGGTATTCCTACAGCCTACAGGGCTGAATTTGACTCTCTTTGCTCTTGCCATACTGCACGTGGGTCTGCCTGGCATAGTGGTCACATGTGGATCAACACTATTTACCCAGTTCCAACTTGAGCCCTACTGGCACTGCATGCAGCCGGACTCACCCATGTTGTCTTGAAAGAAACAGACGTAGATGATCGGGCATTATGTCGTTGCTCCCAGCCAGTACAGTAGCACACCCAGGAAATCGTATAAACTGTGTGTGTGTGTGTGTGCGTGCGTGCGTGCGTGCGTGCGTGCGTGTGTGTGTGCACGGGCATCAAGCACTATTAACAGTGGACGTTGACCACTGTGTGAAGTGTGTTTACACGACTTTCTGAACACACCCGTAAATATACAGTGTAGTATAGCTTCTGCTACAGTACACACAGTACACACACTACGCACAGTACACACACTACACACAGTACACACACTACATACACTACACACACTACACACACTACACACAGTACACACGGTACACACACTACACACAGTACACACGGTACACACACTACACACAGTACACACACTACACACACTACACACAGTACAAACAAGCAAACTATTCTCGGTGAAGTGGCGCCGTATGCTATCAACACTTATGTGAAAGAAGTGGTAAAGTATTCGAATAAGATAATATTTTTTTCTGTTCAGTCCCCCTAGTAGATAATTAGTAATTGATCATTAAACCATTGAAAGGACAGCAAGACACGTCACACCAGCTTAATGATAAGTATGAGCTGAACCAGACTGCATTAATTATCGATATGAAGCTGTCAGAGTAAGGCTAGTTGCAGAGCAGGTTGTGTCATAAAGAGAGAATATCTCAAGCCTCCGCTCACAATGGACTGGAAAGCAATGCCCAGCCACTGAGCTGCAATATGGCACTCTGCAGCCAGGTGAACAGGTAAAGGTACTACTACAACTACACATGCCAAGATAGTGAAAAGCACTCGGCGTTAAGCTATGAATGGAGCATGGGCTTGCTTAGTGCAAACGGGAGATTTCTCACCTCACCTATTTTCAAGGAACAATTAAATATCTCACACAGTTGAAATTCAAGGAGAAACGCAAATGCTATAAAAAGCCAATATCTCACACAGTTGAAATTCAAGGAGAAACGCAAATGCTATAAAAAGCCAACATGGTGTGTGTGCATGTGTGTGTGTTGTGTGTTTGTGTGTGGTGTTTTTGTGTGTGTTTGTGTGTGTGCGCGCGCGTGCGTGTGTATGTGTGTGTCAGCATAGCTAAACCGACACACACACATCTCAAGGCAAACTTTAGGTTATGCAAGAACAGCGTACAGCGGTGACACTACCTACCAAGCAGGAAACAAATCAGACAGCAGTCGGTCCACAGGGAAGTGTCCACTCTATGGAAAAAACGGATCACAAAGAGAACAGCATACAACCGGTAAGTATAATGTTGCTGCTGCTGCGACATTGGCCAGAGTAGCGCCATTTGATAGAAAACTGAACTTGAAAAATATGATCATGGATAACTAACACACAAAGAAGAGAAGCCAGTGCAGTGAAAATGTTGACGGGGCGTTGTTGCGGACGCATGTCTATTCACAAGTGGTACGAAAGGCCTCATCAAAATTTCAGTGGCTTCTTTGCTTCGTGTGTTAGTTTGCTTTTCCGAAAAATCTATTCGATCCTAAATCAGTGAGTGGCTTGTTTGCATTCAGTTACAACACACTAAGTTTTCATACTGCTCTTGCACAATACTTCACGGTGCAAACAAGGACTTACCAGTGAATCCACGGCTCAGCTCCCAAAGAGCAGCAACGCTTCCGCTCTCAAAGCTTCAGGGCGGGTAGAATAATCACAGGGGAGATCAGAAAATGCACACAGTGATGAAGTCATGCTGCGCTCGGATCACAAGGCCGGGAAAGAGTGAGGCGTTTTCAGCGTGCCATCATGCCCATGCCTTCAGTTGGAATGATCTACAGGTAGAATCCACTGAATCCTTTATCACCCCGGCGGTGTAAAGGCATGATGGCACCGCTCTGGCCAGGTTGTGTGCTAGGTGACCGGGCAACATGGAACAAGCAGCCTCACAGTGCTGCATTAGTCACCAACTTTTAATGGTGCATCACAAAAAGAAACTCGCAGGCCAGCCACTTGTTTTGCAGGTTTCTGTGAGTGTAACCCGATGCTGATTGCGTTGCTGCTGCAGCAGTATCATTACTACTTCAGTGAAATCACAACACTAGACAGGCATGCTGCAAGCTGCTGTGCACTTCGTTAACTAGGGATATCAAACACATTGGAAGGGCTGCAGGCTGTGATACACTGGCATTCTTACATACTGAACCAGACATCTTACGCATCCTTCTCTGCAGTAGTACGGTTAGTTTAGCATTCTTACCCGTTGCAGCGCTTGACAAAACTCTGCAGCTTGAGCGAGGACGCCACATGTGTCTGAAGCTGCCGTACCATTAAACTCCCGAGATTGCGTACATCTTCAGTGATCTCCTTCTCCTCGCCAGCAACCTATGGAAAAAATGATGAAAATGCAACAACAGTCATATCACTAGCTTAGTCAGCAGCCAGTTTTCCAACACATGAAATAATGTTGCTGGTGTGGAAATTTGTGACACGCGCACTCCATGGATATGTGTACGTATCGCAATCACGCTCATAGCATATAACAGCATAGTCTTGTAGTTGAAAATAGGCTGTTTTAGCGGGTTTCCAGAATCAGAGTTTCTTCACAAAAACGAGAAGACGTGTACATAATACCGGTACTCGGGGCTGCTGTCATTTTTTCTTACACGTTCCAATGTCCCAATTTCGTGTTCTGCTTTACAATCTTTTCACGGATAATATCTATTGAAACCGTGAGATCCCAGCTCAATAGGCATCCTCACAGAAGCAAAGTGACTCTCTTTCTACTAAAAGCTGACAAGGGCACCAGATTGGTATACAACTTACTATGAGAGAGCTCAAAGTATTCCAAAATGAACTTACTCTTGCTTTCGGAAGTGCCTTAGCTTGCATAGCACCGCAGTCAATGACAAGAATTGACAATGCTCGTCCCTGTTGCACTATGCCACTTTCTGCACATGCATACGCATGCATGCATACACCCACATATATACACATTCACATGTACACATGCACACACGCATGCACGCGCGCGCACACACACACACACACACACACCCATGTGTGTGTTGTGTCAAGTCAAATTTATAGAGAATGATAAGATGAGCATGCGGCATCAATAGGTCAAAGATGAGTTTGGGGCCAAAAATGGAACCATGTAACCATACATGCACATGCGCACAAAATGCTGAAACTAACCATCAATGCTCCACATCCCCCGGCACACAGGACTTGACTTGCCATGCAAGCAGATCAAGCCATATAGCAAGCGAAATACTTCCTCCATCCAGACGTGACCCTTCTCTCTTCCTTCACCAGCATCAGACAGCACCTCAAATCCTGTATCAAAGAAATGAGAATGACAGCATAATAGAAGAGCATACCACACGGCAAGAAGAAGAGGATGAAGATTCCGTTGCATGTTATGTTGCATGTTATGTTTTAGAACAGCATACCAACACGGACAATGTCCTGGCACACAAACATCCATCCAACATCCAAGCAGTTACCATGCAAACGGGAAACATGAAGCCAGTTCAAGATAACAGGTGTGATATACGATATTAGTTGAGCTTTCGGAACAGTCCTCACAGCTTTGAATAGTCCAGAGAATTGTGAGACACTGAGTGTATGTACAGCATGTGAGACAAGCACACAAATACCTGTGAATGGTGCTCTCTGCACTCCAGTAGCTACGGAAAAGTGCTCCGTGTCAGCTCCGAACTCATCCAGCGTGTATTTTCCAGGACCGGACATCGGCGATGAAACCACGACCAGATGATGGTCGGCTGCAAAGCGCATGCTACCCGGCTTCAAGTCGGTCTGAAGATCAGAATCAGCATGCACATTGAAGCACAGCACAGCAGACATCAGAGGCTGTGAACATCTGCATGCCGCATCTCAGTCTCATGAGAACCAGACCGAGCAGATGCTAATATCTACAAGATCACACGTCCGTCTGCGTATCAGCACTGTGACCGGACTGACCTTCAAGTGGGAGTTGCCATGGGTTACCTGCACCAGCGGAACGTTTTGGATTCCATCAAGTGACATATCCACTGTCAGTAACGCTAGGACTTGCCCGCGGAGAAAGTCCCCCAGCTCCGAATATACTCACAGAGCATAGATTAACGGCCGGACATCGGACATTTTCCGGCCATTTTCGGCCACTGACTGGACGTTTTCAATTTCACCGGACATAGTGTCCGGTCAAAAAAGTAAAAAAAGAGCAGCGACCTTTCGACCTTTTTATGCAGAGTTGGGCTTTCTTCGGAGCTTTGTGCCAAATGCGACTTGCATATCGTACAACTAACACGTACACCGTAGTCTCAGGCGTAGACTTATATATTTACTTGATCCGCCTGTAGCAACGCGTTGTTGCTACAGTCAATTCACACTTTCGACCGTTGGTGTCGACTTCGCACTTGAATCGATGGGTTGGACTGCTAGTGCAGTTGTTCGCTCTTGAGAGGAAGATGTCATCTTTTATTTTTCACTCTTTCACTGTACTACTAAAAAAAGAAAAGAAGAAACACCCTGAAAATGTGTTGTGGAAAATGTCCGGGCATGTCCGGACAGATTTCAAAACGGAAGGACATTTGTCCGAGCTAAATGAAATCCTTAAGCTATGCCCTGTACTCACTATACCCCACAACCCACAGTTGGCCGCAAAAGGCACACCTGGGTGTGCTTGAAGCCAGCAGCACAATCACAATCTACTACAGTACATGTACCTGTTGTCTGCACAAACCGTTTCTCCATTAACACACACACACACACACCCACACGCACACACACGCACACACACGCACACACACGCGCGCACACACACACGTGCACCCCCCCCCACACACACACACACACGCGCGCACCCACCCACACCCACACACACACACACACACACACACACACACACACACACACACACACAAACACACACACAGACAACCAGCACAGTGGTCCCACATACCATATCCCCGGGCCACTTGTTGATGACAAACATGCTGTGTAGTAACCGATCCATGGACTCCTGTTCAGCAAGGGGTATTAGTGCCTCGGACTTGCGGTTCGCGGACTCTGCTTTTGTATTCGCTGTCACTGCCAGAGTCGGATACACAACGCAGCTGCTGAAGTGTTCTGGAAATAGAATAAGCCACAAAAAGTAAAGAGAAGGGAGAGTCTAACTTGAGACAATGCACGGAACATCTACGCAGAATTAGGATTTCGAACGGACACTCACATGCACGTGGAACATGGATCTCTATGCAGCTCGATGCACTGAGAAGACCTCATCATTACACACACCTACGGCCGACACCTGAACAGATCTCTTGCTTAGAATCAAAGAATAACGAACACTTTGATAGCAGCACCTCGTTGGCTAGACGCTAACTTGCTGCCATGCCAAAGTCGAGGACATGTTAGCGTGAACACTGACCCCTGTACCCTCTGTTACACATACACACGTGCATAACACATAGGCACGTGCGTGTCACTGGTCTGCTGAGATCTCAGATACTCTCTTGTACCCTGGTTGCGGCAGAAAAACTTTCTTACGATTATTTGTTGCAAGCTGCATAAACTCCACTGGCCACCCAGCATAGACAGCCCCAGGGAATGCTAGCTTAGCCTACCTTAGTAAAGTAACATCAAGAGTACATGAAACCCAAAGTGTGCAGCTCTGATGGGTTTGCTGTCACGGCGAAATTCCGTGAATACATCATTTTAGTGATGTAGTGCGTGCAGGATTCAAGCAGGTCTCTTTCTGCACAACTGAAACCCAAAGTGTGCAGCTCTGATGGGTTGCTGTCATGGCGAAATTCCGTGAATACATCATTTTAGTGATGTAGTGCGTGCAAGCAGGATTCAAGCAGGTCTCTTTCTGCACAACTGCAGCTCAGTTGTACGCACTATGTCACTTCCCGCCTCAGATCTGTACAAAAAATATGATGCAATCCCGGAATTTAGCCCTGACAGACAGCCATGCAGAAAAAGTCATAAGCTGCACACTATGGGCTTCATGTACACTTGCTAACATGCATGGCAGATGCTTACCGTTGACCATTGTCTGCACCTCCAAGCACTCAATGAAGCGTCCTTCATGTTCGTCGATACCAAGCAGTGCTATCAGTGAGCTGTTCAGCATTGCTCTGATGACGTCTGCTGAATCACGATCAAATTCCAGACCTTTTCGAAGGACCTGCCTGCCGATGTGTAGACCTGCTTCGATCATTGTTTCAACCGTGGTCAGCTCAAAGCTACATGTGAGCCGGTCATTCAGGAAATCAGTGATGGCCTTGGCACACTCCGTCATCCGCCGCTTCACCTCTTCCTCGGCTACATGCATTGCTTCAAGGGCATGGATGGTTGCATACGAGTAGGACACATTCTGCTTGTGCCAAGCGAGTTTAGACTCTGGAATAGGCTCGTCTACAGTGTCCGTGGGTTCCACTCGATCGATTCCGATCACGTCCAGCAAGGACAGCCAGCCATGCAGTCCATCCAGTGTCAAGTACTCTTGATCCATGCTCGTATTCCTGTTGTACGCTGTGCTAGACATGGCGTCTGCACCCTTGTTGAAGCCGTGACGATCGAGCTGAGCTAACTTCTGTGTGACTGATGGAAACGCGCAGTCGGGTTCGTCGATGCATCCCACCTCCTGTCCAGCATCCAGCAATAGCTCCATGCTGTCCGCGTTGTCCAAGGCTGCTCCGTGGCCAACTGCACCACCGGCCTCAGATACTTTGAATATGGCATCAGGGTTGTTGTAAACCAGTTTGGAAGCCTGTCTGGCTATGAACAGCAAAGGCAGGCGCACCGGACAAGTGGCGTGAATCAAGCAGCGGAGAAGGTCTCCCACATCCACATCCGTGTCGACGTCACTACCGGCATACTCATCAACATCATAGCCAGCATCTTGGCCAGTATTTGCTTTAGTTGATAAAAGATACGTAAGTGAGAAGCTTGGCTCGCCAGGAGCAGTACTGGACAGGCCAGAGTCTGATCCGTCGTCTATTTCTGGCATGTTGACCTGCCTAAGATGATCTGGGTCCAGTCCACGATACACACTAACCCTGGGCACAGGTGAGTTCTCAGCAAAGATATCCTGCAGGGCTGCTAGTCCACTGTTGCGATGACCAATGCCCTCCTCCTTGCTTGTGACAGCAGCAGCAGCAGCAGCACCAGCAGCTTTGTCCAAGCTCTGTTTGAGAGTAGTGAATGAACAGCTGGGATACAGGCCGACACGGTCTGCTAGCTGGTCGGCCATTAACGGGTAACCGCCAGATAGGTACTTCTGGCACAGCTCAGATAGATGGTATGCATCACATTCATTTAGCATGGGCGATGGATTGGCC